>NW_024340698.1:3465939-3602719 GCF_902729225.1 Pteropus medius | reverse complement strand
GTGTGTGTGTGTGTGTGTATAATTACTTGCCATGAATGGGAAAAAGGCAAAGCATATGAAGCCTCTCTCAGCACTAAAAGAATCTAACGCTTACACTTTCTCTTACGAGACTCTTCACAGTCAGCATAAGACAGACACTTAAGCTATGAATTAAATATATAACACTGATCCTGAAGTCACACAGCAGCTTTCAAATAACACTCTAGAACTTTATCAAGACCACCCTTTTTGCCATTCCCTTCAATGTTACTTTCATTAAGACTGTGGCTCTTAAAGTTTTGGGGTATGGATCTCTTTCAGAATCTCATGAAAATAAAAGAAACAGAAACTTTTGCTCCTCAAATTCTCTCATGTGTGCATAAAACTCATAATTTTTCTTATAATTTGAGAGGTAGATAGAGAGCTCCTTGTTATAGGTTTACTTGTGTCCCCCAAAAAGATATGTTGAAGTCCTAACCCCCAGTACCTGTGAATGTGACCTCCCATAGAAATAGTCTCTCCAGATGCAATCAGGACATTAGGTGGGCCCTAACTCAATATGACCAGTGTCCTTATTTAAAAAAAAAAAGGAAAATAAGGTGAAGACACAGACACATGTGGACAATGTCAGGTGAAGATGAACACAGAGATTGGAGTGATGCACCTACAACCCACAGAACACCACAGATTGCAAGTTGTCACCAGAAGCTAGAACATAGGCATGAAACAAATTCTCCCACAAAAAACTCAGAAGGAACCAATCATGATTCAGACTTCTGGTCTCCATAATTGTGAAATAAATTTCTGTTGTTTTAAGCTACTCAGTTTATAGCAGTACTTTGGGCAGAACCTAACAAACTAATACATTCACCTTCAAGTCCTTTCTGTGATTTTTTTTAGCCATCTATGAAACTCAGATCTAGTGGCAAGAAATATCTAGTACAACATAAAGCAAATTTTGCTGCAACTTCTATGGCTAAGACTAGATAATATTATATGTTTTAAGAATTAATGCATAATTTAATGAACTACTGAAGAGTACAGTTTGAAAGCAGGACAGGCTGGTAGCAGAAATTTCATTCCTATGTTTAGATTCTCCATATGATTAAACTTTGCTTACTCATTGATTAATGTGTTTACCTGTCTTCTGCATGAGCATAGAGTTGCAGCTGACTCACTTTTTAATGGATATTCAAACATACTCCTTTTCAAGTGCTAAATAAAATCCTGTCCTTAGTGCAGTAAAATGTAGACAATGAGCAAATAAACTTGTACCTACTAAACTGTTAGTGTGAGTACGTTTTTAGGTTGCTAACTGGGATTTATATCAGTTCCCATGTCCATAGGACTTTGAAATATAGAAAATATATTAATTTAAAGATATATGAGAGCATAAATCAAAAATCAAGCAATATGAGCCAGTATATCATATTGTTTTGAGGCCAAAGAAGCTGCAGGAAATTCATGAACTAAAATAGGTTTCATGTGGTTAAAAAATAAAGAGGAAAATTTTTCCCACTAAATTTACTTTAATTTTTCAAGCTCTAGGGAAAAATATACTGCCCTATCAACTTCGAGTTTGGGGCTCTATTTTAGGAAGGGTTTTCTTTTAATTTTCTTTCATGCAGTGGTAAAATATTCTTCCCATTGGGTATAAAAAGAAAATATAAACACTTGTATCAGGAGAATTACATATTCATTAACTATTTACTAAGCATCTACTATGTATCTGGCACTGTGCTAGACAATGGAAATAAAGAAAAAAATAACATATGGTCCCTGCCGTCAAGGAATCTTGCTTATAGAAGATACAAAAATAACAATTACAGCAGGTAATTGGTGAGAAATGTGGAAGATGGGTGCCCTACAAGAAATAGCAATTGAGTTAAATCTTAAAACTGGCAAGTGCATTCCAGTGAGATGTGACAGCATAAACTAAAACAAAGGTAAGAAACAGCATGTTACATGGGACATACTTATACTAAACAGTATTCATTGTTTATTTACAATTCAAATTTAACTAGGTGTCCTCCGTTTATATTTTCTAAATCTGGAAAATTTTTATGTGGAGAACAAATGCACCTCTGTGTTGTTGATATGTTCAATGTAAGACAGAGGTTGTGAGAGATGGGGTTGGAAAGATAGGTAGATGACAGATCATGAAAACCTAGGTTGCCAAGTCAAGCCACTCATACTTACTTTTGAGCACAGTAGTGAGCATTATTCTGACATCGCATGAGGTATACATGGAAATAAATAAGACTAGGAACAGGGAAAATATTAAAATACACTAATGTTAGGTTAACCCAAGAGAGATGATGGTACCTTAAACTAGTGCAGTAGTTGAGAGAGATAGACATAAGGTTGATGGAAGAAATTTTTAGGAGTAAAATCTAGAAGTTTGGATGATTGACTAAATAGGGTGGTGAGAGAGAAAGAGAGTCTAGAATGCCTCCAAAGATCTTACCTTAGTGACTAACATGGGAAATATAGGAGAAGGGGTGAGATTTTTAGGGAAGATGACAAGTTATATTTTGGGCATATAGAGCTGATAGTAATAGTGGACCAGCCAAACAGAAATAACTAGTGGGTATCAGAGGAGCGTTCTGTGTTGACAATATAGATTTGAGAATCATCAGGATAGAGTTAAAACTATAAAAACCAGAGAATCAATTAAGAGCACTCATTCTTGCAGTTGGTAGAATTTAAAATCTGCTTGAAGGAAAATTGCCACTCAATGTAGTTCTAATCTTGGCTCATCAATATGTCATAAAAAGATTCAATATAACTAATATACAATTATGGCAGAACACTGTACTTGTTGCAAACTATGCAGTAGAGTTCCTGTTTATCTTATTTGTGCAATTATTCCATATTTATTACTGAGAGAATAGAATTAAATAATTTACATATTATTTCATATAATTTTCAAAAAAATTCTGTGAACTAAGTATATAATCATTTCTGCTCTATCACTAGGAAGTTGAAACTCAGAGAAGTTGCTGAACTTTTACATATTGTAATTTCCAAAGCCTACATTTAAGAATATCATATATGCATACACACATATATACGTACATACACACACATACATGTATTCATGAAAATGTATAGCCTAGTTACTTTTTATCACTATCAAAGTAACTATTTCTAATTTTACTGCTTGGTTAACAGTTCACATTATAAAGTCTTCTTCAAATGGAATAGTATAACATGGGTTCTTCTGTCTCTGAACAGTTATGAAATTAACCAAAATATTGCTTTGCTATATGTCAATTTATCTTCCTAGAGCCATAGAATCTCAGTGTTGAAAACTATTTTTAAGTTTGTCAAGTCCATCCTCCCTTTCTGTGTAGGAATTCCTCTTTGACATCCTTGACATATGGTTTTTAGTCTCCGTTCAAATATCTACAGTGACTAGGAGGTCAAAAGGTCACCGATCCCATTGCTGAGAAGCTGTGATAGGTCCTAAATCTGTCTTCTAAAGATTTACAGCTCCACTCAAATTGTTGGAAATGGTAAGATTTCATTCTTTTATATTGCTGAATAATATCCCATTGCGTGTATGTGTATGTGTGTAAGTCATATTTTCTATACTCATTATCTATCAGTAGACACTTAGGTTCTTTTCATATCTTGGTTATTGTGAATAATGTTGCAATGAACATGGGGGTACATATATCTTTTCAAAGATACAGTGTTTTTGTTTCTTTAGATAAATATCCAGAATTGGAATTGCTGGATCATATGGTAGTTATATTTTTTATTTTTTGAGGAACTTCCATGCTATTTTCCATAGTGACTGCACCAATTTACATTCCCACCAACAATGTACAAAGGTTCCCTTTTCTCTACACTCTCATCAATATTTTTTATTTCTTATCTTTTTAATAATAACCATTCTAATAAATGTGAGGTGATATCTCATTATGGATTTCATTTGCATTTCCGTAATGATTAGTGATGTTGAGCATTTTTTCATGTACCTGTTGGTCATCTGTATGTCTCCTTTGGAAAAATGTCTATTCAGATCACTTATTTTATATTTTTTTCTTTTGACTTCTCCAAGTCAAAAACTTTGACTTGACCCAACTTTTTACTGAACTTTCATTTTAGGAAACTAGGAATTTTTTTAATAACTTATGACTTCAAAGAGTACCATAAGGGGGAAAAACTATTTTCCTCTATAATATTTGTTTGTTTGTTTTTCACTAATGCATCAGGAAGAATGCTTTACAGTTAATAGTAGGGGTGGTGAGGAAGGACAAATTATGATGATCTGTGCTGGTTTTAATCCTAATATAATTTATCTTTTAAATTAACTGCACATGAGGTGAATCTAACTGTCACGCTGAAAAATCAAGAGAAGGGGGAAAAAAACCCTCAGAGATGTAAAGGCAAAAGTAAGTCAATTCATCTTTGTAGACAATATCTTTTATATGGAAAATTCTAAAGAAACTACACA
This sequence comes from Pteropus medius, assembly GCF_902729225.1. Classification (NCBI taxonomy): domain Eukaryota; kingdom Metazoa; phylum Chordata; class Mammalia; order Chiroptera; family Pteropodidae; genus Pteropus; species Pteropus medius. The sequence continues at coordinate 3,598,275 of NW_024340698.1, read as the reverse complement.
CAAAAAAATTAGAACTAATTTTAAAAATTCAGCAAAATTGAGAGATTTGAGATCAATGAACAAAATTCAGCTGTAATTTTATACACCAGCAATGAACAATTTAAATATTAAATTAAAATTTCATTTACACTGTCATCCAAAAGAATAAAATACTTATGAATAAATTTAACCAAAGAGGTAAAAGTCTTATGTACTAAAAACTATAAAATATTGCTGAAAGAAATTAAAAGGGACTTAAATAAATGGAAATATATTCCATGTTCATGGATTCAAAGATATAATATTATTAAGATAATATTCAGGTACTACCAAATTCAAACTACAGATTTGGTGCAAACTTATTAAAATTTCAAAATTCTTTTTGTAGAAACAGAAAAGCTGATCCTAAAATTCAAATAAAATTGCAAGGAGCCCCAAATAGTCAATAAATTTTGGGGAAAAGAGAATAAAATTGGGAAACTCACACTTTCCAATTTCAAACTTAGTATAAAGCTACAATGATCAAAACAATGTGGTGCTCACATAAGAATAAACACACAGACCAATGAAATAGAATTGAGAGTCCAGAAGTAAACCTAACATCTATGGACAACTGATGTTAAACGATGGTGCCAAGATCATTCAATGAGGGTAAGAACAGTCTCTTCAAGTAATTAGTGTTGGACAATGGTATATCTATATGCTAAAGGTGAATTTGGACTTCTACCTCACACCACAAACAAAAATTAATACAAAATGATTCAGTAACCTAAATGAAAGTGCTAAAAGTATAAAATTCTTAGAGAAAACATGGTTGTAAATCTTCATGAACTCAGATTTGGAAACTGATTCTTAGATATCACACTAAAAGCACAAGCAAAAAAAATAAAAATAGGTAAATTGAATTTGATAAAAAAAAATTAAACCTTTGTGTATGTAAGGGAAAAGACAATCTACAGAATAGAAGTAAGTAGTGGAAAACTATATGTCTGAAAAGGATCTAGTATTCAGAATGTATACACACACACACACACACTTGCTACTCGACAACTGCAACAACAACAACAACAAAAACCAATTAAAAATAAGTAAAGGGCTTGGCTTCTGACCAAGATGGTGGAGTATGTAAAAACTGTGCCTGCTGCCTCTCATGACCACATCAAAATTGCAACTAAACTACAGAACAACCATCATTGAGAATCGGCTGAAGTCTAGCTGAACAGAAATTCTACAACTAAGGATATACAGAAGAAGCCTCATTGAGACTGGTAAGAGGGTCAGAGACAAGGAACGGGCTGGTCCCACACCTGCGTGTGGTGATTAAAAATCTGAAGGGGTATCTCAGTTGCAGAGATCCCTCTTGAGGAGTAAGGGCTCCCACGTCACACCAGGCTTCCCACCCCAAGACTGTAGTTCCAGAAAGAGAAGTCTCCATAACTTCTGGCTGGGAAAACCAGCAGATAGTGTGGCTGAGTGAGATGGGGACTGCTGAAGTCCCAGGCATTCCTCTTAAAGGGCCCAAGCAGAAACTGACTCACTGATGGACTCACTTGCTCTGAGCTCCAGCAGTGGGGCAGCAGCTCAAAAGGTGTCAGGGACATATGAGAAGGAACTGAATCGTCTGGCTTCAGGGCAAGGGTTTGAGGGGCAGATTTCTCCCCGACAGAAGTGTGGGAGAGCCATTGTTCCTTTGTTGAGTCCTCCCCCACCCAGTGTGCAGATGCAGGTGGGCATCATAGCTGATCTCCATCAATCTGGTAAACATGGTTAACTCTGCCCTGGTGATCCTCTGAGACCCCACAGCACACCTACTACATAAGGCCAATCTACTAAGACTAAGAGACTCAGCAGCTCTACCTAATACATAGAAACAAACACAGGGAGACAGCAAGTATGGAGGAGACAAAGAAACATGCCCCAAATGAAAGAACAAAACAAAGCTCCAGAAAAAGAATGAAACAAAATGAAGACAATCAATCTACCAGATACAGAGCTCAAAACACTAGTTATAAGGATGCTCAATAATCCCAGTGAGAACTTCAATAAAGAGATAGGAAACATAAAAATGAAGACATAAAATATAAAGAAGAATCAGTCAAAAATGAAAACTACAATAACTGAAATAAAGAATACATTAGAGAGAATCAACAGTAGATCAGATGAAGCCAAGGACCAAATCAGTAATTTGGAATATAGAGTAGCAGAAAACATCCAAACAGAACAGCAACAAGAAAAAAGAATCCAAAAAAAAAATGAAGGCAGTTTAAAGGGGCCTCTTAACAACATAAAGCATACTAACATTCGGATCATAGATGTACTAGAAAGAGAGAGAGAACAAAGAATTGAAAACCTATTTAAAAAAATAATGACAGAACATTCCTAACCTGGCAAAGGAAATAAACATACAAGTTCAGGAAGTACACAGAGTCTCAAATAAGATGAACTCAAAGAGTCTCTCACCAAGATACATAATAATTAAAATGCCAAATGTTAAAGACAAAGAGAGAATTTTAAGAGCAGCAAGAAAAAAGCAGCTACAAGAGAGTTTTCATAATGTAATCAGCTGATTTCTCACCAGAAACTTTGCAAGATAGAAGGGATTGGCATGAAATATTCAAAGTGCGAAAAGGAAAGACCTACACCCAAAGTTACCTATAAAGCAGAGCTATCATTTAGAATTGAAGGACAGATAAAGAGCATTCCAAACAAACAAACAAACAAAAAAAACTAAAAGAGTTCATCACCACCACACCAGCATTACAAAAAAATGTTAAAGGGACTTCTTTAAGAAGAGACAAATTCTACAGTCATGCCTCCTTGAATGTGCCCGATCTCATCTAATCTCAGAAGCTAAGCAGGATCGGGCCTGGTTAGTACTTGGATGGGAGACCACCTAGGAAGACCAGGTACTATAAGCGTTTACAAAAAAAGAAGAAGAAGAGAAAAAGAAGAGATCAAAAATACGGATAATAAAATGGCAGTAACTACAAATCAACAACTAATTTAAATGTAAATGAATTAAATATTCTAGTCAAAAGATATAAGGTGGCTGAATGGGTAAGAAAATAAGTCCCTTAAATATGCTGCCTACAAGAGACTCACTTCAGATCAAAACACACGGAGACTGAAAGTAAAGGGATAGAAAAGGATATTTCATGAAAATGGAAATGAAAAAAAAAAGTTGGGGTAGCAATACTAATACCAAAGTAGACTTTAAAACAAAGGCTATAATAAGAGACATATATACAATGGAATATTATTCAGCCATAAAAAAGAATGAAGTATTGTCATCTGCAACAACATAGATGACCCTGAAGTGTATTGTGCTGAATGGAGTAGGTCAGACAGAGAAAGACAAATGCCACATGATTTCACAAATATGTGGACTCTAAAGAATAAAGCAAACAAGCAAGCAAAACAGAAACAGAGTCATAGATACAGAGGAAAGACCGATGGTTGCCAGATGAGAGGGGTGTTGGGAGGTGGGCGAAAAAAGGGAAAGGATTAAGAAATACAAAGTAGTCACAGGGATATAAAGTATAGCATAAGGAATATAGTTAATAATATTGAGTATTAGGTTCATTGGGTGATCGCTTCTCAAGTTATATATATGTCTAATCACTGTGTTGTACATGTGAAACTAATATAATATTGTATGTCAACTGTAATTGAAAAATTAAAAAAATATATTAAAATGAGTATATAAAACTTGAATAGTCATTTATCCAAAAAGATATTTTAATGACAAACAAGTACATGAAAAGATATTCGACATCATTATTCATTAGGGAAATGTAAATCAAAACCACAATAAGATTTCACTTCACACCTACTAGGATGTCTATAATAAAAAAAAATGCAAAATAACAAGTGTTTGTAAGGATGTTGAGAAATTATTGGTGGGAATATAAAATGGTACAGCTGCTGTGGAGAGCAGTTTGGCAGTTCCTCATGTTAAACATAGAATTACCATATGACATAGTAATTGCACTCCTGAGTATATATCCCCCAAATTTTAAGACATTCAAACAAAAACTTGTATACACATTTTCTTAGCAGCTAAAAAGTGGAAACGACTCCAATGTCTACCAATAGATGGGTGAATTAACAAATACAGTATGTTCACATAATGGGATATTATTAAGCCATTAAAAGGAATGAAGTAATGTTAGGTAGTTAGGCATGTGCTACAGGAGCCAAGGCCCAGCTCTATAACCATAGAAACTTCCATTGAAGACCATCCTTAAGTACCTCCCAGAAATACCTCCCTTTCAGGGTTATAAATCACCCCAAATCCTAGAGCACAAAGGCCATAAAAGCTGTTGGTTAAATCAGCTACAAACGCATGCGCAGAAAGTACTGCCCATAACTTCAGCCTCATTATACCATCATTATAATATCATGGCTATGCCTAGAAGTTCATGAATCTAATTATAATAGACTGAGTTCTGGGTCAGCACATGCACAGTAGGCAAAGTGTTATATAGCAGCCAACTATCAGTTAAGGTGACTTCATATATGGATCATCTAGGACCTCCTATCATGGTCCAAATGTAAACATGTCTTCCCATTTTTGCATTGTTACAGCACTCCTGGCTGGAAATTCTCCCCTCCCTTTATCATCTAAATTCCACAGGGCTGCAACCTTCCTTAGCATGGCTCATCTCTTTCTAAAATGTACTTTCAATAAATCTTACCTTTTTCTCAATTTCGCCGACCTGTAATTCTTTGCTGCATTGGTGAGGAAGAACCGAGGGACAACACATAATGCCACTGTCCACCATACTTCACTATCCACCTCCTCCTTCTCCCCCATGCCGCTGAGGTGAAACCATATTTCAGATCACCCCAGTGGTGACAATAGTGATACATAATACAGTGTGCATGAGCCTTGAAAATATTATGCTGAGTGAAAGAAGCCAGACACAAAATGTTACGTGTTGCATGATTCCATTTGTATGAAATATTCAGAATTGGTAAGTCTATAGAAACAGAAAGCAGATTGGTTTTGCCAGGGACTGGGAGAAGTGTTGAATTGGGAGTCACTGCTTAATGGGCACAGGGTTTCCTTTTGGGGTGATAAAAATGATTTGGAACTTGGTAGAGGTGGTGGTTAAACAATACTGTGGATGTCTTAAATGCCACTGAAATGTATACTTTAAAATGGTTAATTCTATTATGTGAATTTCATCTCAATAAAAAACAAAAGCTACATGAAAGCAATCATATAGCATGTAACCTTTTGAGATCTGTTTTCATTCAGCATAATTTCCTTGAGATTCATCCAAACCATCTGCCTTCTTCTATATCTTCATAGAAAGTTATGAAAGGGCCAAGGCTAAACACAAAGCCAGCTAGCATGTCAGTGGAATACTCTAGCCAAGTTAACATATCCATTCATATTTGTATAAGTTCTATCAAGTGTGATGCCACTTACCTATTCTATCAGCTAGTCCACAGTTTCTCCCTCTTGTATAAGACTATAGTAAAGTTCGTGGCTGAATTTAATGAGTATCTGTGTTTGTATTGCTGCCGTAACAAGTTGCTACAAATTCGAGGCTTAAAATAACAGGAATTTATTATCTTATAAATCTGAAGGTCAGAAGTCTGAAGTGGGCTTGACTTCGTTAAAAGTTAGGTATTGTCAGGGCTGCATTCTTTTTGGAGACTCCAGAAAATATATCTCCTTGCTTTTTCCGACATTCCTTGCCTAGTAATCCCTTCATTAATCTTCAAAGCATTATTCTGACCTCTGCTTTTATCAGCAGAGTCCCTCTCTGTCTGACCCTAATTCTGCTGCTTTCCTTTTATAAGATTGATTACATTGGGCCTACCTAGATATTCCATATTAATCTCCCCAACTCAAAACATTAATTTAATCACATCTTCGAAGTACCTTTTGCTATGTAAATTAACATAGTCACAGATTCCAGGGTTTACGATTTGAAAATATTCGATGAACATATTTTATTCAGCCTAACACAGTATTTTTTGCCAAATTCCCAGACATATTGGTTCAACATCATTCTCTTGAGTTACCAGCCTAGTTAGCTTTTCAAGGATCATTAATTTAACTGCAATGCATTGAATAAATTGAGTGGAAAATACCACAATGAACTGGACATACCAATTATCTTTCACCCAAGTCTGTACACACACAAAGTGACTTCTCTAGAGTTATAACTTTTGTTAAAGTACAAGCCTTATTACTGCTATTTACAATCTTGCTTGTTTTGGAGAAATGCTTGGTATATTTTGCAGACTCAATATATATTGATTAATGATTCTTACCACATCTTTTCACCAAAATATTATTTTAATAGTATGTATTATCTTTGCATTTTATCACAGTAAAATCTCAGTAATAATTTTTACTGGTAAATAGAACAAATTGATGCTTAAATATTCATTTGAGCTATATTATGACCCATACTTTCGGAGACACAGATAAGAGACATATAAATAATTTTTAAAAATATATTTAAAATACAAAAAGCAATGTATATACAAATAAATTGAGCTACCAGACCCAATTCCACCGTGGAGGGAGGTTCCCCCACACCAGAAGGGTATCTGAGAATTCAACTCAATTTTGACACTAACTACACAAAAATAGCATCAGATTCCACAGTTAAAAGGTTCAGTCCTACAAGTATACCTTCCAAGATACACTCCAGAAACCAGATGCTCGCCCAGGTTGTCACTTGTACTTCTGATTGATTAACTGTAATTCAGAGATTCCCCCAATCCCTTCCTTGGGTTCAATGAATTTTCTAGAACAGCTCACAGAACTCAGAGAAACATGTTACTTACTAGATCACTTTATTGTGAAAGGATATAACTCAGGAACAGCCAGATAGAAGAGATGCATGGGGTAAGGTATGTGGTAAGGGGTGGAGAGCTTCCAAGCCCTCCCCAAGTGGCCACTCCCCCCGAATCATCATGTGTTCACCAAACCAGAAGCTCTCCAAACTCAGTGCTTTTGGGTTTTTATGGAGGATTTATTATATAGTTATAATCAATTAAATCACTGGCACTGGCAGATGGATTCAATCTCCAGCCTCTCTCCCCTTCCTGGAGGTCTATGATTGGGACTAAAAGTTCCAACCCTCTAATCACTTGGTTGGGTCTCCTGGCAACCAGCCTCATCCTTAGGTCACCTCATTAACATAACAAAGGACACATTTATTGCTCCCAACCTTTAGGAAATTCAGGAGCTGCGAGCCAGCAGGAATTGTGAAGGAAGACCAAATACATATGAGAAATGTATTTTGGTCATCTGAAGGACCAAATCTATATTTCTTGCAAATCATAATGTCAAAATATATATAATGCTCACATTGAAATGTGAAGGCATACCCAGGCATATCCAAAAACAGGGTTTTTTTTCCTAATCCCTACCACACTATGTCTTCAAAAGGAAGTTTCTCACCACAAAACTAAAGCTGATTCTCAATGTATAGAAGTAAGTCACTTTTTCAGGAGTTCGGACTCAAAGTTCCATTAGTATCTGTGACAGTTACTAGTTGTAAATGTAAAAATAGATATATACAAAATCCCACCTATCTTCTGGGCCAGTTGACAACAACAAGTGCTGAGACAATCGCCTCCTTAGCCTGAGATCTTCTAGTGTAAATTCTATCTCCTAAATGTGTGCTTCTGTGTATTCATTGAATATGCTGACTTCATATGCCCAAAGACAGACACTAAAGCAGTAAGGCCCTTTTAGGACATTCTTGGCTAATAGGCCTTCCAGCTTTGTTTGAACACTTCCTAAAATTGCTTTGGGATACTCTAAATTACCCTTACCCTTCCTTAATTCTCCTTCAACTTCCAACCCGTGCTTACTGCTTAGCTGATCTGACTCTTTGCTTATATTTATATATGTATCTGCTAGAATTGTTTTGGTTCGAGGGAGTTACTGAGGATCTCTAAGTTTCAGTTTAATTCTGTGTCTCTTCTAAGTCCAGAAGACAGAAATCTCTTTTACAGACTGCGGACTGAATGTTTCTATATCTTTAGTGCAGTCTGTAGCAACTGGAGATTTGCATTACCTTACCTTTTCTCTATATATCAAGGCACATAATTTATTAAGTATTTAATGAAATAGTAATATTGATATTTCATTGTTGCTGTGTTTTTCTTTGTTTCCATTTGTCTCTCTAAACTGTGAGCTGAGAGGTTTCAAAGCCAGACTTTGAAATGAGTCAGCTGTTTAGGGCTCAGACACTGAAAGAGGTTTCCGTAGCAACCGAGAGATATGTGGGAAAGCCTTATGCACACTATAGCTTAAGAAGCAGGATTTACTGGCTGAGGCTCAAAGGTTCCCCTCCATCCTGGAGTTATTTTCTTAGTACAGGGATACTTAGTTTGTGTTAGTTTTAAGCTAACATTCAAACATGGTAAATTTTCTTCTCAGTGTAAACTTTACATTTTTGTGGAAATAAATTAAATGCTGATATTAAACACAGACTATTTCAAAAATAACCATAAAATCAATAAAGCACTCTTAACTAAAGGAGCTAAACTTAGTCAATGGTAAATACCATAAGTATCTTATTGATTTCATTACAAGCACATTCACTGGTCCAATGAATCTGGCAAATGTCTTGTCTCCATCCTTATATATAAAGGGTCCTTAAATATATAGAAAATATCTGACACCCAGGTTGTTTCTTAGAAGAGATTTCATCTTTCAGACAAGCAATGTGTATGTGATCTATGGCCAGCTGACTTGATTGATTAAAAATTGTACTAAGCAAACCAAGGTTTCTGGTCTAATTAAATATTCCACTTAACCCTAGGTGGTTGCATTGTGATGCAGCTATTGGGTGGAAGTGAAAGATTCTGGTGTATTTTTGTACCCGCTCTTGGAGAAGCACTGCACTCCAGGAAACTCATCTTTTTGTAATATAGAAGCCACGTATTATCTGAAATTTTTAAAGTCAGTAACAGAAGAATCAATGTATATCCACATCCAAAGGCACTCCAGGAAACCCAACTTTCTGTAATACAGAAGCCACATATTGCCTGGAGTTTTGAAAACTTGTGATCTAAGTAATACTGCAATTGGACCATGAGGGTAGCTATATACAAATTCTGCAATATAGAAAAATTTTCAAAATACATTCTCTCAACCTCAAACTAAACATGGTAATTTGCTAGGCCAGGATTCTCTTCCCATAATCTTTGGGCTCATGATAAAAATCTGGTTTATGAAGAACCATTCCTTTCTCTTTATTTCTGTTGATAGCCTCTACACACTTCTATCCTCTATACTCTGTAACCATTCTGCAGCGAGTAACTTTTATCACCCCTACAGAGTCATTTTGTTGATTTCTAAAAAAATGACCCCTATTTTTCGCTAAAAACTGCCTCAAATTTGTGGTCATGATAATTAAAATATTGAATGGTCTTTTAAAAGTGGCCATCACCAAAAGCTATGTGAAAGTACACAAACTAGCAGCAATGTTTTGTAACTTCAAGATATTCCATGATTCCAGACTTGCCTCCATATTTACAGAAAGACGGAGCAAGAATTGATTTAGTAATCAGGTAGTCCAAATTATTCATGTTATGGATTGTAAAACTAAGGCTTTTATTCACAGGAGAGTCTTTCTTCTTCAATTAAATAAATTAAGGTTTGGAGATCATTTAATTTGAAATACATTTATCAATTCTGTACTAATATATATTTTAACATCAAATTACATTTGGTTAACATGCCTGCTTTTTTTTCAAAAGATCTTATGTATCTGTAAGGTATTTAAATAGAACTGGAAATAAAACTTAATCTGTGTCTAGGTTTTATAACTTTTCTTAGACAACTAAAATGGTCTTCTCTCTTCATTGATGATAAAGAAGTGTCGAAAATGCCTAAACTCATGCAGGCTACTGTGTAATGTTCATAAACACTAAGTATATAAGTGGCACGCTAACTCTTATTTCTGCATTAATATAACAATATTAAAGTCATAGCTATAGACTCAGCAAGCTGCTTCATTCAAGACAAATAGTGTCTTATGGTTCAAATGAAAGATTTTTTATCTTGATTTTCTTGTATTAGGTAGGCTCTAAATAGAAAGAATGCCTGTAAAATAACTTTTCAAATATATGCACCAATTTTACTATTGTGCCTGCTTTTCATCTTGGGCATGTTGAGATAGTAAAATTAACCTAAATCTCAATTACCCACCTGTTGAGTAATTAAAATGTTTTAACAAATACATAACACATACTTTGCACTGAGAAAATGCTTGTTGAATGAGTGAATGAATGAGTGAGTGAGTGAATGAATGAATGAATGAATGAAAATCTCCAATTGGTTTTTACCAGTCTCTCCCATGGACTCCTTATCCTCCATTCCATCCTCTCAAGTTGGGAGTATTAACCAATGCATCACACTATGTCTTCACATATCGTGTACATTTCCAATATGATCTTTTCATTTGAGTCCCAGTACTAATAGATCTGCCTGGATTCTAGACCTGTCTTCTTGATTTGTGAGCTCTTTCTTCCCAAACCAATTATACCCATAAACAAACTCTCTTTTTCATAGCTACCTTCCAATAAAATTTAGTTCTATATCAAATAATTTTGTTTCTATTAATAGCACTTTTATTCCCTTAAGCTATTCAGGCTTAAAACTTTGACTCATCTTTGGTAATTTCTACTCACATAGCTCTCATTCCATTTACTTTCAAAATGACTGTCATTTTCATCCGCATTATTTCACTTCTCTATGCCCGTTTCCAAATATTTATCCCCTCACTCTTGGATTACTAAGTAGCCTCCTAGCCAACTCCCCAGGTTCCAAGTTCTCCCTCATCCAAATTATTGTTGTTCCTCCTCCTGTCTGCTATCTGCTATAGCATTTATAATTTGTCTCTCTCAGTTTAGCATTGAATTACCTCGTTTTACACTGGTCCTCATTGCTGTGTGTAAAGCTTATTTCCCCCAGCGTATTATAAATTCCTTAAAGGCATGCCTAATACCTTAAACTGCTCTATATTCCTTACAACCTTGAGCACAAAGTAGTCACTCAAAAAAAATTAAGAAAGGCATGGAGTAAAAAATAAGTAGAAGGCAGAGTAATAGGAAGCACACAAGAAAAAGGGAAAATAATAAGAGGAAATGAAAGCGATTTTTCTATGTGAAAATTCCCTTACAGGAGTGATATCTCCCAATCCTGTTTCACTCTACCCCCATTCTACTGGCCCTACTGGAGCAATTATCAGGCTTCTATTCTTTACTTTGTTGTCATCTTTTTGACTACTTTAACTAATCTGAAAGGCAGGAAGCAATGGTAGAGGTGAACTCAACCTTAGCATCAAAATAGGACCCATAGCAAAGCTAATCCCTTGGCTAGAATACTGAATTTTGAGATGGTTTGTGAAGACATTTCGAAATGAAGCATCTTTGCTAAAGAACCAAAAAAGCTTCATATTGCTCCCCAAATCTCAGAGACTTAAGACACAAACATTTATTTCTCACTCATACAAAATCCACTGGGGGTCACTTGGGAGGTGGAGTTTCCCTCCATTTAGTGACTCAGAGAGATACTCCTATTTTATATACCACTGTTTCAACATATCATCCTCATGGTTACTAAAGAAGAAGAATAGAGAGCTTAGAGATGGGATATGAACACTTAATGCTTTGACTTAGCAGTGACATATGTGACATCTACTCATAGCTCATTAGCCAGAGTAAGAATATTCACATGGTATCAACATTACTAAAAAGATACTGGGTTCCATAGGGGAGTACATAGAAAATTGTGAGAACACTAGCGTCTTCACAAGCATCTTTACATTATCCAAGCAATTTTGCATCTATTTCTCCCTTGATTCCCACAACAATTCTGTGAGATCTCTGGGGCAGAAAGCAGCTCCTTTGTAAAGTTGAAGCACTCAAGACCCAGAGGGCAAAAGTGAATTTTTTAAGGTTACAAATTTAACTAGCTACAGAGGTGAAATTAGAAACCAGGATGCCTTTTCACTCCTGAGTTATTTATTTTTTTAATTTTTAATTTTATTTTTTTTCAATTACAGTTGACATTCAATATTATTTTATATTAGCTTTAGGTGCACATCATAGTGGTTAGACATTTATATAATTTACACAGCGATGCCCCCAATTAGTCTACTACCCACCTGGCACTATACATAATTATTATGGTATTATTGACTATATTCCCTATGCTGTACTTCCAATCCTTGTATTCCTGAGTTTTTTGTACTTTAAAATATTTTCTCCTGAAAGGAAAAAAAATCAAGGGCCAGGAGCAAGCTAAAAAGATAAAGATGGGCAAATCACTTCATACTCAATCACTTTCAGCCACTTCCAAATTTAAAATAAAACATCTCTCTTCAGAAAGTATTTATAATAATAAATTTAAAGAAGATTTATTCAGAATATATTTTAAAGAAATTATCAGATATTTGACTATTTTAAACTAGACCATGAATTTCTTTCACTGGAAAAAAAAGAAGAAAACCTCTATTGACCAAAAGCAATTAGCACCACAAAGCAGTTTAAAGGAAATAGCAGAGAAAGAAAATCTTGTTTAGCAGACATAAGAGATGCTGAAAGGAAATCCATCACAGAAATTTTAATATTAAATATATGGTATTATGTCATTGTCATTTGACATTATACACACCTGTGAATATACTATCCATACAGATAACTGGTCAACTACACTTCAAAATAGTGGATGTGTCCTATCCGTTATATTACTATGCCTCTCCTTACACTCATCTCTCTTATATTAATATACCTCTGATGTAACACTTGTCACATTGTGTTACATTGATGTGCTCGTCTCTCCCCTTCACCCAACTTTTGAAAACAAAGATCATGTATTATTGTTTATAGTCACAACACATGGCTAAATGCTCTTACTTCTCTTTTTCTTTCTTGGAAGCTTCCTCGGTTTTAATTGATCACTTTCATAGTCCTCAATACTCTCTCCCAGGTCTTATTCTCTTCTCACTCTATACTCTCCTCTTGGGAGATCCCATGTACTCCCATGAATTTAAGTACCATCAATATTGCGATGATACGTAATCTCTAACTATGACTGAGTTTTAGACCCATCACTCATTATCTACAAGACTTTTCCACTGCTCCTGGAACTTAACTCATTTAGAGCCAGCCCAATTATCTCTCTTACCACCCCAAACTGTTACTGTTCCTATGTTCTCTAGCTCTTTGGATGGCACCATTATTCAACCAGTGACTCAAGCCAGGTATTTAGAAGTCATTTCTCCTCCTCCCAATCCATTATTCACTATGATCAATCAATCACTAAATCTCAAACTTTCTATTTTCTTAAACATCTCAAATTCATAAAATTTCTTTCCATCTTTACTTCCACTACATTAATGACACTATCACCTCCCGACTGGAATACTCCCAATCTTTCCTCTTCTATCCTATTTTTCACATGTTAAAGAGTGATTTTTTTCTAAAATACTAATATAATCTTGTCACCGTCATACTTAAAAGTAATCAAATATCTGTTATTATTGGGTGCTTCGAGTATACAAAGATGAAAATTATGTAACTTTTATTTCTAAGGAATTTCAACTTTAGATGAGGGTAGTATTATGGACCAAATGTTTGTGTCTCCCAAAAATTCATACATTGAAATCCTAATCCCAATGTGATGGTTTTTTGGATGTGAGTCATTTGGGAGGTAATTAGGTCATGAGGTCAAAGAGATTAGTATCCTTATGAGAAGAGGTCAGAGAACTACTAGCTCTCTTTCCTCCATGTGAAGATAAAGCAGGAAGTCAGCAGTTTAAAATCTGAAAGAGTCCTCCTCATCGGAACCCAACCATGCTGGCAACCTTATGTCAAATTTCCAGCCTCCAGAACTGTGAGAAATAAATTTACGTTGTGTTTATAAACTACTCAGTCTATGGTAGTTAGTTATAGAAGCCCAAATTAACTAAGACAGGTGAAAATGGAGAGAAAATATAGTCTATAATCAGTTAAGGTTTTTGGATACAAATAATAGAAACTAACTCTGGCTAACTTAAGGGGGAAAAAAGTTTATTGAAAGGACAATGAATAGTTGACAGAACCAACAGGAAGTCTGGCAAAATAGGTTCAGAAACAGTCAAGAACCAAAGGTAACTAACTAGGCAGTGAGAAATATAGCCAGTCATTCCACAGGAACAGCTGTTGTTGACACCACTACCACTGGCCACTTAACTCTACTACCTCAATGAACAATCTCTAATTTCCCTATTTCTTTGTGTTACTCCCTTAGAATTTAAAATCCCAGGAGTGAGTATTCAATTTGTGAAGCCTAAGTTATGCATCCATGACCAGGTGCCAAAGAGAAAGAGATTGAAGTACTCAGCCCCTTCAAAATCCATGGTGGAGATGAATTTTCTCCCACTAAGTCTCACACAATGGCAGATTCCCCCAGAATAGAATGGTTGTTTAGGTATTAGGCAGCCAAAAAAATAACAACTATATATGGATATAACCAAGTTTATAATCCTTATCCAAAAACCTTGGAACAGATATATTTCATAATTCATAAATTTTCAGACTTAAACAGTATTAAGATCCATATACTACATTTTAAAGAACATACTAAATAATATTTGGGGTAATAGCTCATTAACGATACATTTATATTTCTGAATTGAGATATATGATTAGTAACACTAAACTGAGATAAATACGGTAACCCAAAAATATTAAATGGAGAATTCCGAAATAATTCAGAAGTTTTAAATTGCACACTATTCTGAGTAGTGATGGAATCTCACACTGTTCTGCTCTGTTCTGGCCAGGTACATGAATCATTCCATTGCCCACTGTATACATTACCCTCACATTAGTCACTTAGTAGCCATCTAGGTTATCAGATCGACTGTTGCGGTATCTTAGCACTTGTGTTCAAGTAACCCTTATTTTACAGGCATATCTTGGACATATTGCAAGTTTGGTTTCAGACTACCACAATAAATCAAATGTTGCAATAAAGTAAGTCACAATGTTTTGGGTTTCCCAGTACATATAAAAATTATTAAGTGTACAATAGCATTATATCTAAAAAATTACGTACATACCTTAATTAAAAATACTTTATTGCTAAAACATGCTAATCATCATGTGTGCCTTCAGCGAGTCATAATCTTTTTGCTGGTAAAGGATCTTGGCTCAATGTTGATGAAAGTGCAGTATCTGTGAAGCACAATAAAGTGAAGCATAATAAAGCAAGGTATACCTGTACTTAATAATGGCCCCAAAGTGTAAGAGTAGTGATGCTTCCTCTAACTGAGAGATGAGTAAAGTACAATAAGGTATTTTGAGAGAGATCACATTCGCATAACTTTCATATTACAGTATATTATTATGGTTGTTCTATTTTATTATTAGCTATTATTATTAATCTCTTACTGTGCCTAATTTATAAATTAAACTTTATCATAGGTACATATGTATAGGAAAAATATATTATATACAGGATTTGATACTACTTGGAGTTTCAAGCATCCACTGGGGGTTCTGAAATGTATCCCCTGCAGGTAAGGAGCCACTACAGTAAAGACTAGAAAGTCTCAGATCACTTCATGTTAGATTTTACTACCAAATAAGATCAGGTCAGTTTGGATTTTTTAATGAATTTTGAATTTTTTTCTATTTTCATGGCTTTAGGAATTTCAGAATTGCACAAAAGAGATGGTTGGCCTATCTGTGTTAGTGCCATAAAAACTCATCAAAGTTTTTCGATAAAGGAGAATGTAATTATTGTGAAAGGATCAAAGATATTCTTACTGAAGACGGTAACAAAGAATGAATAGGATTTGAATGGACCTGAATGTGAGGAAGGACATACACGTTAGAAGGCATAGCATGAGGAAACCCTCCTGGATGGAAATTAAAGGAAATGTGAAGAATAGCTTAGGTCAAGTTTTAGAGTTTGTTGAAGGGAAAGACCAGGATATAACCTTTAAAGGTAGAACAAATTATAGAGATCCAGATTAAATGTTTAATTTTATTCTTCATCCAATGGGAAGCCACTTTTTTGAGTATGGAATTCTAAGATCAGAACTATGCTTTTGGAAGTTTAATCTGTCTATATTGTGTCAGTTTCAAACAATCTATACAGGTAAATTGTATCTGATGTTATGGGAGGTGTTCAATTTATAAAATTGAAATCCATTTTCTCTTATCCTTGTCTCAAGTAAGATAAACAGCTGCTCAACACCACCAGGTCAATATTTCTATACTTGTGGAACATTCTCACTCAATTGCCTACTAAGAAGTATTGAGCAATTGTCAGAAGACTCGTGAGGAACTAAGATATTAGTGTAAGATAAACCACAAACACACATGTAATGCAGAATACTGGATTTTAAATGTTAATATTTAACCACTTTTTTAGTTGTTGCTTATTTTGTTTATTAGTATGCCAGATGCTGATCAGAATGAGTTAATTACAATTATTCCATATGAGAAAAATAGTTAAAGAGAAGATCAACTCCAACAAACATTTATTAGGCATTCAGTGGGAACCATACATTATCCTAGACAATTTCTGTACATGATACTCATGTCAGGAGTGAATGATTTCTTGGTCATGCACCAAGAAACCAATCTCTCTCCCTCTCTCCTCACCCCAAATTCTACCCACTTTTCTTGGAAACAAAAACTTTTATCTTTGGCACTATTTTGTTTTCAGCAATAGGGACTTGTAGTTTTCCTCATTCTGAAGTATCTCTAGTCACAGCTATAGAGATCAGAGTAGCTATATATCAAATATCATTGGATATCCCAGCTGATTAGCAGCCAAAAGAACAAAAGAAAAGCATTCTCAGTATTTTTAATGAAATTAGCCCATTTCTTTCCATTAAGAGTGAGCTATAAAAGCATCCTGACTGCCTCTATCTCACTATCGTATTTGGCTCCATAGTTCTGTCCTCCCGACAAGCTGTTAGCTGCAGATTCTGCCATAACACATATTGGCCAGTTATGGTTGAGATTCAATTACAGAATATTTTTGCTCTGTGAGCTAGAACATTTTCAGGAATTAAGGATTTAAGAATAAGTTGTTTTAAAAGTTTTTTAATGCATTTCACTGACATCATTAAAATATTATATAGTCCATCCTTTAAATCCCGTAATTCCTCCCACCACTCACTCATTCTCCAAAGTTACTCCTCTTTAACTTGGAAAAACATTTTTGTCTCAATATTCTTGAAATTTCCTGGCTGTAGTTAAAAAGACATTTTTAAAATCAAAGACTTCATATTTATGTAGCTTCTGTAACTAGAAAGATAGCATGACTTAATACAGCAATTCTCAACTTGATTCTCCCATGGCACATGGAATGGAAAGCATGAATATGCTTACCCCATTTCTCTAAGAAAGTCCAGTGCACTGGTAATAACTACATCCCTTTTCCTCTCATTCAAGAATGCAAATCAGAATGTAAAGTACTGAGAGTGACCACATAATCTGTTTTTTCTTTCATCCTTGGACGTGTCCTCTGTTGGCCCTTCCTCCACCTGACTTCAAAATAATGGAGTGCTTTAGGATTCAGTCATAGAGACACCTTTTCTCATTATATACTTCTTTTTAAGGACTTCCCTTAATATCCAAAGATCCATTTAATATCTATATGCTGATGACTTCAAAATTTTATACTTCCAAGGCAAATCTCTCTTCAGACGTCCAGAAACTCTTCATTTCCTCTGTCTACTTTGTTATTCAATTTTTCAAAGGCATTTCAAACTCAATTTTTCCTTATAATCTTCCTTCTCCAGATGGGTCTTCTTCCAATATGCTATGCCTCAGTGAATATTTCCACTTCCCATTTAGTTTGGCAAGTCAGAAACCTGGGAGTCTGTTATGACATCTCTTTCTTCCTCAACATTTGTATCTAATTTATCCCCAAGTGTCGTCAATATCACCAACTAAATATTTCTTGAATCTGTTTATATTTATCCCTTTCTACAGTTTTTCCCCTAGTCTAAGTCATCATCTTATTTCACCTGGACTACTATAATTTATTTCCACACAGCAGGCATAGATTATAATATTAATGGTACCGTAAGGAGTTACTCAACTTAGTCCTCAAGCCACAGGAGAGGAGTAAAATCAGGAGATCATGGCCAGGAGTCAGTTATTGGAATTGTACAAGAGATGCTCATCTTTAAGCAGACTATTGTAAGAGACACATATTTTTGTGTGGAACAGTCTAAGGTCACAGTTGATAGAAAAATATTAATAGAGACTATAGAAAGTAGAATTCAGGAGTTGAGAAGCCTGGATTCATTTTCTTGGAAGATGTTAGCTTGCACTTATTGACTCATAACAATCCTGAACTTGCCTTTGTGAATACAACTTGGTCATCTTAAAAGCTCATACTCAGAACTGGTATTTGTTTCCCCACAAAGGTCTACTTTAGCTACTGGATTTATTGAGTTATATCTGTTAAGTTCAATTTTCTAGGAGAAGAAAAAGGTTGAACAGAGAGATGTGGATGAAGACAGGGATAAACAGCACAGAGGTTCAGTACTGGAAAAGATAGAGACACATAAGATGACCTAAACACTGAGAAAAAGTTTTACCCATAGCTACCTTTGTCCTCTTGCAAAATCACATAATCTATTTCATTGTATATTTCTAATTAGATGTGAGTCTATGATAATATTAGTGTTCTTCATTTCTTACCACTCTCCCCTCCCTATTCCTTTCCAGCCACACTGTCTCCTTGCTTTCCTGCAATATACTAGGCTTACTCATGCCTTAGGGATTTATATTTTGTGTTGCCTCTGCCTGGATCCATCTTCTCCCAGGTATTCTCATCATTTTCTCTCACACTTCTTTCATGTCTCTGCTCAGACACTATTTTGTCAGAGTAGACTTCCCTAACTTCTCCCATCTTCACTAATTATCCCTCTTGTTTTCTATATACCCCTAGTGAGGGGGTTAGCTTCAAGACTCAAAAGTAAATAAAACTCTCTCTCTCTCCTCTCTCTCTCTCTCTCTCCCTCTCTCTCTCTTTCTCTCTCTCTTTCCCTCCCTCCCTCTTTCCTGCCGTGGTAGCTACAGCATTTTTAAATTAAGATATTGACATATAACATTATAATAATTTCAGTTGTACAACATAATAAATTGATAATTGTATATATTGGGAAGTGATTACAATAAGTCTAGTGAACATGTGTCACCATACATAATTACAGATTTTCTTTTCTTGTGATAAAAACTTTTAAGATCTATTCTCTCAACAATTTTTAAATATGCAATACTGTAATATTAACTGTGGTCACCATACTGTACTTTACATCCTCATTTATTTTGTAACCGGAAATTTGTACCTTTTGACATCCTTAACCCATTTTATCCACCCCACAACTCCTGCTTCTGGCAACCATCAATCTGTTTTCTGTATCTATGAATTTGGGTCTTTCTTTTTTTAGATCCCACATATAAGTGAGATCATATGCTATTTGTATTTCTCACTATAGCATTTGATAAAAATGCCACACTTACAGTAGGTACTTAATAAATATTTGTTATAAGGAAAAAAAAGAATAAATAATCAATGCAACCTAGTAATGAAATACCTTAGTGAACATTCTTCCTATTAATTACTAAATAATGTTAACAAAAAGTCTTACATACTTAAGCAGCATCAGTCTGGTTGGACAGAATCCAAGAATTATGACAGTCTCTGCCAACACCCACTCAGAACCCCCTTTGCCCCATCCATCTGCTAAATGTTTCTATTCATGTATTTGCCTTGTGGCTTTGTTTTCAGTCCCATCTAAACTTTTTCTTTTTTGTCCAAAGGAAGAAGCATAATCTCAGTGTCTGGTACATATTTAGCCTTTTCCTGTTCAAGACTTTGTGTTACATTTTTCCCCCCAGGCATTCTGAAGCAGAGCCACATCTCCTCAGTGCTTATCCTACAGCCAAGCCACCTGCCCTGCCCACCACATTGCTGATCTGAAACAGGTTCAGATCTTGTACAGATTGAGTTAAGCACCTACCTCATACTGGGAATGTACAGACAAGATGAGTTGTGTGTGGACAGTACAACTGTGGAAACTAAGTTTCAAGCAGCTTTTAGGAACGCTTATGACAGTAAGCAACATAAAATTGTATTAATGCTCTCTGAACTCTAGAAAAAAACACTAAGAACTGAGTTTTTCAGAATTTAAAAATAGAAATGTACACATATTTAAACAGAACCAAAATAAAGCACTAACTATTATATTGGGCCTTTTTCCTTTGAAGGCTTTCTATGGAGCATTTTATAAACATGACTAAATCATTCTACCAGAGAGAATAACAGGAAATGCAACTCTCATGCAATGGTTAAATGGTTATGGAAGGTCCATGAAATTTATACTAGAATCATATTTAGAACGCCCACCTCTTAACTTCTTCGGGATGATTTTTCCAACAGATGGTATTAATTTAGGACACAAGAAATAAAAATATCTCCTAGTTTATTTTATATTTTATTTATAGTTGAAATATTTTCATGACCAATCTCAGATATAACACAGTACAGTTAAAAGAAAACTGAAATGATAACCAGGGTTTAGTCACAGTTCTGTTTAAAAAAATAGCATTCGACCTTAAGCAATTTACCTATCCTCTCCGAATTTCAGTTTCTCATTTGGATAATGATTTAATAACAATGATTGTTAATGGAGGGCTGTACAATACCCCACACTGGGACTTTGGAAATGTATGCTGGCATTTTTGGAATTTAGCAGGCAGATGCCAGTGATATTAAAAATACTACAATGTGCATGATAGACCTGCACGATCAAGAATCATTTCCCTCAAAATGACAATAGTGCCCTTCTGGAGAAACACTAGACTGGATAATTCTTAAGATCGCTTCCAGCTCTGACATTCTATGATCCTTGGATACTGATTCTCTTAGATTTACTATGTTAATATATAAACTATTAACACTTGGAACCAGTAAGATCACTTTACAAATCATTTTTCTTTTGGACATGATATAAAATTTTGACTTTTCTTACAGACAATAAATGGTCTTGAGCAGAAATATATACTGAATAAGACAAAAATAGCATAGAAGTAAGAAAAGGATAAAATGAACCTATATAGTTCAAGGTTTCTACATATTTTGTGAAGCAATAAAATATTAACTCTAAGTAGACTGTTAAAAGTTAAGGAAGTATGCTGTAATCTCCAGAGTATATACTAAAATAAAAATAAAAAGGAAACACAATTACAAAGCCAAAATGTAAAATTAAATAAATTTCTGGAAATATACATTCAATTAATGCAACAAGGGAAAGAAAAGGAGAATTAGTAGAATAAACAAAAAAAGAAGACATCAGAAAATAAATAGTAAAATGGTAGACCTAAATCTACCTACAAAATATTTTAAAGTAAATGTTTTTGGTAAATAAACATTCCACTTAAAACGCAGAAGTTGTCAGAATGCATAAAAATCAAGACCCAAGTATGTGCTAACTAGAGACACTTTAAATGTACTGATACAAATTGAAAGAACATGGAAGGAAAAAAGATATATGATATAAAATATACATAGGAAGGCAGGGGTCACTATATTAATATCAGATAAGATAGATTTCAATAAGAGTATTAACAGAGATAAAGAGGAACATTTCACAATAAAAGAGGGAGTTTAATTCTTCAGGAAGATATAATGATAATAAATGTTTTATGCACCTTTTAACAGAAATTCAAGATAATGAACAAATTTGACAAAATAAAAGAGAAAACTTGACACTTCTACAATCAGAACTATAGATTTTAACATTCTTCTTTCAGTAAATGAAGAACAAAACAAAAATCAGTAAAGATATAGAAGATTTGAAGGACTTTTTGTTAACCACTTCAAGTTAGTTGATATTTATAGAACACTGCACCTTACAATTGTAGAGTACACATTTTTTTTTCAAATGTAGGTAGACCAATTCCTGGGCCAAAAGAAAAGATACAATATATTTAATAGGACCGAAGTCATATAGAGTATGTTCCCTGATCACAAGGGAGTTAAATTACATATCAATAACAATAATGTATCTAGAAAAAGAAATAAATATTTTGGAATTAAATAACTTACTACTAAATGACTAGGAGAGGAAAGAAAAACTCACAAGAGAAATTAGAAAATATTTGAACTGAATAATAATAATAATAATAATAATAATAATAATGAAACTATATCATATAAACTGTCACATATAGATAAAGCCAAGCTCAAAGGAAAATTTGTTGTTTTAAAACTTATAATAGAAAAAATAGTTTCATTCCAAGAAGCTAAAGAAAAGCAAAGTTAATCTTTAATCCTAAAAAGTAGAAAGAAAGAAATAATGAAGAGTAGATATCCATGAAATAGAAAACAATCATTAGAGAACATGAACAAAGCTAAAATTTGATTCTTTGGAAATTTCAACAAAAGTGATAAACCCCTAGTTAGACTGATTAGGGAAAAAAGAGAGAACACAAATTACCAATATAACAAATGAAAGAGAGGTTATCACTAGGAATCTTACAGATGTTAAAAATACTATAAGAAACATAATAAACAATTTTATGACAACAAAATAGACAACTTAGATGAAATGGGCTAATTTATTGAAAAGTACAACTTACCAAAAGTGACAAAAATAATACAGAAAATTTAGATTAACACAATAAATCTTTTAAAAGTTTAAATTTTTATTTAAAAAAAAAATTATCCAAAAAGAAAATTTCAGGCTTTTATAGTTTCACTGGTAAATTTTACCAAACATTTAAGGAGGAAAAAACATGAATCTTAAACAAATTCTTTCAGAAAATAGAAGAGAGATCAATTCACAACTTACTTTATAAGGCAAAGCATAAACCTAATGTCAAAACCTGAGAAAGTTATTATAAAAAAGATACGAAGAGACAGTATCCCTCATGAATATAGGCACAAAACATTTACACATTTTGAGCAAATAAAATTCAGAAACAGAAAGATATAATATATCATAACAATGTAACATTTATCCTAGAAATATGGGATTGGTTTAATTCAAAAAGTGAATCCATGTAATTTTCCGTATTTATTGAATAAAAGAAAAACAACATATGGCAAAATTCAACACCCATTTCTCATGAGACTATTCAGCAAGCTAGGTATAGAAGGAAATTTTTTTAACCAGATAAAATTCATTTACCAAAAAAAAAAAAAATGTGAGCCAACACCATATTTAATTACGAAATATTGAATGCTTTTTGCCTCAGAACAAGGGATGAATGGCCACTTTTATCATATCTGTTCAGCACTTTACTGTAGGTACTAGCCATTGCAATAAGGCAACAAAAAAAAGGCATAAAGATCAGCAAAGAAGAAATAAAAATTATTTTTAATGTTTAGATCTCATGAGGTATACGTCGAATATCACAAGGAATCTACAAGTAAAATCCCTAGACCTAATTTATGTCATTTTAGCAAGGTTGCAAGACATGAGGTTATCATATAAAATCAATTATATTTTCATTTAAAACAGCTTCAATTAGAAATTAAAATTAAAGCAATGCAACTTACAACAGCAACAAAAAACATCATTGTCTTAGGAGTAAATATAACAACAGATGTGCAATATCTCTACACTGAAATGACTGATAAAAATTAAGACCTGGATAAATGGGGAGACATTTTCTATGTTCATGAATTGGAAGACTTCATACTTTTAAGATGTCAGTAACCCCAGATTGACCTACAGATTCAATGCACTATCAAACATAATCCTATCGCGCTGATAATCTAACTCCCTAAATGTATGTGGCATTAAAAGGATCTAGAACAGTGAATGCAGTTAGGAAAAATGACAACAAATCTAGAGAAATGCAGTACCTTATTTCAAGAATTACTGTAAAGTTATATTACCCAAGACAGTATAGTACTGGCCTAAACATTAATGGAACAGAGTCCAGAAAAATACCCACACTTACAACAATTATTTAGTTTTTTTAAAAAGTCGCTAAAGCAGTTCAGTATTGAGAAGAACAAATTGAGACAGCATAGGGACTTGGGCCTGGGGCCAAAGGATGGCTAGGAGGAACGCCTGATAAGCTTCATCCTCTACACGAAAATGTGGAAGTAGCATATTATTATCTTTCTCCTAATTGCTTACTTCCACAAAGACGTGGCAACTATTCTGCATGTGTAGTTGATCAATGTTTGGCTGCTATAGGACCTTCCTAGGGTGGCAATAATGAGCAGTCTGCCATCTTGTCCACACAGTGGAAGAGAGAACATAGTTACCAGGCACTTTAGCCAATTAAAGAAAGCCATCCTTTCTCAAAAGCTTACCACTTTCAAAAAGTCCACTTTTTCTTGCAAGCCTTCTTTTCCCCAGCTTATAAAAGCAGCCAGGCAGAGCCAGCTCTGAGTCAGTTTGGAGGCCCTTCCTTTCCTCTGTGCTGCCTCCCCTGTGCTCAAGCATAACCTTAATAAAATGTGTCTGGAAATTTTTCTGGGGTTTCCTCTTGATTTCTATCTTGAGGAAACCAAGAATCCCAATGCTGGTAACAAAATGGCAGTGGAAAAACTGGCTATAAATATGGAAAAGTAATGAAACTCAACCTCTGCCTTACATCATAAACAAAAATTAACTTGAGAAATATGATTGATATAAATGTAAAATAATGTATATTGTATATTTATACAATGAAAAACAGTAATAAAAAGGAACAGACTATTGATACATACATCAATATGAGTGAATTGCAAAATTTTTGTGCTGAATGAAAGAGTACATACTGTATGATTCCACTTACATGAAGTTCTAGAACAGGCAAAACCAGCATTTGAAAAAAAAAATCAGAATATCTGCTGAGGGTGTGGGTTGGATGTGGCAGGGAATGAGCCATTAGGGAAATTTCTGAAGGGATGGTAATGTTCTATATTTTGATAAAGTTTTGGGTTACATGGTGTATTCCTTTGTCAACACTCATTGAATGTTACACTTAAGATTTCTGCATTTCATTTTATGTAAATTTCCCCTTAGGAAAAGAACTGTAAACACACATTTAACTCTAGTGGATGATTTAAGCCTAGTTGATGATATGCTTTATGCAGTATTTGCCAATGAAATGAACTCATGTCTGCCACTTATTTTGAAATGCATTAAAGAAAATAAGATGAATTGATCAATGGATATATATATATAATAAAATAGGTATTGTAAATTTTTAATTCTAAAATATGCATAATGTATACTCACTGTATCATTTTTCCATTTTTTATGTGTGTATGTGACTCAAAGATTTAATTGTAAAATGTTGGTAAAAAAAACAACCAAACAGGAATAGATAAATATGGTTATAATGATAAAGAATTGTCTCTAAGATATAGCAAGTGAAAAAAATCAAAGTACAGATGCTTCCCTTTGCAAGATATAGATATAGATATATTTTATGTGTGTGTTTGTGTGTGTGTGTGGTTTTATGTGTGTGTTTGTGTGTGTATCTTGTATTCTACCCATAAAATATCTTTGGAAGGACAGACAAGAGACTATTAATGGTGGTTGTGTTGTGGCTGCTTCAGAGCGGAGGGACTAGGACTAAAGAAAGACTTACATTTCATTGTATACCATTCTATACTGTATGAAATTTTATCATAATAATGTATAATGTCTTTTTTCTCAAAAGAGATCTATGTAATATCTTAAAAAATAAGGAAGATAATACAAATAAAAATTAATCCTGACATCACCTTCTCATCTCTATTTAATGAGCTAGCAATGGGCAAATCTTATTAGAAGACTAGGGCTTGGAATCCAACAAGGACTTGCCTGTGCTACTTATGTGGGCAGGCAAGTAATCAATTTCAGGAAGATCAGTATACACATACTGACATGCCTGTGTGGACTTTAGACAAGTTATTTAAATTCTCTGGGCCTTTGTTGCTCATCTGTAAAATAAAGATAATAATATAAGGCTGCAACTTTGAATTAAATGGCATATGCAAATACATAGGTGGAACGAGGTCTATTCACAAGTCTTAATTCCCAAAATAGAGTGGTAAAAGAATTTATTGAAGATCATTCGGTTTGCTGGATTTCAATGAAACAAGGTACATTTCTTCAAAAGAGTCACCATAGAAATCCAAATGCTCAGGAAACCATTGATAAACTGCCAGAATAAATTTATTAACCTGAGTGACTGCTGCATCCTACGCACGCTGATAGTGCAGTTTCAGTTCATTCTTAATGAACGCTTGATATCTGAATGCCTGGGAGTCTTTGTTCGGGTTAACTCAAGTCTTAGGCCATGTTTCCTGCCCTTACTACATTATTAAGGCCAAGAAGTATTCTTTCGGTGTTCTGAAAATCAATTTCCAATGTATGTTGGGGGAGGGGCTTCCCCCCATACCAACAAACAATTCTCAGACATCGGCAGGGTGTCAACTCAATTCTGATACTATGTACCCAAAGATTGCCTCCGATTCCATAGATTAAGGGCTCAGTCCTACAGGACCACTTCACTAACCCACAGCTGTTACCTGTATTTCTAACCGACTGGTTACAAATCAGAGGTTCCCAAAGACCATCTACTCAGGTTTGATCAATTTGCTAGAGTGGCTCGCAGAACTCAAAAAACACTTTGCTTATAAAATCACCAGTTTATTATAAAAGGATATATAACTCAGGAATTGCTAGATGGAAGAAATAAATAGGGCAAGGTGTAGGGGAAGAGCATGGAGATTCCATGCTCTCCCTGAGCGCTCTTCCCAAATCTCCATGTATTCACCAACTCTGAAGCTCTCCAAACCCAGTCCTTATGGATTTTTATGGCTCCATTACATGGGCACAATTGATTAAATCATTCACCATTAGAGAGTGAACTCAATATCCAGCTCCTCTGCGGGTGGAACTGAAAGTTCCAACCCTCTAATCACATGGTTGGCTCCACTGACAACCAGCCCCCATCCTTAGCTGACTTTCCAAAAGTCACCTGATTAATATAACAAAAGACAAGTTTAAGGTCTCATCACTTAGGAAATAATAAGGGTTTTGGAAGCTGTGAACCAGGACCATGGAGGAAGACCAATTATATATGAGAAATATATTTTGGCTATCTGCTATGAATGATAATATTGCAAGTACTTAAAAATTATAGAAAAAATTCCATTAAACTAGTAATTAATATTTTCTGACACTTTATTTATCTAGAAAAATTATTTATCCAACAACTATTTCTCCAAAGATTTCAGTTTTATAAGGTTTAATTACCTGCTGGAAGGTTGTAGGTATATGACACAACCATAGTGGCATATACAAAATGCACATACATGTCTGGTTCAAATTTAATTTTACATATTTCCACATTTGGCTCTATACAAGGAAGAAAGGTCATTAGTAGGTAGGGGAAGGCAAATAGCTTTTCTGTGTTCTCATTAACCTAATATATAGTGGTGTTCCTGGTAATCTGGGTGTTTTTATTAGATCGATGTTTGATTAATTCAGCACATATTTATTGAGAACCTACCTAGTATGTGTCAGGTACAGAGAAGAAAGTGCTGTGAAAGAACTATTAGGTTCTTGCTTTGTGAAGTTTGTTTTCTAATTGGGAAAGATAGACAATACACAAGTAAACATATACATAATAACTTTAGATAGTGTTAACTACTGTGAAGAAAATAAAAGAAGATGTTGGGACAATGACTTAAAGTGGAGCCAGGGCATCTTTCTCTAGAGTGACTTGGAAAGCCTATTTGAGGGGGTGACTTATGAGCCGAGACCTGAATGATGAGAAAAGTTAGCTATATGTAGATTTGGGGGAAGACATTTCCAAGAGAAGGAACAACAAGCAACAAGGACTGGTTCTTAAATACCCACATACATTAAAACCTTCCTGAGTACTGATTTAAATGACAATTTCTGAGCTCCGACCCCACCATTCAGTAGATCTGAGAATTGAGCATCCAGATCTGCATTTTAGCAAGCTTTATGGCCACCGCAAGGCATTTCTGATTCTGGTGGTCTATGAACCACATTTTTAGAAACACGAATCTAGGGCCTGCTTCTTGGTATGTGGGATGAATTTTTATACTGAAGCCTAAGATGGAATGGGGAATTCAGAGCCATGGGCCTAGATAAAAAAGATCCATAGAACCTTGTAACCCTAGAGGCATGAGTGATAATGGAGCAGGAAGGCTAGGGGGGATCGTGTAGGTTTGCTAATCAAGGCTTGAGAGGGGATGGAGGTAGAGAGATCAGCTAAAGTAGGTGGTGTAGGCCACAGGTTTAGTCACACAATGTTCCAATTAGCAGAAATCAGTACATCCTTGAGATCTACAAGAGTTGAAGCCTATTCCTGAGGCAGGCTGCTCTCTGCCTTGTTTCATACTTCCTGCTGTGTGTGGGTGGCTCTGAGCTTATAGATATTGATTGAAGACAGGAGGGCTTCAGAAGCCTGCAGGTGTACTCTGTCTCTGAGGGAGAAAAATGTTGAGAGGCGAAATTTTACCAAAATTTTACCCTTCGCATTGCTTTATCTCACCAGTCGAACCATCTAAATGTTGTTGACAGAAAAACTTAGGTAAGGAGGAGATGCAATCCACTTTTTATTTCCAACCCTGGTGATAATAATGAGCTTTACCACATTCTAATCACTGATTTCTGCCTGGAGGAATGTCTTGGCTTTTCCAATTAACAATAATCTAATATGTTATTGCGTATCCTTTATTCTTTTTCTTTGAGCTTATCCAATTATTGCATACTGCTTTTGTTTTCTTAGTCCTAAACACTAGTTTTATTATTTTTCTTGTGAGATTTTTCCTATTTATAAAGTATTTCCAGTCGTATTTAAAATCATGATAAAATACTTTGTATTTTTGACATATATTTAAAGATTATATAAAGTATCATCTCTTCGTTACTTGGGGAATAATGCACGTTACAGAATATTGCTTTGAAAAATTTTTTAAACAAACCAGTTTTATTTGTTTAAACTATTATCAATTCAAGGTATATGCTATTTAAAGTAAATTACGTCTTCTTTGCCAGTCAATGGCTTTAGAAGCAAACTATTTTGTTAATTGAATAATCAGTCCAGGAGCCATTCTGCACTTTCCTGCCTTTCATAGAGTGTGGGACTCAACCCATACAAGAAACATATGAATTCACCATATTTCCAAAATATTTTAGAAAGAAATCAACCACTGGCACAAAATTTTCCAAGGTGCCACTTAACCTATTTTTATTGAGTAATAATGATCTGCTACACATTGTAATTAGTGTCTTCTAAACAGTGCTTAAGGTCCGTACCTCATAATTTACTGTTGCAATGTTTCACAGTTCCCAAATGTACCTGTAAGTTTCTTGAAGGCAGAAAATGTATATTATACCTTTGTCTACCCCCATAATAGCAACAAAAAGTTAGAGTCACAGTCAAAGGTAAAGTGATTGATGTTTCTGCACCATTTCTCCTTCAATTCACTGGCTACATTTGTGCTATATGGTTCTGAGTATAAATCCAATGAAATTAATCTTAACCCACTTGGTCATCCATAATTGCACTGATATCATGCTTTGTCCCCTCTGTGGGCTCTTAGATAGGCTTACTGATCTGCTGATGGGAGAAAAAAAGAAGTATAGATTAGACACATTTATTCTAACAATTTTTCCAGACTCCATTAAAAAAAAAAAATTCTATAGCCTAGAGACTAAAGGACAATTTTCCTGACCACTTTATTAACAGAACTCATCAGCTTTGTTTCATTGATTTCGTTTATATAATTTCTGGTCTAACAGAAGAAATGTAACCTCCAAACCATTTATTACTAGAGGATTACACTTTTAATCAGGTTGTGTACTTTGAAAAAAGTTATACGTGCTAGAATATCCCAATTACTTACCAACCCACCCTTCCCAAGGGATTGGGCAGTTCACCTCACTGCAATAAATCATTGCCTTATACAAATTATTAGCAATGTGTCTGTGAGCACTCTCATTCCATTAAAATTTGCTGAAAAGCTCTTCAGTGGATTTGTGCTTATGTAAGAGACTGTTGATCTAACTTCACCTGCGAAAATGTGGAATAGGCTAGTAAATTTTGAACTTACAATTGGAAGAACTGGTTCTAGAATTGACCCCATCACTTATAAGTCAAGTAACCTTGGTCAAGTCATTGTACCTCTCTAAGGCTTTGACCCTGTAAAATGATAGTGCTGCCTGCCCTCTGACCTTGCAGGGCTGTGAGGATTTATAAGCTTTGTAAGCAGCTGAGCATAACACACATTGCAATGATGCTAGCTATACTGTTTACCCTTACCTTGAGCTGTTTTTTGCACATACATTTTTGAGCATTAGTTTTCCTGAGGGAGATTTTAGTTTCTAAATAAATAAAACTTAAAGCCCGACTGGCTGGAATTTGTTTCATTCATGGAAACATTGTCCAACTCTCTTTAGAAATGTGCCTCCGCCTCCTCTCTAACTTAGCTACCTTCATTCCAACTACTGCTTTCTCCATGCAATTCCTCCCCATTCTTTCAGACCCATTTTAAATTTAGTTTCTTAGTGATGTATCCACACCACAATGACTTCTTCCTACACTAAACTCCAAGAGATTTTATGATGGTCTAAACTATTTGATCAACACTACTTCCTCTAGCAATCTTTTCCTGACCACACCCACCAGGCCTATGTCACGAGACCTTCATTTGTGTTCCTAGAGGCACTTGGGCATATCTCTTTTATAGCACCTATAACATATCATGTTTTAAAGAGCATTATGAGATATAGCTGACATAAAATTGAATAAAATGATATTTCGATCACTTATTTATTCACCACAAAATTAAGAATAATGGTATCATCAATATATTGAAGCCTCCGAGGAATTCCCCCTAATCCTCAGAGATAGCTACTACTGTAAATTGATGTCCATTATTCCATGTAATTCAATATCATTTAACTGCACATACATGTAGAACTATATAACATACAGTATTATTGGTATGTTTTAAAAACCTTAAATAAAGTTATACTGGAACTATCCTTCTGTGATGTGGACTTTTACTCAATGTTGTTTGTGAGATTCCTCTATTTCATATCCTTGAGTATACTACTATGTAGTCATCAACCCTTCTAACTGATGGATTTTTTTTTCAAAACATGTTTTAAAATAATTATCCTTTGAACTTTCTTATACTTGTCTTTTGCTGCACATGTATGTATATTTCTATAGAGCGTATACATGGAAGGGAATTGTTGGGTCATAAAGTATATATGAGCTAACTTTAGCAATATTGCCAAATTGCTTTCCAAAGCAGTTGTATGAATTTATACTCCCATAATAATTGCATGGGATTTACCCTTGGTCTACATACTCTCCAACACATAGTATGGTTAGACTTTGAAATTCTTATGGATCTGGTGTCAATCTAGATCCACACTTCATTATTTTCTGTTCTGCTACGTGGTCCAGGATTTTGAACTGTATGCAAGACAGCAAAGGGATCCCTTGCCTTTGACTTCTATTTGGTTTTACATGGGGAGCAAAAGAAGGGAGAATCAGAGAGCAGAATTTTCATTCCTCTACTCCGCTCTCTGTGGAGTCACTACATCATTAGTTAGAATTATACCTTTATCATTTCTATTGGAGCGACCTTTTCCTGATTTGCAGGAACCCTTTACATATTCTGGATACTAATCCCTTTTTTGTTGTCATTATGTGCATTTCACGTATTTTCTCCCAATGTGTGGTGTGTCTTTTTACTTAAAAAAAATATATTTCATATGAACTTTTTAAAAAATTACAGTGGTTCTATTTATGAAGTTGTTTCTTTTACAATGTATGTTTTCTTTGTCTCCTTAAAGAACTATTTCTCTACTCCAAAGTAATAAAGATATTTTTCTGAATTTTCTTCTAGAAGATTAATAAGTTTTGTTTTTCACATTAGACTTTTAAGCCACTGAGAACTGAGTTTTATATGTAGGGTAAAATAGAAATCCACATTTACTTGATGGTCATATGGGTAGCCAATTTTTCTAGAACAAGTATTGAACTATTATCCATATTATCCTACTATGAAACACTTCATGTTTCTGTTTCATGATATTCTTCCTTCTCATTCCAGGTTTAGTGAATGTGCAGATGAAGCGAAAACTCACAATTCACTTTATTACCTGATTATGTAATAATTTGCTGTTGCTGCCAAAACAAATTACCACAATCTTGAAGGCTTAAAACAACACAGATATATTCACTGAATTGTAAATTCTGGAGGCCAGAAGTCTAAAATCAGTTTCACTGGGATGAGACCAAGGTGCCAGCTGGGCCAAGCTCCCTCTGGAGGCTCTAGGAGAGAATCCATTTCCTTTTTCTTTCTAGCTTCTAGAAGCCTGAATTCCTTGCGTTCATTGGCTCATGACTGCTTTCTCCATGTCCAAAGCCTTAGCAACTTCAAATCTCTTTCTGCTAAGGTTGTCATAGTCTTCTCTCTTCTGTAGTAGAATCTGCTCTGCCTCTCTCTTATAAGGGCACTTGTAATTACATTTAGGGCCCACCTAAGTAATCCAGGATAATCTCCCCATCTCAAAATCCTTAATTTAACCACATTGGCAAAGCTTCTGTTACTAAAAGGTAACATTCACAAGTTCTAGAGATTAGGACTTGGATATATTTGGGGGCTATTATTCAGCCTATCATACTCTCCATTAGTCCTGTGAATTTCTTGAGGGCCTATGGTCTTATTAGCTTTTATACTTCTAGTGCATCAAAAGTAAGAAATGTTTGGAAAACATTTTTTTCCTAATAAAAAAGATTTTGTTTCATCTCTGTGATATGATTGTTAAGTCCTTCAAGGAAGACTTTGTATCTTTAACTTCTTTTATCTTTCCAATGGATCACAATAGCATAGATCCCTAATAAATTCAATACTCTTGAGCCAATATGGTAGAGTAGAAAGAAATTTAGAATCCAGTCTTGGTTGTATCATTTTTTAGCAATGAATTTTAGGGAAAATTTATTTTTACTTCTCTGGAATTCTCTTTCTTCATTGATAAAATGAAGAGGTGAGAGTAAGCCTAGCTGGTGAGAACCAAAGCTCCACACTTCTGATTCATACAGAGTATTTCTACTTTTATCTATTTTATATAACTACTGTTTTTTTTTATACAAAATTTTGTTTGAAAAAATAAAAAGTTCAGTTTTTAAAAATTTTTTTGAAAATTACTGCTTTCATCACAGTCCGTCATGGGGATACTGAAACTCAGAGAGTTGTACTGCTTTGCCTCTTGAATTTACTTTCTGAAACCACTGCCTTAAAACCATCTGTTGAAACCACTGCCTTGAAACCATTGGGTTGAAAAGGTCATTAGAACCACTTGTGTCCTTATCCTGGGAGTTACTAACATTCTCTCTTGTCTTAACACACAAAGGACAACTGTGTAAGCTCTACAATATCATATGAATATGTGATCAGTAGCATTTTTCCTATAAGCAGACTAAGATCCAAATCTGCAGTACAGTCCTATCAAATTGCAAATCACAGCAATCATTTGGAAAGAAAGGATAAAGGAACATCCTATCAGTCAATGAAATAAGAAAACACTGTATTCAGTGTGGTGGGTGGTACAAAATGCTTCTTGAAAGCAAGAATGCTGCCTTATTCCTATTCATATGCACATATTTATATTGAATAAATGACACAGTATGTGCCCCAAACGGATTTATATCTTAGTTAGTATATTACATCATATGCACAGCTTTAATCTATCTGCACCGGTAAGAAAGCCAAGCTGATTAGATTCGGTATAGGCCAATATTTTCAGTTACTCAGATATGACTTACATTGTCTCTCTCTAAATGTCACCATAGAGGTCCTAGGTCTCACTGTCATATATCCCAGAGTTGGTCAATAAAATTAGTGATAAGGAAGATCTTAGCTTTTTCTTTGTGTATTTACTTAGCTTTCCTGAAAAATAAAATAAAATCTAAGCTTCATTTTGTTACAAGAGAAAGAATTTTGTTTAGTTATGCTGATCACTTACTGTCTGTGTAAACTTAAGGAGTCCCTTTCTATTTTAGTGCATCATTTTCCCATTTTTAAAATGAAAAAAAAATAGATGAAATTATCTCTGAATTCCTTGTCAAGTTCAAGCCTCTATAATTTATTATTACAGGAAAGTAAATGTGTCACTTCAACTTACTGAATTGGTTTTCTTAGCTGTCTATAAAATCAAAAATTATTTATTTAATGCTTACTAGGTGAAATAATTTCACCCAGAAAGAAAAAAAGAAGCAGCAGAAAAGTGTTGATTCTGTCAGTGATAGATAATATTACTCGTTGGCACAGATTGTGATTTTGTGCCAAGAGTAACCATGGCAACATAGGTTAAATTGACTAGTGCCCTATTGTAAAGTGTCAAAGTCTTAATATCCTCCTCTGCAGAAATGATAAGGAAGTAAGAAACATGCCACTCATTTCTAAAGCTCATTTTTGTTAAAATTAATGCAGTAAGCTGGGTAATTTCAATGGACTTTTCAGAAATTCTGTGACAGATCATTTAAGGGTAGAAGAGCAATCTAACTACTACCAACAAAACTAGATTAACATTTTAAATGCCCCATTCCATCCAGATAACTTATATCAATAGCTGAGTTCTTGAAGAATGTGGTAATCAAGAATTTTAATTGTAAGCTTTTTTTTGTAAAAGTGAAGTCCAGTTAATTTTTAAAATGATTAAAATCAGGAAATAATTTATTTTTTAACTGCATCATTAATAGTATAAGAAAAGGTGAACCAAATGGTTTATCTTATCAGTATGTGGGGGAAAAATTTAAAAATAAACCACATATCATGAAAAAGAATTTTTCAAAAGGCAGAAAAATTTAGAAATACCATTTAAAGAAATCACTTGAGATATAAATGAAATTAATTGCATTACAATTAAACACTGGTTATTTTATCATAATTTCATTTTTATGTTATAGCCATCTGTTATAAACCATAACGACTTTAACTATAATGTCTATAGTTAACAAGCTATATTTGTTAACAATTTGAACTGCTTCCCAGATAAAGATGTTTGAATATTTCTTATCAGTTCCTTAGTATGACACATTAGAATTGATGCTTCTCTACATGCCCTGCACACAAAGACTCTCCTGAATTTTCCCCACTTATGTCAAGTCTCTAATCCTTCCTTAGCTCCTCTTACTCTCATTTCAAAATTTACAAAGAAGACGCGAGAAGATCAAAGCCATCTTTCACGAATTCTTTCGAGGCCTTTCCCTTCCACTTCGGAAGTCCTCTGTTCTCTCTCTCTCTCTCTCTGTCTTCTCTCTCTCTCTCTTCTCTCCCCCCCCCCCGCAGTTGAGCAAAAGAATTGTATTCTGCCACTTCTTTGATTTCTCCCAAGCATACTCTACTGTCCTTGTTGTCTTCACTTCTTATACTTCCATCTTTAGCACTCATTTTTCATCTAGACTCCAGATCAAACCTTACCAACTTCTGCAAGGCTGTTTTTAGGTAAATGTTCCTTACACTCCTTAAACTCAATGTTTTGTAAATAAAACTCACCATCGCCTTATAAACCCTTATCCAACATGCTGCCCCTCCTGATTTCTTCATTTTATTTAATGGTACTACACAGTTACTATATGTCATCTTGAACCACATCTTAAATCATTCCTGCCTCTCACCATCCCCTACATCCAGGTAGTCACCAAGTTCTTTCGATTGTAAGACTTGATGGCATCTGACCTGTGCTTTGTGGTCAAGTTAATATAATTCGAGCCATCATTCTTTCCTAATATTACTACAAATGCCTCCTAAGTCATTCTTCTTTTTCTATTCTCATTTCCATCCATTCTATCATTCATGCTATCATCACGGTGTTTTCTTAATATATAACTCTAATTATGTCATGCACCTATTCAAGCACTTTTGCTGGATCCACAGAATAAAACCTAAAGTAATTACCATGTTACTCCACATTCTCAGCAACATGGCCTTCCTATCAACTTTGCTTTTTAGACCTACTTAATAGCTTCTGTTCTAGAGATGATCTCAAAAAAATCCTGTGTTTGTGGACCTTGCCATCTCTGTCTGCAGTTTTGTTCTCATGTCTCTTTGTCAAATCTCAAGGTTGGTTCCATTTTCAACTCTTGCATGAAGACTTTTTTTAATACCTCTGTTTGAAATTTGTCTTTCCTGCTTTGTGTTCCCTTCATCCTCCACTTGTTTTTATGAGGTTTTCCTTATAGTTGTTATGTTCTGGCGAATTCTGGCACAATGTAGATAACCTGTGTGTTTGGAGTGAATTGGATTAATACATAACTGATATAATACACTATGGGTCATGATAATATCATGTTGTACCATGCGAATTCACGGTTTCCCGAGGTAAAAAAAATAATTGATTATCAATTGGTTATTTCACATGGTTTAACCCAATATTTAGCTCTATAATTGAACTTTCTATTATTTCTTTTTTCTGGAAATGAATTTTCACAGAATAGCTGGGTCATGATATAGTTAGTTTGAGTGTCATAGTTCTTACAGTTAGAATAGAGAATGTTTATTAGACATTCTTATTTTACCTTTTCAGCACCATCATTTTATTCCCTAGATCAGTTCACCTAAATCATTAAACTAAGGTTGTGTATGTTCAAGGCTAACAACCAAACACAGCGCGTCACTAAAAAAAAAAAAAAAAAAAAAAAGCAAGCACATGTACTTAATGGAAAACAGTAATTTTGGGCCCAAAATCATATGGTCAAACATCCCAGTTCAATGGAAGAGTTTAATTTTGGTTCAGCTAATCTAGTTCCACTGAGAAGATACTACCACATTCTTGCTGCACTTTAAAAATGAACTGAATTTTAATTCTCCCCTTTAAATTCATGATGTTCTATTTATAGGAATTACCAAAGAGAATACACTTGTGTAACCTCTCTTTAATGTACTGCACTACACCAAGCCCATAGAGGTAAATGATTTCGTGAAAATAAATGTCCTACAGGATACCTGCCAGTCGTTGTATATTTGAGTTACACTTTGCAGTTCTCCAATTACGAAATATGTTCTTTGGAAGTCAAGAATCACTGGAAAGTATATGGTTTTATTGTTCTATATCTAAAATGTTATTTTTTATTATCCTGGCCAATTAATCTCCTTAATGGTCATAATCCATTTTCAACTGTGTCTCAGATGTTATATCGTTCTGGTAATTTTACATACTAGCATATTATGGGAAGAATAGAATGATTCTTTAAACTTGACCAGCTAATGTACAATTCTATACAAATGTTCAATAAATTATAATTTAGAAATATGTCATTTTTAAGTCATATATCCTTAAATAAAATCAGGCATGTATTCTTTCTCTCTTTGGATTCTGAAAGGAAAGAAATAGGTGCCTTGCCAGCTTGCATTCTGAAATAATTTTTATGCTCAACCTATGTATCTGAGCCAGCATGACAACCTTAAAAACTCTTTTCCCACTCATTGCCAAAGCTGCAGCTGCATTAAACAGAGGCTCAGTAAATTTCTCTGAGCTCCACCTGCAACTCTCCATCATCTATTTTGCTCTGGCACTATATTGCAGGTCTCTATCCCACTTTATTATTCCTAGATTCTGCCAATCTGCCTCACTCTCTTGTTTGCAGTCCTTGGTTGGATTGTATGTTTATCTAGCTTTAATTTTGAGTCTCCCCTTCTCCAATACTGTTACTCAACACTCTGTAGACCAAGGGCCAGATCCCTACACCTTTGGGATTATAGCCCAGGTACAACAGCCAAGGCCTCGGCTTGTCCAAAAACAGAGTTCAGACACTCTGCCAGATCTAATACTGACTCCTGTGACCACAAAACCAAACTCACATGCCAATGCTTTTGAAAGTTATCAAAATCCAGGAATAATGGCAGATGCATTTTGATAACTAAAGATGTTACCAAAAAAAAGTGTGTGGCGGGGAGGTATCGACAAAATGATTTGAAGTCAGTGTATGTAAATTTGAGTCCCTGCTTATCCACATACTAGCTGATGACACTAGACAAGCTCTTAACTTCTAGAGGCTTCTATTCTGAACACCTTCCCTGCCAATTTCTTAGAGATGTTGTGAGAACAAAACAAGATAACAGAAGCAAAAGCACTTCTCAAGAAAAGGAAAATTATCCTTATTGAAACAATAAGGACAAATAAGTAACATTTTGAAAAGACTGAATCCTTTGACACTTCACAAAGTGGCTAAGAAAATAATTATCTAAATCATAAAGGTAATGCAGTAAACCTAGTTTCCTGTAGTTCATAAAGCCTCCTAGCAAAGGTGATTATTCATGTTAACTGGCTGTTGAAATTTTTTATTTATGATTTCTTCCATTACACCATCACTCTAATTTCTTACATGTAGAAATGGCTGCCTTTATATTTCATGTCTTCTTTCCAATATCAAGACTAATATAGCACAGTGACATGAATAATAGCCAATCTGCTATAGCACAAACTACACCTCATAACATGATTCATTGATGCAGTTTTGGTATGCGATGTTTCTTGATTTGAAGTTCTGGAGGTCTATGGTTTCCCTGTATATTAACTTTGGACATGTCTTGTCAGTATTCTAAAGCACAGTGTCTTTGGACTGAAGAGATGCTGTATTTTGAGAGACAAGGAGTTGAATGTTTAGATAGAATTATGTTTTGTAGACTAAATCAATCCTTTTCTATGTTTTCATGCCATAAGAAATAACTGTCAGTTTACATAATTATTGATTTCACAAAGTATTCCATTGCTTTTCCTTAATTTTCTTTTTGTAAAGAAAAAGGCTGAGTTAGTAGAGCTATCACCAAAAGCCTTTTAACTGAATGAATAGTCTATGAAGTAATCAGTGGTCATGCTGAGGGCAATCCCATTTATGGTCTGTCTGCTTACTTACAGCTAAAAAACAAAAACAAAACAAAACAAAACCCCAGCACTTTCTGGGAGATTCTTTCTTCAAGTCTGCGAGATATTCTCTTTGTTCTAGGACATCAACCATTTTCATATCCCTATACTTCTAAAGTCACGTGTCTATAGAAGAGTCAATTCTCTATTTTTAGCCGTGCTAATGGCCAATTTTTTACACAATGGAGCAACCTGACCAGACAGTGACCTGAAACAGCATGTTAAGACAGAGGACATGTAGACTTGCCGTAACAATCCAAAAGACTGGCTGTTAAAGCTATACCTGGTAACGGTTAAATTTAGAGCTGTTTAAAGATGGCACCCACAGCACAACTTTGGGAGAGTTATTTTTAGCTCAGTTTCAGATAGATGTTGAATTCATGCTCTAGGACAATAGAGCAAGGCCTTTTATGGGCTGAGGTTGACATTGAAACTGATTGATACATATTTTTGAGCCCTTGTCATGTGTCCAACGCTGGCAAAGTGACTGAATTGTTTGATGAGTTAGAAGGCAAATGCTGAGTTTTAAAGCACAGATCAAATTAATGAAGTAAAAAACTAAAATGAAACGGTTGGGCAAATAAGCCTGAGATGCCTTAAAATTCCCCCGAGCAGTGTGTCTGAAGAGCAGGCTGGGAGACAGGACACAACAAGGGGCAACGAGAGCCATGGTACATATGGCCTCAGAATGGGATGGGACAGTGAGCTGGTCATCCTGTCTGTTTCATCTCATAGTCACTAGCTCCCTTAGGAGGGAACTCTGAGTGCCTCAATTCTCTTTTGCAGATAGGCAAATTAGTCAGTTAGTAAATATAAACTGCCTACTGTGTACACTCTTCTCTAGGTACTGTAAGAAGGAGATACAAAGAAATAAGTAATGTGGGCTCCAGATTCTCGTTTGCTTATAGTCTATTTAGGGAGTGCAGATATCTATGCATAACAATCCTACACTAAAAGTTTGTGCCATGTGCCAAATGAGAGCTATAGCTTATAAAAGTTATAGAAGTTTATAATTCCTCATATGTTTGGACCAATTTTCACCTTCCTTCCTTGACTTCACAAGCTAGGGTAAGTTCTTTTAGTATAGGCTATTCTAGTATCCCCACTTTCCTTCTTAGTTCTCTTTTGGAGTCTGTAAGGCTCTGTAATTATTTTATTTCTAGCCACCTCCTTTATATAAACCTATATATAGTCAACGTGAAAGACCAAGGAAACTTTTCTGCTTACCACTGTATTTCCAGCACCTAGCACAGTGCTTATTTTCCTTCTCAAGTACTTAATTTAGTATATTTTCTAATATTTATTTATAGTTAACTTTAATTCAATATAATTTACATACGACAAACTGAATTCCTTTAAAATGTACAAATTTCGATAGGTGCCTACAGCCATGGAACCACCACCACAGCCAAGATACAGATCATGTCCACCACCCGCAAAAGTTCTCTTGAACCCCTTTGCAATTTGTCATTACTTCTGATCTTAGACCCAGGCAACCACTAATGTTTCTGTCTGAATTTTCTAAAATTTCATACACATGGAATCATATAGTACATACCCTTGTATCTAGCTTCTTTCATTCAGTGTAATGTTTCTGAGAATCTTTCATTTCACTGTGTTTCCACAATAATATTTATGCATTCTAGGGAAGCCCCTGGGTCCCCACCAACTCCTGCGCCCATTCCCGGTCCTCAGACCTCAAGCACTTTTGCACCTTTTCCTTCGCTCCAGAAAGTCTCAGGAAAGAGTAAGACTTCCCTTCAACAGATGATTGCCTGGCAGCCCAGAACTGACCCCTGCCTATTCCTATCATCTATGGTCTCCCACACTTCTTTGCAGTTATCAACCACAGCCAGGAGTCATACCCAGAATTCACAGTCTGTTACCAAACAGATTGGATAAAACATGGTGGAGTGAGAAACGTCACCAGATCTCTCCTCTTGAAACGACAATAAGCTGAACATCTAAAACTCAACAAAAAAGCACCCAAACTGCACACCAGCACATCTGAGCGTGGGATGTGCACATAAGAGCTACCACAGGTCAGAACCCCGGGTGTCAGGTAGTGGACTGATAAAAATAAAGAAGCTGCCTCTTCCAGCCAGAGTTCCCTGCAGGAGGAGGGGGAGGAGAGAAGGAGCAGTGACTTCCTTGAAGAGCCCACCCTGTGAGTGCTGTGAGCTCCACACGGCCGGCGGCAGTGCCCAGTCATCAGGGAAGAAGACAGAAAAACAAGGATGGCAGAGAAGTGGGGATGTGCTAATGGCCAATTTTTACACAAT
Organism: Pteropus medius; assembly: GCF_902729225.1. Classification (NCBI taxonomy): domain Eukaryota; kingdom Metazoa; phylum Chordata; class Mammalia; order Chiroptera; family Pteropodidae; genus Pteropus; species Pteropus medius. The sequence continues at coordinate 3,557,087 of NW_024340698.1, read as the reverse complement.
GGAGCAACCTGACCAGCTAGTGACCTGAAACAGCATGTTAAGACAGAGGACATGTAGACTTGCTGTAAATTTGAGAAACAACAGTTGAGTTTTACCATCCACAGTTGCAAAACTGAGGCTGAGCTGCAGCCCCCAACCCCCAACCCAAAGGACCCCTCCCCCATACCCTCTGAGACTGATCATGGTGGAGTTAGGAAATCTGAGAACAACACCACTGAAACTATCGCTAACACTGACAGGAACTGAGATTGAGAGTAGCGAGCATGATTAAACATCTATAAGGGGAAAATAAAGACATTATTAAGACTTTATATAAAGCAAAGATCCAAGAGGCTTAGACGACCCCTGCTGAAAACCAAAAGAAAAACACCTTCTTTGTAACGGGCTAGAGACCATTATATAATAAATCTTTCTGGGGGAAAAAAATGCAGAACACTCTTCCATTAATGCCCAGGTGAAGAAATAGTCCATTAAACACCACGAACAACCAAGGTGACAAGGCATCTCAGAAATAAAGAGAAAAATCTCCAGAAAATAAGCTTCCAGACATAGAAATATGCGACTTAAATGACAGAGAATTCAGGATGGTACTTCTGAAAAAACTCTGCCTGAATTTCAGGTGAAAAACTAGATGAACAGGATGAGTTCTTCAGCAAGGAGATTGAAACTCTCAAAAGGAACCGAATAGATGTTCTGGAGATAAAGAACACACTGCAAGAGCTGAAAAATGAAATAACAAGCTTGGGAAATAGAGTCGACCAAATGGAGGAAAGGATCAGTGATATTGAAGACAGAAATCTAGAAATAAATCAGAAGGAAGAAGAGAGAAGCTGAAGAAAGAAAAATAATGACAGAGAAATTCAAGAACTAGCTGATATTGTCAGGAGAGGAAACACAAGAATAATGGGAATTCTCGAAGGGGAGGAAAAGGAGCAGGGATTAGAAAGCATTTTAAGACAAATAGTTAATGAGAGTTATCCAAATCTAAGGAATGAGCTGGAGCTATAAGAAGACTTCATATTTCAATAATCACCCTAAATGTAAATGAACTGAACTCACCAATAAAAAGGCACAGAGTTGCAGATTGGATCAAAAAACAAAACCCAACCGCATGCTGCCTCCAGGAGACACATCTCAGTTCCAAAGACAAATATAGACTCAAAGTGAAAGGGTGGAAAATGATATTTCAAGCAAATGGCATTCAGAGAAAAGTGGCAGTAGTGGTGCTAATATCAGACAAAGTAGATTTCAAAATTAAAAAAAAAGGTAAAGAAAGATACTGAGGGACACTTCATAACGATAAAGGGAATCATGCACCAAGAAGACATAACACTTATTAATATCTATGCTTCCAATAAGGGAGCCCGGAAACATGTAAAGCAATTACTAACAGAACTAAAGGGAGAAACCGACCAAAGCACTATCATAGTAGAGAACCTAAATACCCCAATGTCGGTAATGGACAGATCATTCAAACAGAAAATCAATAAGGAAATAACATCCTGAAATGATATATGAGACCAACTGGACATATTTGACATTTACAGAGCCTTTCATCCCAAAACAGCTGCTTATACATTCTTCTCTAGTGCACATGGAACATTCTCAAGGATTGACCACATACTGGGACACAGAGATAGCCTCAACAAAGACAAGAGGGTTGAAATCATATCAACCATATTCTCTGATCATAATCTTTGAAACTAGAGATCAACTGTAAAAAAAAAAAGCAGAAAGAGCCATAAATACATGGAGATTAAACAACATACTACTGAAGAATAACTGGGTCAGAGAAGAAATAAAAAGGGAGATCAAGAAATACATAGAAATGAATGAAAAATAATAGTACAACATATCAAAACTTTGGGGACACAGCAAAAGCAGTCATAAGAGGAAATTACAGGCCTATCTCCAAAAACAGGAATGATCCCAAATAAACAACCGAACACTCATCTTAAAAAACTAGAAAAGAAAGAGCAAATGAAGCCTAAAGTCAGAAGAAGGAAAGAAATAATCAAACTTAGAGCAGAAACAAATGAAATTGAAAACAAAACAAAAATAAAACACAATAGAAAAAAATAAATGCAACAAAGAGCTGGTTCTTTGAGAAGGTTAATAAAATTGACAAACCCCTGACTAGACTTACTAAAAGAAAAAAAGAGAAAGGACACAAAAAAACAAAATCAGGGATGAGAGAGGGGAAATTACGAGAGACACTGCAGAAATACAAAGGATCATACAAGAATACTATGAAAAAATATATAACACCAAATTTAATAACCTAGAAGAAATGGACCAGTACTTAGAAAAATACAACCTTCCTAGACAGAATCAAGAAGATCTGGAAAATCTAAATAGACTGATCAGCAGTATGGAAATTGAAACAATCATCAAAAACCTACCAAAAACTAAAAGTCCAGGACCAGATGGCTTCACCAGTGAATTCTATCAAACATTCAAAGAAGCTTTAATACCAATTCTCCTCAAACTCTTCCAAAAAATTGAGGAGGCGGCAATACTTCCAAACTCATTTTATGAGGCCAATATTACCCTGACACCAAAACCTGGTAAAAGTAAAACAAAAAAAGAAAACTACAGACCAATCTCTCTCATGAACACACACGCAAAAATCCTAAATGAGATGCTCGCAAACCGAATACAGCAACATATTAAAATGATTATACACCACGATTAAGTAGGCTTCATCCCAGGGGCACAGGGATGGTTCAACATATGCAAATCTATTAATGTGCTACCACATAAACAAATTAAAAATAAGAATCATATGATCATATAAATAGATACAGAAAAAGCCTTTGACAAGATACAGCACCCATTTATGATCAAAACACTTAACAAAATCGGTATAGAAGGAAAATACCTTAATATAATAAAAGCCATATATGACAAGCCCTCAGCCAACATTATACTTAGTGGTGAAAATCTAAAAACCTTACCTCTGAGATCAGGAACAAGGCAAGGCTGTCCACTATCACCACTGTTATTCAATATAACATTGGAGATCCTAGCGAGTGCAATCAGGCAAGAGAAAGATATAAAAGCCATCCAAATAGGCAACAAAGAATTCAAACTGTTACTACTTGCGAATGACATGATTCTGTGTATAGAAAACCCTAAAGACTCCACAAGAACACTGCTAGAAACAATAAGCATATACAGTAAAGTTTCTGGACACAAAATCAACGTTCAAAAATCCATAGCATCCCTCTACTCTAATAATGAAGTGTCAGAAAATGAAGTGAAAAAAGTAAGTCCTTTTGCAATTGCAACAAAAAGAATCAAATATCTAAGAATAAATTTAATGAAACATGTGATGGACCTATATAATGAAAACTATAAGAATTTATTAAAATAAATCAAAGAAGATACAAAGAAATGGAAAGATATTCTGTGTTCTTGGATTAGAGGAATCAACATAGTTAAAATGACCTATTACCAGTCTACGGCCATGCCACCTTGAATGTGACCAATCTCCTCTGATCTCTGAAGCTAAGCAGCGTCGGGCCTGGTTAGTACTTGGATGAGACCACCTAGGAAGACCAGGTGCTGTAGGCATAATAAGTAAGTAAGTAAGTAAGTAAGTAAGTAAGTAAGTAAGTAAGTAAGTAAATAAATAAATAAATAAAATGACTTTAATACCTAAGGCATTATACAGATTTAATGCAATCCCCATCAAAACCTCATCGGCATTTTTTAAAGAAATAGAACAAAAAATCATCAGATTTGTATGGAAGCACAAAAGACCCCTAATTTCCAAAGCCATCCTGAGAAAAAAGATCGAGGCTGGAGACATCACTCTGCCCAACTTCAAATTATACTACAAAATGACAGTAATCCAAACGGCATGGTATTGGCAGTAAAACAGACATATGGACCAGTGGAACAGAATCGGAAGTCCAGAAGTAAACCCATATTTATATGGGCAAATAATTTTCGACAAATAAGCCAAAAACATACAGTGGAGAAAGGAAAGCCCCTTCAATAAATGGTACTGGGAAAACTGAAAAGCCACCTGCAAAAGAATGAAACTAGACTGTTGTCTATCACCACACACCAAAATTAACTCAAAATGGATTAAAGACCTGAATATAAGACCTGAAACAATAAAATGCATAGAAGAAAACATAGTAACAAAACTCAAGGACCTTGGACTTAAAGAAGATTTTATGAATTTGACCTCAAAGGCAAGGGAAGTAAGAGCAAAAATAAATGAATGGGACTACATCAAACTAAAAAGCTTCTGCTCAGCAAGGTAAAGAGACAACCATCTGAATGGGAAAATATATTTGCAAGCAACGCCTCTGATAATGGCTTAATATCTGAAATATACAAAGAACTCATACGACTCAATAACAACAAAAATTTCAAACAATCCAGTCAAGAAATGGGCAGAGGACCTGAACAGATACTTCTCCCTAGAAGACATACAAATGGCCAACAAATATATGAAAAGGTGCTCAACATCACTAGCTATTAGGGAAATGCAAATCAAAACCACAATGAGATACCATCTCATACCTGTTAGAATGGCTATAATCAACAGGACAAATAATAACAAATGTTGGAGAGGATGTGGAGAAATAGGAACCCTCATACACTGCTGGTGGGACTGAAAATTGGTACAGCCACTATGGAAAACAGTATGGAGTTTCCTCAAAACACTAAGAATTGATCTACCATATGATCCAGCAATCCCTCTACTGAGTATTTACTCCAAAGATTTGAAAACCCATATCCGAAAAGATATTTGCACACCGATGCTCATAGCAGCATTATTCACGGTGGCCAGGACATGTAAACAACCAAAGTTTCTTATGATAGATGATTGGCTAAAGAAGCTGTGGTACATATATACAATGGAATATTACTCAGTCATTTGCAACAACATGGATAGACCTTGAAATAATCCTACTAAGCAAAATAAGCCAAACAGAAAAGGTTGAAAATCATGTAATATCACTTATATGTGGGATATAGACCTAAAAGCAACAAATGAACAGGACAAACAAACAGAGACTCATGGACATGGACAATGGACTAGTGGTTATCAGAGGGTGAGGGGGAGGGGAAGGGGGAAAAATAAAATGTTAAAATAAATTTAAATTTTTTTAAATTAAAAAAATATGCATTTTACAATAGTATTTTCTGACAAAAAATGCATTTCTGTATTATTCTCATATTTTCAATATATTATTTCAATCATTTTATCAGGACAAATGAACAAGAATGGATTTATTTCCATTTATTTTTAAATTAGCATATTTAAGAATTTTCCAAGTGGGGTGTGAAATTTTGTAGTTCATTACTAAGTGAGAATACTCAGCAGAGCATTCAAAACTTTCATCATTGTTAAATGAACTTGGGTAAAGTACTGAAATGAGTATCACATGATTTTATACATTTGAAACTCTGGAGTTAACTTTCTTCTGCTTTTTTTCCTTTTTGTTAACTCTGTCAGATCTGTTAGGCAGTCACTGTTTTTACCTTTAATATAGCTGACTAAGAGCTTGTACCAAGAGTAGAAAATGAGTTAAATCTGCCATTTATTTGTCATTAATTTGCGCTTGTGTTATTTGTATTAGCCTCAAAGCTGAGTTTCTTTGAGGGAGTATTTTTAAGCTACTTGTCAATTTTTAAGGGCTTCTTTCTTTCAAGATAGATTTTTGAAAATCTACAAGTCGACTTAACCAGTCTCACAGAAAGTGGAATCAGTTGTAATGAGGAGAAAGTAAAAGGATGAGGCAGGGCACCACCATAAACCCCTCTGTGTGGTGGAACGCGTGCTCTTAAGACACTTTGCCTTTCTTATGTAATAGTTGGTCACATAAATACCAAGTGAGGGTGCCAGTGTATATCCATGTATTCAACATTAATAAAACTTTTCTTTCTTGTTTACTATTTGCACTAAAATGTGTACATAGAACATACCTCACTTTGAAGACCAGTGCTAGGCAGTGGAGAGTTATTGAGACTTAGTGAGCAGAGGAGTGACATAATAAAAATAAGGGTATTATATTAATGAAGTGATACTATACAGAATGTGTTGCAAGGAGGTAGTGACTGGAGGCAAAGGGAATAGTTACAAGTTGTGTTTATTTTTATTTCCATTTATTTTTAAATTAGCATATTTAAGTAATTACACTAAAAGTAAAAATTGTCAAGGAATAAAGTATATAAAGTCCTCTTTCTCCCCTCAACTTTCAGCCCAACTCCTTAGCTAACTACTATTAATAGCTTCTTGTACATCCTTCTGGATACTTTCTATGTGTATACAACATATGCAACAACAAATATGCCTATATTTATCTATTTGAATAAATGTACTTAATTACTCACACTGTTCTGAACATTACTTTTTCACTTAACAATATACCTTAGACATCTTTCCACATATGTAAATAGAGAACCACCTGATCCTTTTTAAGTGCTGAGTTTTCCATAGATATGCCATCATTTTTTAACTAGTCCTCTTTATTTTGTATTTTGATACTTATTGGAAACACTGTAGTGGCCATATGTGTGCATATGTCTTGTGTAGGGTTATTTTTAGAAGCAAAACAAAATGTGCTGGATAAAAGCACATATTGGTTTTTGATGTTGAATAACAAACTGCTCTGTAAAACAACGGACATTTATTCGTTCATGATTTTGTGGGTTGGCAGTTTGGTTAGACTGAAGTGTTATGGCTCATCTCTGCTTCATATGATGCCAATTCGATCCACTTATGCATTTACAGTCTGGTGATGGGTTGGCTGTGAGGCTGGCTCATCCTGGATGTCCTCTCTCCCATCAGGGGCTCCGGCTCTTAGGACTGCTACAACTGAGATGGCTGGGCTTCTCTTTCTCACCACATGATTTCTCTCTCTGTGTGGTGTCTCATCCTCCAGAAGTTTTGCCCAAGCTTATTCACAAGGTTGTTGTGATATAAACTTGTGAGAGCAGAACTTGAAAGCTTCTTAAAGCCTAGACTTGGAAGGCACACAGAGTTGATTCTGCCACATTCTATTGGTCAACAAAAACCCATAGCATCCCAAATTAAAGGAGTGACCAGAGAAGCCACTTCTTGATGCAAGTTGCAACAAAGTTACATTGCAAATGCACATGTGTTCTAGAGATGGAAAAAATGTTTAATCATCTTCCTAAACAATCTTTGTAAACAATCTTCAAAAGAATATGCAGATTTTTATTTTGTCAAGTTTTTCCAATTAGGATAATATTGTAATATTCAGCTCATTGTAAAATAATAATACAAGAATGATGCAAGACACATTGTAGAGAAGGCTAAGCAGATTTGTTAATTAATTAGATATGGGATGATAGGAAAGAATAGAAAATTATTTTAATGTTCAAACCTAGGCCTCTATGTCATTGTCCAAGTTTACAATATTAGTCCTAAGAGATCATAGGACTAATCTGCTCCAACCTCACCTACTGTTCAGATTTCATCTTCAAACATATTCCTAAGGTGCTTGAGCACCTTCAGTAATAGAGGCATCTCTGTCTCCTATGATAGTCCATTCTATTTTGGGTGAGTTCTGCTACATGTGTCTGTCCTGAATCAAGCCAAATTTTGCATCAGTGAAAGTTCAGCTCCTCAGTCTTACTTTTGACCTGTAGAGTCTATAGAATGATTTCATTACTACTTTGTCATTAAGGCCTTCAATAACCAAAGCTCACTGCCGTATCCTTTCTTAGTCTTTTCTTCTCTTGATTAAACATCCCTAGGTCCTTCATTTGTTCCCTACATTACATATCTTCCAGAATATTCATCCTCTCTATGGATAGCAGTATTTGGATATGCTCCTGTTTGTCAATCTTTCTCAAAATACAGTGTTCAGAACAGAACACAGTACACGAAGATGGTCTAACTATATAGGCAAAGCGGAATCATTACCTCTTTCCCTTGGACACGCCATATTGGTTAATAAAACCAAGACTACGCTAGCTTTTTTGGAAGCTTAATTTATACCTTACTCATTTCTATTTTCAGTAAATGAAAAACCTATGTTTTTTTTTCTCAAGTATGCTTCTTTTAGCATAGTGCCAGAAAACCCTTGAAAAATCCTATCCTTTCAGAAGAAGTTGAGAACCACATGATTTCAGTCCTATGCACGATATAAAACTGAAACAACAAGCAAACATGGCAAACAAGCAGAGACTCATGGACACGGACAATAGTTTAGTAGTTACCAGAGGGAAGGGGAGAAGGGGGAGGTAGATAGAGGTAGAAGCGGGGGTCAAATATATGGTGACGGAAGGAAATTTAACTTTAGATGACGAACACACAATGCAATGCACATATGATGTATTATTAAATTGTACACTTGAAACCTATATGATTTTATTAACAGATGTCACCTGAATAAATTTAATAAAAAAAAAAAGAAAAGAAAAATCCTGTATTTACAAGCCAGGAGCTTTTTGGCACTTTCCATGTAATTTTTAATAAATCCTTTATTTTAAAAATAGCTTAATAAACTCTCATTCATATTCTTAGGGAATGATATTATCAGTACTTGGCCATTCTATTCCTAAGTGATAATTTATGCATTCCATGCTTTACGAGGAAAGGGCACAAAGCATGAGATGATCTGCAAAAATGTTATATCTTGCTTTCTGTCCTGAGACAATATGTAGGTTAGTTACTTTGTAATTTTTTAAGTACACAGGAAACCCACTTCTCCCAGTCCCAAATGAGAAAGGACTTTTAATTAGATATTAAAACTATCAATCGTCTTGGTTACAGGAGTGAGGTATACTCTCTCCTAAGACGCAACAAACAGCTGATGCTCAAAGAGCTTGGTTCTCCTGAGAAGGCGGAGAGGGTTGACGTTTACACTTTTCAGACTTTTTTTAAAGAAAGAAGCATTACCAGCAGAGGGTTGAAAACCATTACAGGTAAAAAACAAATTGCTCTTTAATATTATCTTTATCTTTTGTTGAAAAACTCTATTAACTTTCTTTTGAGTTCAAAATCTTTCACTTGCTGCCTTATGAAAATAATCAATTAATCAGTTTAGGGCCTAGAAATAAGTGTCCCCTGATCTTTGACTAAGAATTTCTCTAAAATAAGAACTGGTTGTTTTCAACATAAATATAAAACTTCATCTTTTAGATTCAGGCAAAGAATCTAGCTTGGAGAGATCTTTAAGGCTCCTGATTATGTCATAACAATATATTCACCGTCCCTACCAAATTCTTATGATAACTAGATTTTATATACATATGTTATGAATGTCCCTTCTGAGTCATTAAAAAATTGTTAAAGAGGACCAGCCCAAATTTCCAGCTCCACAGTATGATACTAGAAAATTCCCTCCAGGATTGCAGTGATCCATAATCAGTATCTTTTGGCTATAGTAAATCAATCAGGGCTGAATCTACCAAGCTCCACTGGGCATCCAGCCCATGCTTCTCTACTTCATCCAAAAGGACATCATGATAAACACTAATATCTGCTTTCTTGATTCCCTCTTTTTTTTTTTTTTTTTACTCTCTGAATTCCTAGTTCTAAACTCAGCAAATTTAAAATTTTTCCATAGACTGGTGTTTGTTTAACCTGCATAAGGAAAGACATTTCTAATGCAGAGATATTTTTAGATGTCCATAAATTTCTTTAATTTAAAAATGCCAAATTCATCTATATACCAAATAAAGTGAAATAGCCCAATACACACTAGTCTTAGCTCAATCTGCCAGAGACATTTGCATAATATCAGAATGTACTGATTTCAGCTGTTTGTAATATGAGGGCCAGACGGAGTAAGGCCAGGAAACAGAATGGAAGTGGCAATAAATGCTACAGTACTGTTTTTCATTAATGAGAAGCTTAAAGAATGGCCCCTAAAAAATAACACTTGTCAGAACCTTAAATGGGTGCTCTCTAAGGAGTATTGATTGATCTCGAATAGCTAGGAAATTAGAAAGAGGAGAGTCATAGTAAAACAGTTCATCTTTGTCAATAAAAGAAATTTCTGTTTCTATTGGAAACTGTCTCTCTCTTGGTTCATAGGATGTACACTTCAAGAACTGTATATTCGGTAGCAATTTTCATGTGTTACCTTGAAAAGTCCTCCAATCATAATAATTATATGTGCTTACACTTGTCACCTTAAACCACTTTTAATCAGATTCACCTACCAACTCAAAGTGCCATAAAAGTGAAATGTTGACCCAATGCACCCAAAAGTTGCTTAGTATTATAACAATGAAAATGGGGGGGAAAGTTGTCAGTTGTGTCAATGAAAACTAAAAATCGTATTCTTTTAAAGTGACCAAATGGTAATTTTTTTATTAGAATGTAAGCACCATGAGAGCAGGGATATTACCTTGCTCAATGTCATGTCCCTAGCACCTAGAAGAGTGCATGGCAAATAGCAGACAATCAATAATATTAATGGGATGAATAAACGAATTAATACATAACTACTTTAATACATAGCTACTGAATTTCTACTGTGGGCAAGGCACCAGGTACCATGCAATGGGAACAGTCATTTATTTATTCAACAAATGCTGAATGAGTGCCTCTTTTGTCTCAGGCACTGAACTAGGTTCTAATGGTAATAACTATGGGGAAGATAGAGTGTGCCTTCTTAGAACTTATAGCCCAATGACAAGTAGCCAGAAGTAAAAGATAGATTCGCTACTCTTAGGAACTAGCTATTTAAAAATTGAGTTGGGAAGGTAAGACATAAACACTAGAAAGTTAAATAAAGAGACTTTAACATATATAATACAAAGGTATCAGCCCTTTTTATGTATAGTTCTAAGGCTTACAGACTCCATCTGCAATTAAGTTTCTGTCCCTTTTGTTTGTTTGTTTGTTTTATGAGGGCCTAGCTGTCCTTACCTCAAACACTTAATGTCTTTCCTTTCTCCTTCACTTTATATTATTTTCATGTTATCATTTTTTTTTTCTTTCCTGTATACTATAAACCCCTAACTAAAAGGAAACAAAATAAAGTGTGATACATCTCGTTTACTTTAAAACATTCCAATCTTTCTGCTTACACCACCAAAAGCAATCATACTTCAATGTCTGTTGGCTGTATCATTTCAGCACTTTTAATTTAGATGCAGTTACATTTGCATAACAGTTTAGCTGTGAATTTGGCAGGAAATTTCTAAAGTTATTTTAGTTATACAGATAGTGTGCCCAATGTCTAATAAGCAGATCTCCTGTGCAGTATTACATTTTTATCTTTACAAAAAAAGTACCCTGGAGGCTCATACCTTCACAAAAGCTTTTTCGCTAACAAATAATATGATTAGCAGCATTGCTTTTTCTGAGAGTGATAATGTGGTGAAGGCCTGTTGAATTTTTGAAACCATAGTAACAATACGGGAGAAATTCAATGAAAATTATATTTAAAAATTTTGTCTAGTTTACTTTTCTGATTATAAAAAAATACATATGCATAATTATACATTTGGAAGCTGTAGAAAAATACAGAGAGGGTAAAAATCACTCATAATCCTACCACCTGAAGGTAAGCACTTCAATATATTGGAGTAAGTCATTCTGGTTATTTCTTTTCTGTGTGTGTGTGTGTGGTGTGGTGTGTGTGTGTGTGCACGGGAAAAATGAACAATCTCAGGAGTATATGCCATAGGCTCACGATGGAAAATAGATATTATCTCACAAGGCTTTCTGATTGATTATTGATTATTAATGGACAGACGATTTTTAGACAAGGAAGGACACTGTGATGGATTAATAATGGCTGCTCTTCATTCTTTCATCCTGTTTCTTCCATTTTTTTTTTACTTTTTATTATAGAACATTTCAAACATAAAATAAAATAAGCAAAATATAATGAAATCCCATATATCTATTACCTACTTCAACAACTATCAACATTCTGCCATTGTTTCATTTTTATTCCCCCCTTCCAATTGCACGTTTATAGGTTAATGGCATATGTTAAAATGCATGCATTTCAATTGCACAATTTTTTAAAATGGATGTATTCATGTAACCCACACCCATATCCAGAAAGTTTCCTTCACAATCATGTAACCCACACCCATATCCAGAAAGTTTCCCTCCTCCACCTTGGAGACAACTGGAATTCTAACTCTTCTAGAACTTCATACACATATGCACATACACATACATATACAGTATGTACACTTTTGTGTCTGGCTCTTTCACTCAGCATAGTACCTGTGAGATCCATCCATGTCACTGTGTATCAGTAGTTCATTTTGTTTATTGCCAAATGTATGAATAAACCATGGTTTGTTTATCTATTTTTCTGTTGATGAACACTTGAGCTATTTCCAGTTTTGGTTATTATAAATAAAAGTGATATAAACATTTTGATGCATATTGTGTGGTTATTGACTAAATAACCAGAAGAAGAATGGGTCATAGATAGGTGTATGTTTAGTTTTATAAGACATTGTCAGACTTTTTCCAAAGTGGTTGTAACCTTCTAGTAGCTCTACATCCTCATCCACAATAGGTGTTATCAGCCATTCTAATGCGTATATTGATGTCACATTCTGGTGCAGTTATTAGGATGACCAAGTTCCTAACACACACATTTCTAGGCTGAGGCCTGATCAGGGCCTAGCGGACACTAGTGACACCACAATTTCTATGGTGTCACAAAGGCTGCTGCTCCCTGACTTATGAGTGGCTGGAGTATGGGGACAGACTGGGTGGGAATGAGCACTGTCTGGTGCCTTAAGAGATTCAGGCCAGCTGGAAAATCAAAATCAAGTTAGGCCAATTAGAGTAAAACATCATGTCTGGAAAAAGAAGCTGTCTGAACCATAAGCTTAAGAAGCAGACTTTGTCGTGCACCACAAAAACCAAGCTGCATCTCCCTGTGAGCCACGAGGACAGCCTCCTGCAGGGAAACAACTCTGCCCGGAACCTGAGATTTTCCACTCAGGTTTTCCTCTCTGTCATTCTCAAATGTGTGACCACCAACATCCTGGAGCTGGTAGACAACGAGGCCCACAACAACTGCTGCCTTCAGAGGGCAGTGGACAAGAACCCACAGCTCGGCCAACACTTTAAGAATGGCAATAATTCTCAGGTTGATGAAATGTTCTAATTCAGCAAGAACTGCTGATGCCTGTGACCCAGAGCATGGAGGGAATTCACACAACCTCATCTATCCATTGCTGAAACCCCTCACAGAAGGAGCCTTGTACTGCTAACAACTGCATGTGTTATTAAAGGATTTAAATATATGAGAGTGCTTCTGACTCCTCTCAGTTTTAGTCATATTGAGTTGACATTGTCTGTGAGACATCCAAGAGAAGAAATTCCATTGGGAGTTGAAGGGATAGAAGGTGTAGTCAATGTCGGGTGTTTGAATCAGTGATTTCAGAGGAGCACAGGTAACTGTGGGGAGTGGCTCTGGTGGGAGTTCCTGGTTGAGGTTGTGGGGGAAAGAAGACCTCCTCATTGGTTCTGAAGATGTAAGCCCTTGTAAGGCCAGAAAATTGGCTGGGGACCTTCTAGGTATATTGAATTCTCAGAATGATGGTGTTAGTTGAAGTGGAGCTAGAGACAATGAATGAGGTATAGAGGCTTCATTTGTGATAGGAAATGCTTAACGGTCAGAAGGTGACATAAGTGGGGCTGGGGTGCAGAAGGTTGCATCATGACTGGCATGAACTTAATGGAGAAGAGGCTTTTACATAAAGATTGAGGAATGATAAAGGAAATATCAAACAACTGTATAAAAGATAAATTATGGCCATTTTGCTTATTATTTATACCCTGCCTCATTCTAAAAAAGAACTTAAAGTAGAGATTATTAGCTAGATAGTACTCTTTTTGTGGAATAGACCCGCTGCCCTCTTTTGTGGATACATCAATAGGAATGTTATACATAAGCTACTCTCTGGCCCAAGGCATGATTTCAAGCAGTTCTTAATGGTTATTAAATATTAGCAAATGGACTTATTTGTTAATGTATTCCATAATAAATATAATTATCAATCTCATTCTTGTCTAAAACACCAATGAGTGTAATGATCATATATTTGATAGAGCACCATAGAGTTATAAGTGATTAAATAAGAATTTTAAAAGGTATGTTCTATGTAAATTCTGTTCCAAGTAATGAACACAAAAGAAAATACAATTCTTGTAAACACTTTCATGCACTGTATTAAGTTAAAAGTAGGTGTCAAATTACATGTAAAACTCTGAGATTAATTTTTATGAACAGTAATTATTTACCCTCCTCTGTGAATGTCAACATTAGAGGTTTTCACTTGTCCATCAGATGCTCAAAGGCAACCTTCTGCTGCCTATTGGCCCTTTCATAGAGGAACCTGAGCAACAGAATTGGATGGACTGGATTCAAGACAGCAATTCACCACTTACTGCTACGTGATCTCAAACATTCATTTATTCTCTCTGAGCATCAGTTTTCTCACCTATAAAATGGGAATAAGAGTTCCTCCATCTTTGGTTTCTCATAAGGATTAAGTCAATTTATGCTTGTAAACTGCAGTTTAGTAGTGTACTAAGAGTACAGAGTACTCTTCATGAGTAACTGCACGTATATGTCTTCTTCCATATATACCAGATGTTTAGGGGTACTTCCCCAGAGTGCAGCTGGACCTGGTTCTCACGTGATTGCTAAATGCTTGGGCCACTGGCTCTGAAAACTATATCTGCTAAACCTCATGGAGAGACAAAAGAGTGCAATGAAGGTAAGAAGTTAGAGAGAGAACAGAGAACTAGATGATACACTGGATCCTCTTGACTCCCCACTGCCTGATGATTCTCTGTCTCTCTGTCTCTGTCTCTGCCTCATTCTCTCTGTCTCTCTGTCTATCTCTCTCTCTCTCTCTCTCTCTCTCTCTCTCTCTGCCTTCTACTATTTCTCAAAGCAGAAGGATCCTGCTACACAGGAATACTCTGAGAATGAAAGTAGTAATATTGGGATTTGGAATATATGTTTTTATAAATCCAAGAAAACTTTCTGTACTATCCTTCACTCAAGATGTAATATATGTCCTCTACTATGGTGCTATCCTTCTGACAACTCTACCCTGTGCCCTGTGTGTTATAAAATTTTCCCTGCTGAGAACACAAAATATTCCCAGCCCTGTGGGATCTTTGGAAATTGTTCAGCCTAGTGCTTTACAGTGATTCAATTTCCTGTGTCTGGTAGTTTCCTCTCATGCATGCATGGGGGTAATAAGCCAAATACTCAAGGGAACACCTTTGCAGATCTCTAGAGTTTTCTCCCTGACACTTTCTCCTCTCGGGTACTCTGCCTACTGATTGCCAGCTGCATTGTCCTCCCTGAATTTTGATCTTTGACTCCTCAGTTCAGTGACACCACCAGCCTGTGCTTGGGTCCCCCCTCCCTCTGCATTGTAGCTTGGAAACATCATCCTGTAATAAGTTGGGAAAATTTCTATTTTTTCTATTTTTTCCCTTTATGATGATAGTCCTTTGCAGCTTGTTGTCTAGCCTGAAAACAATTGATTCATGTATTCTATCCAGTTTTCTAGTTGTTTAAGCCAGGAGAGTAAATCTGATCTTTATTATTCTATCATGGATGACTGCAGAAATCTCTTACAAATTTCATGGTTTTTTGTTTTCTGCTGATCTTTTAAAACTTTCCATTTTTTTTTTCTTTAAGCATAGCAAACATAATGACTTTATAGCTGATTGTTCTAATTTCTTGACTTTGTTCATTATTATTTTTCTACTGTTGCACAACAAATTACTACAGATTTAGTTGCTTAAATCAACAACCAATTATTAGCTCACATTTCTGTCAGAAATTCAGGTGGAATTCTTCACCTGCAGTTTCACGAGGCTAAAATCAAGGGTTTGGGGATTATGTCTGAAAATAATTAAAAATAAACATTCTTGGGTAAATGAAGTGCTTGGCATACTGGGCACTAGGGCAGCAGGTAGGGGTGGGCCACAGGGTTCTAGTGCCAGGTGGGTACTAGACAAATGGGGGGATCACTTCGTAAATTATATATGTATCTAATCATTATATTGTACATCTGAAACTAATATGAAATAATATTGAATGTCAATGTTAATTGAAAAATAAAAATTTAAAAAACCACATATGTTCAACAAAATATTACTGACAATAGAGAAAAACAGTAAACAACTCTAATGCCCAACAATAGGAGATGTTATAAATATGTATAGTACATACATGCAATGGAATAATGGGATATAATATATATTATTATATACAATAATAAAATATATATTCACTGTATACATACTTATTAACATTCATGTTCTAAACATATTTGATGACATGAATTATGTCACTTTAAATTTAAAAACAAGCTACAAAATTGTATATATATATGCCTGTGTGTGTATGTATATATATATATATATATATATATATATATATATATATATATATCATGTCCTTATTTTTATAAAAAGTAAAATAAGGGATAAACGTGAATAGATATATATTCTCAAGTTAATGTAGTTATCTCTGGGTAGTGAGAGTGGGAGTAACTTTATTCTTTTTTTTTTTTGTATTTTTCTAAATTTTCAAAAATTCCACAGCGAACATATATCTTTTTCATAAATATATAAAAAAAATAAATATTATTTTGTTTGTTAAAAATGTCTGGTATTGTGGAACAATATATTGGTTGCTTCGATGCATAGGACTCTCACAATAGATAGGTTTTGGTCCAATTTTTTGAGCTGCACAGATGCTGGGATATCTGTGCCAAGGGGCAAGCAGTAACTGAGAGACAGTATGCCTTCTTGTCTTGTAGGCAGACCAGACTGCTCTGTTGCATAAGGGAGAGCCTTGATGGGGTACTGATCACTTTTTTCAGTGCTCAATTAGTCTTACACTAAGTAAAAATTCCTTCTAGCGTCTACTAGTAGGTTGTTCCTCAGTCTTACTTTTCAATACTGCTGAATTTTTATCTTTTTACTTGCCTTAGTTAGTGTTTTAAGGGCAAGTTGTACTAAGCAGTAATAGAGATGCTTGCTTTAAGTCTTTTTAAGACTGAACATAGAGTAAAAATTATTTCTGTTGATCTACAATGTTAATGTCATGTATATGATGATATCTTGAATAGGCACTTTTTCTTTTATAATATTACTTCACAGAGATCAGTAGTTATTCCCACTTATGGTCACTCTTGGAAGCCGGGCATGGATTCCTGACCTATCGGGGAAATTTTTTTTTTTATATTAATTCCATATATCTGAAACAGCAGACATGTAACCCGCCCCCAGATGCAGAAGGGAGGAATGTGACAGGCAGGGACTGGGTTCTGAGAGCAACAAGCTTTGTCATTTCCAAAAGATCACCTTTGGAGTCAGAGACTGCTTTGGCTCTGCTTTTTCTGAACTATGATTCAGAGGTCTTTTCAGAAAAGGGAACATTATCAAGAGCTCACATAGAAGACCTTGGCATCAGTTCTGCCCTCTTAGTCTGCAGGAACTTCAGGCACCTTGTAGTTCTTAATGTGCTTGGGGTAAAATCACCCTGAAAGTTTGCTTACATCTATGTAGAAGTAAAAATAACCATATATAGATCCCACTTATAACATATTATTTTGATAAAATTACTCTTTAATTTTTTCTAGAAAAGTGGTATTAACAGATGAACACAGATACATCTAGTTACTTGTACTTTGTTTACAGAGATTGGGAAGTAAGGTTCTTTTAGAAGGTCACTGCAATTTTCCCCTTATATAATTTGCTTTGACATATCAAATAAAACTTCTTTTGAATTGTATATTTACTTTTGATTCCAATACCTTATATGTGTTGCTCTCTAAATGCATCATTAAGTTATACAGTTTTATGTTTAAAATGAAGCAAATTTAAAAAATATGAAAATTATCATTCTAAATAATGATGTAGCTCTAGAAAGGGATTGTGATTCAGATTTGTGTGGTTTTGAATTATTACAGCCAAATTAACAAACCTGAAAAATCCTGAAAGCCAGAATGAGATTTGTCTTTTTAGCCTGAAGAAGACTTGGAGAGCATCTTAAACCTAATTCCTTATTTTATAGAAGAAAAAAGCTAAGATTTATTAAGACTAAATATATAACCTAGGATCATACAGCAGAGTCTTAAAATCACTCTTTCCTGTGCTTTTATGAAATAATTAAATGTATAATATATAACCTACAGAGAATACCATTGCAGTTGTCCTATAATAACAAAATCCTGTACTCATTTGTGGAGCAATTATTTTCATTCTATAAAGAGAGAATCAGAGCATCAACAGCTTCTGCTATCCCTTAGCTAAAAATTTAGTTCAGATTCTTCTTTCCAACACCTATTTGGTAGTTACATAAATTCACAACCATTAGGGATGAGTCACTGTACACTCAAGCAAATTTTTATTGAGATTCATTTATGTTAATCAAGGATAATGGGCTGACCGAGTACAATGTTATCAGCTAATTTAAATACATGATCAAGTTATAAGAGTGATGGTGTTTTTACTAATAAGGTAGTTTGTAATGAAACAGATCCCCTCAACTCCTGCTCTATCTCTATAGACCTGTCAATCCTTTAAATTCCCTAAGGCCTATACATCCTAAGCTTTAACTGTAGCTAGCAGACACTAAAAATGATTTTGTAATTCTTTCAGAAAAATCTTTCTGGCATTTAGTATCTTTTTAGGCATCTAAGCAACAGATAAATCTCAACTTCATGAAATCTGTTGGGTTCTGCCTCTAATGGAACTAAAGAAAAAGACCATCGATTTCTGACATCACCATGATTTCCTATAAAATTATGTGAATATATTATTGTCATTCTGATATGGACTCCTATAGCTGTTTCTTATCGGACTTTCAGAGAATAGTTACTAATAGACTTCCCTGGGAATGAACTGGTTGTCTGAAGATGACTCTTTTTTCTTCCATATAATCTCTGCTTTTCAGAATGCATTTATTGCTCCCAATTCTACAAGCACTGCCATCCCCATCTCCTCCCCCATCCCCATCTTTCAACCTAAAATTGTAAGAGTGACCAATATACAGTTCCATTTGATTTAATCTTGAAAACGTGTATGCATACTAGAAATAGTTAAGAGATCAGTATGGATTAATGAAAGTTTAATATTTCTGAATTTTTTAGATGAAAAGTAATAAAAGTAATCAAAATAATTTTGTATGTGGAGTGCCTTTATGCATCCAGAGAATTTTAAATCCACTGTTTCATTCAATACTCAAAAACAGCATTGTGAACTTGATAGAAAAGGTATTAGCACCTCATTTCACATGTGAAGAAACTGAAGCTCAGGGGGATTGGATTGTTTTCCCCCAGCTTACTCATGAAGTCTTGTATTAGAGACTAGTACCTATATACCTCGACTCCTACCTAAATGTCTTTTCTTCTACAAACAGTTGAAATTTTTCACTTTTTAGGCAAGCTGTAATCATTGTAATTGGTATTAGGCAATTTGCACTAATGAATTTAATAATAATATTATTTAAATGAACTTTGCCATGACATAACTAAATGAGCATTTTTAAAGTGTTTGAAAATAGTTAATGAAATTATGTTATTACAAAATTGTTGATAAGATATTTGGAATTATGAATAGAAAAAGCAAGAAAGTCAGAGGATTTTAGGTAATATATAAAATGTTAGAAAACAACCCATTATTTTCTGATCAAAAGTTTATCTTTTAAAAATGACGGCGTGAGATCAATTATGTGCCAACAAATTGGACAATTTGGAAGAAATGGATACATTCCTAGAAACATACAATTTCCCAAAGATGAGTCAAGAAGAAACAGAAAATCTGAACCGACAGATTACCACCAATAAAATCGAATCAGTAATCAGAAAACTCCCAAAAAACAAATTCCTGATCCAGATGGCTTCATAAGTGAATTTTACCAAACACTCAAAGAAAAAGTAACACCCATTCTTCTCAAACTACTCCAAAAAGTTCAGGGAGAAGCCTCCCTAACTCCTTTTATGAGGCCACCATTACCTTGACTCCAAAGCCAGACAAAGACATTGCAAAAAAAAGAAAACTACGAGGTGATATTTCTTATGAACATTGATGCAAAAATCTTCAACAAAATATTAGTAAACTGAATCCAACAACACATTTAAATGTCATACACCATGATCAAATCTGATTTATTCCTGCGATGCAAGGTTGGTACACTATTTGCAAATCAATTAATGTGATACACTACATTAACAAATCGAAAGATAAAAATCATATGATCATAACAATAGATGCAGAAAAAGCATTCAACAAAATCCAGAATCTACTTATGATAAAAACTCTCAGAAAACTGAGAATAGAGGGAACATACCTTAACACAATAAAGGCCACATACAACAAACCCACAGCTCACATCATACTCAATGGAGAAAGGCTAAAAGTGTTTTCGTTAAGATCAGGAACAAGACAAAGATGCCCACTTTCTCTGCTTCTGTTCAACATCGTATTAGAAGTCCTAGCCACAACAATCAGACAAGAAAAAGAAATAAAATGTATCCAAATTGGAAAGGAAGAAATAAAATTCTCATTATTTGCAGATGACATGATACTATATATAGGGAACCCTAAAGATTACACAAAAGGAAATGTTAGAACTGATCAATGGATTCAGTAAAGTAGCAGAATACAAAATGAATATTCAAAAGTCAGTGGCATTTTTATACACCAATGATGAACTTTCAGAAAAAGAAATTAAGAAAAAAATCCCATTTACAATAGCATTGAAAACAATAAAATAACTGGAAATGACATTAACCAAGGAGGTAAAAGACCTGTTCTCAGAAAATTATGTCTTTGAAAAGAGAAATTGAAGAAGATACAAATAAATGGAAGCATATACCGTGCTCATGGGTAGGCAGAATCAACATCATTAAAATGGTCATACTACCCAAAGCAATCTACAGATTCAATGCAATCCCTATCAAAATACCAATGGCATTTTCCAGAGAGCTGGAACAAATAATCTTAAAACTTATATGGAATCATGAAGGATCTCGAATAGTGACAGCAATCTTGAAAAAGAAGAACAAAATTAGAGGTATCACACTACTTGAAATCAAAGTATTCTACAAGTCTACAGTAATCAAAACAGCATGGTAATGGCATAAAAACAGATACATTGATCAACGGAACAGGAGAGCCCAAAAATAAATCCACATCTCTATGTTCATTTAATATATGGCAAAGGAGGCAAGAATATACAATGGAGTAAAGACAGTCTCTTAAATAAATGGTGTCGAGAAAATTGGACAGGCACATGCAAAAAAAAATGAAACTCTACCACCTTCTTTCACCATATACAAGAACAGACTCAAAAAGGATTAAAGACTTAAGTGTAAGACCGAAACTCATAAACCTTCTAGAAGAAAACATGGGCAGAAATCTCTCTGATATTGCTATTAGTAATTTCTTTTTGGACATATCTCCTCAAGCAAAGGAAACAAAAGAAAAAAAATCAACAAATGAGACTACATCAAACTAAAAAGTTTTTGCACAGCAAAGGAAACCATTAACAAATCAAAAAGACAACAAACTGAATGGTAGAAGATATTTGCTCATGATATATCTGATAAGATTTAATATCCAAAATATATAAAGAACTCATACAATTCAACAATAAAAACAACAAACAATCCAATTAGTAAATGGGCAGAAGATCTGAACAGATATTTCTCCAAAGAGGAAATACAGATGGCCATTAGACATGTGAAAAGATGCTCAAAGTCACTAATCATCAGAGAAATGCAAATTAAAACCACTATGAGATATTGCATCACACCTATCAGATTGGCTACCATAAATCAAAGAACAAGTGTTGGCGAGGATGTGGAGAAAAGGGAGCCCTCATATCCTGTTGGCAGGATTGAAATTGGTACAGCCACTGTGGAAAACAGTCTGGAGGTTCCTCGAAAAAAGTAATAATGGATATACCTTTTGACCCAGCAATTGCACTTCTGGGTAGTTATCCAAAGAAAACTAAAACAGTAAATCCTAAAGATCTATGCATATCTATGTTCATGGCAGCACTATTTATAATAGCTAAGCTATAGAAGCAACCTAAATGCCCATCAACAGATGATTGAATAAAGAAGTTATGGTTAATACATACAATGAAATATTACTCAGCTATAAAAAAAATCCTACCATTTGCAACCACATGGATGGACCTAGAGGTTATTATGCTGAGTGAAATAAATCAGATAAAGATAAATACCATATGATTTCACTTATATGTGGAATCTAAGGAACAAGAAAAACAAACTAATTGAAGAAGGACTCACAAGTATAGAGGACAATCTGGTGATGGCCAAAGGAGAGAGGGTTGCGTGGCTGGGACAAAACAGTGAGGGGTTAAAGAAGTACAAATTAGTAGTTGGTAGATGGTTGTGGGGATGGAGAGCATTGGCATAGGGAATGCAGTCAGCAGTAATGTAATGGCTAGGTGGAGAGCTAGAGGGAAAATAGAGTAATCAAGGGGATTGTTTCATAAACTGTATAAATGTCTAACCAATGCACTGCATTCTTGAAACTAATAATAAAATAAAATGCTAAAAAATGACAGCATGAGGTTAACAGAGTTATCATTCCCATTTAGCATACTCAAGGTGGTGTTTCTAGTGGTGAGTACAAATTTACAAATGTTGAAGAACAAGGCATTTTCACTATTTCATAAGACATGTGTGCCCTCTTTGCTTCTACCTCACTTAATTGTTTTATACCTAGCAAGTTGGCTCTATTTGGAAGATTTTCTTTTCTGATACTTTTAACTCCAGAGAAATACATCCTACCCACTGCTTTTGGGACTGAGCTTGTAATCTTCTCTTCTTCATTTATGTATCAGTCATATCTCTCCTCACATTTAGCACACTACCTTTCAATATGGAGGGCAGTGTAGTGTACTTGTTAAAAACGTGGATTTAGGAGGTAGATTGTGTGAGGTTTGATCTGATTAATTATTACTCTCGCTTCTTTCTAGCCAATAGCTGTTACCCAG
The DNA here is from genome assembly GCF_902729225.1 of Pteropus medius. NCBI lineage: Eukaryota > Metazoa > Chordata > Mammalia > Chiroptera > Pteropodidae > Pteropus > Pteropus medius. The sequence continues at coordinate 3,534,090 of NW_024340698.1, read as the reverse complement.
GGTCATTGATTCCTCATTTGTAAAATGGTGGTCACCTATTAATCAGCAGGTGGCTGAAGATTGTACATAGCAGGTGTATGGCGGAGACAATGCAGGAATTAACATTAACACTAAAAGTAGCTAAATTGATGGTTAAACCAGATTGTTTAGATTGAAAAAAGATGGGTCACTTGGTTGCTATAGTTACTGAATTATGGATAAGTAGGTAGGTAGATTACATAGATAGATAGATAGATAGATAGATAGATAGATAGATAGATAGATAGATAGATAGATGATGATAGATGATAGATGATGATGATGATGACAGAGCAGGAGGATAGATGAGATGATAGATGCAGATATATAGATAGATAGATGGATAGACATAGATGATTATAGATGATAGATAGATAGATAGATAGATAGATAGATAGATAGATGATAGATCGATAAACAGAAAATAGATGGCGTAGATATGGATAGACAAAATCTAGATTCTTCCATGGCTAATTAATTATGCTAACACTCAAGTCAGAAGTATCTCCTGTATATATGTATTCGTCACAAAGTTTCTGCAGTTCATTCAACCTGGATTCTTCTAGGATTCTTATTTGCTAGGATATTAAGATTGCAAGTAACAGATACCTGCTTAAAGATGACTTAAAACAATAGATATTTATCATCTCACTTGATAAAACTCCATAGTTAGCCTCCTCCTGGTGTCTATAATGGAAGAACTCTAAGTTGGCTTCTCTGCAATTAGTTTGGGTTCCTTTAATAGCTGCAAGATAGCTGCCACAGCTCAACACATTGCATTGTCAGGAGACTCGTCAAAAAATAGGAAAAAGAGACTTCCATACTCTGCTATTCATCAGGGAGGAAAACTTTCACAGCAGCACTTCTTCCCCTGAAATAATTTCCCTTATATTTTAAAAATGAAACTGGGTCACATCCTCACCCCTAAACAGATCACCAGCAAGATAGGAATGGGGTTACCATGCTTGGTTTAGATTGTAGAGTCACCCACTTTCCCTGAGAATGTTGCTGCCGATCCTGAACAAAATTAGGTTCTGTTAGCAAGGTTGAAGGAGAGCATATCTGTTTAATAGGAAATAACCAGCGGTGAGTGACAGAAGGACTCAGAGACTAGTATCTGACAATAAATTTCTATTTGATGTAAACTAACACAAAAATCAACCTTCCATTTGACTTAATACTGAAAAAGAAAGCCCGGGAGATTTACTAAAGAGTAATATTAATTATGGAACACTGCTTTGTGTTTTTTCTTTCTTTTTCTGATGTAGAAGTGAAATTTGATATATAAAACCACATAGGCTGAAGCTGAAGTTGGGAATGAGGGTAATTTGCAATGTTAATGATTCCCTGAACTTTTCTAGATTGAGTGGAACATTAGAAAATGTCTCTATTTATACCTCAGAATCCTCCACCCAGTGTTTAAGTTTTCAATAGCTGACCTGTGTCAAAATAATTGTTCCCCTCTTCTTGAACACTTTTAGTGATGGCTATCTCACTACCTTATGACGCAGTCCAGTGCTTCTTTGAAGAGTTTTAATAGAAATTTCACCTGTATACTGACCCAAAATGTATCTTCATCACTCATTCATCCTAGTAGTTGAATCTAGGGACACAGGACTGATCTAATCTTTCTTCTAAGATTTAGACATACAGAAATTCTTCAGTCCTTCCATAAAACAATCCTGCAAATACTTGAAGAAAGTTATTGTGTATCCGTATGTCTCACCTTCCTGAAGTTATTTGTTCCCAGATCCTACATGGTTTCATGTCCCATCACCATCCTGGTCCCTTGCATGTAGCCTCTGTTCATCTTAAAGGTGGCACCCAGAGAAGAATGAAGTCCTCTGGAGTGGCCTGACAAGTGCAGAGTAAAGGCAGACTTACCTCCCCCATTCAAGATACTAAATATTTATTTTGTGACTATCCTGATGAAGAGCAAGCATTCGAAAATCATGTTGATTTAATTATTGCTTAGCGGCAGGGTAAGCTAGATGTGAAAGATCATTAGTGTCCGCCTCGTGCAAATATCACATTCCTCACAGTAAACTTGGAAAGAAATTCAGGTTTCCACAGTGACAGCAATCCATGCTACTGAGCTGAGAAACTCCTCAGAAAATGAAACTAACCCTCAATCTGCATGTTCCTTGTTGATTGAACATTATCTATGAGGTAGTGTGCTCAATGCCAGGGGCTATACACTTTATTAGTCAGAATAGGCTTAGTTGTGCTGCAGGAGAGGGTTATTTTAAACCCAAAATATGAGAGGGTTAAAACAACAAAAAAGTGTATTGTTCATGCTAAATGCCCATCACATGTTGGCTGGGGAAAATTTTCTGCATATCGTCCTCATTCACAGGTCCATGTTGAGGTAAGTGTCACCTCTGTGTTTCCATAATTGCTGAGCCAGGAAAAGAGAAAGTGGTGCATCATATCTTTGTTCAAAAGCTTTCACTTAGAAGTGACAAGCATACTTTCTATTCATTTAATTGACCAACAGTGATGAGGCTGGACTTAACTTCAGAGGGACAAGGAAGTGTCACCCACTTTTTACTATATCTGGAAGAAGAGTCAGAAATATTTTGAGAATAGCTATAATGACTACCATATTTGATGACGAATCTGAGATAATATATACCTTCAAGGAGCTCCAACTATATGATTCATATCCACAAATAACTACAAAACAAGCAGAATGTAATAAATGCCAGAAGAGAGATAAAATAAAATATTGTGGAACTTTAGAGGAAGAAGAGATCTATTTGACCTTGGTGGTCTAAGAGCACACCACTTCTTCCAGTTTGTGGGACCAAATTAATCTTTATGAGGATGATGTCCATTATCTAGATATGGACTTTAGATACTTCATGCTGTATATAAGCACAAAAATTTCCAGGTGCACTACATAAAAAAGATAAAAAATAAATGTGAGATGGACTTAGAATATCTAACAGTCATTGGACTTGATCTATGATTTAGCTTAAGAGAGAGAACAAATTTTCATATATGCAAGTCATTTTAACTGTTGTTATTATGATTATTAACTGTTGTTATTATGAAATAGATGGAGTTTCCATCTATTTCAAACTTTCTTCCAAATATGCAGACTCATATCTGAAATGAATCCCACCAACACTGGCAAAGTGAGAGTGAATTTCATAGTAAACTTTTTGAGGGTGGTAACTAAACCTTAGACATCATAACTGATTATACTTTGAAGCTTTCTATTTGCAGCACAAATTCTCTGAATTGATACTCAAATTATTTTAATCATGCTCTGAAAACTTCTCAGTGGATTTGAATTAAGACATGTTTGTTTGTTTGTTTGTTTGTTTGTTTGTTTATTTATCAATGATGGGGCTATTAGAATGTCAATTCCAAGCCTCATTATATGTGTAGCTTCTTAGATGGTTCTGCTTTTGTATTTGTGGATTTCTAATTCTTTCATTATTTTGTAACCTTGATAATCCTTACCTGAGCATCCAGCCAATTCTTGTTCTCCAGTTCTTATTGAGGCTGGTTTACTTAGTTCAAGTTACCCTGACTAGGCATGAGTGGACCCAGATGTCATAACTCATGGAATCCCAAAGTGACACTCAGTTTTTGTCTCTGTAGCATGAACTCTCAATGCCCAAGTTCCTCTATGCCACCATCGAATGCATATTTTTCTTGGTACTATGTGTTTGTGTATATGGTCTTTACAGATAGACGCAACCACAAAAAAAAAAAAAAAAAAACCTTCCCAGAATTTCTATAGCCATTCTATTTGGATGTGCTAAAGTTTATATTTATTAAATCTTTATGTAATTTAAGAAAGATGAGAGATCCAAAAGCTTAAAGGAGCATTTGACGACAATTGAGAGAAATCTTAGTTACTTTGTACCAAATATGGTTTTATCGTTCTCAAATTCTATGAGCTGTCTTTATACTGTAGGTTAATTTGTATTAAAAATTATATATCACTAATTTAGTTTCATTTTTCTCTCCTCATTCTTAAGTGGTGACTTCCTTTCTTTTACTGAGAAATAGAAGCAATCAAAAGAGAATTTACAATTTCACCCACTGCAAAGTCCATTAACTCCACTTTATTGTACACAAAAACATTGCTTTATCTTTTTTTTCCTAATGGCAACCCTTCCATCCTAGTACAAAATCCCTATGCAAGGATTATAATCAGCCCCCTTTCCACTAGATCATGGTATGCTGATGACCATGATCTATGACAAACAGAAAAAACAAACATGCTGTAAAATCTCCCCATTAAAAAAGAAACCCTTCCTAGACTGCACAATCATATCCTCCCCACTCTTCCACCCCTCCTTTAGTTATCTATTGCTGTGTAACAAATTCCCCCAAACTTAGCAACTGAAAATAATAGAGATTCTCTCATAGTTCAAATGGATCAGGAAGTTGGGATCAACTTAGTTGGTGGCTCTAACTCTGGCTCTTTCAGGAGGCTGTAATCAAGCTGTCAGCTGGGGCTGTAGTCTCAGCTCCTCCAAAGCTAAAAGATTCACTTCTACACTCACTGAGCAAATAGGTAGCAGTTTCTCATGGGCTATTAGACTGAGGTCCTTAGTTGCTCACCACACCACTTGGTACTTTCCATAGATTTAAACTGTCATTTAAAAAAAATACACTGTTTACCTAAACAATCTTTAGGTAAATTAATCTTTCAGACTGATACCCTATCACTTCTGCTGCATTCTATTCTTAGGAGTGAGTCACTAAAACCAGTCAGAACTAAAGGGGAGAAGACTAAACAGGGGTGTGAATAGCAGGAGTCAGGGAATCATGGGAGAGTAGTTTGGAAAATGACTACCATCTTCCCCTAGCTACTGCCATAGTCTTCCACTTTCTTTTCTAGCTAAACTCCTCAAAGGAGTAATCTAAACTTACTATCTTCATCTGCCACACCTATAATGTTTTTACCCTCTCCACTCCACTGAAATAACTTTCATCTAGTAAAATCTAACGACCTATTTTTAATCCTTATATTAAGGATTTATCAACGACATTTGACACAGTTAATCACAGTCTTCTTCTTGAAAGAGTTTCTTCACTTGGTTTTTAGGATTCCATAGTCCTCTGGTTCTGCTCCATTGGATTTTCCTTATCAGCCCCCTGTGTTGGTTTTCCCTCCTCTTTTATGCAATCTCTAAATGTTGGAGTCTACAAGAATTTACTCCAAAGCCTTCTTATCTAGATTATATCATCCAGACTCACATCTAATAAGCATCTAAATTTTAAAATGATTCAAAAAAGACCCTTGATTTCTACCCACAAAATTGATTTTCCCAGTGTTCCCCATCTAATTGAACAGCACCATCATAAATCGATTGCTTAGGCAAAGATCCTAAGTGTCTTTGTGGCTTATCTCTTTCTCTTTTACCCAGATTCAGAAAATTCAGTGTATTCCACCTTCAAATATATTTCAAACTCAATTCCTACTTACCAATGTACCACTAGCATTTTGTTACAACATACCAAAACTTATGAGATGAACCTAAAACAGTGCTTAGAGGGGACTTTATAGCTGTAAATGCCTAATTTCTATCCCTTTATTAATAGTCACTATTTGGTAACACATATCTCTTGGTTTCCTTTTGTTCTCTGTCCACAATTTCCTTTAGACCTTGAGCAAACTTGAAGTAGTTGATTTAAAATCTGCAAAGGTGCAACATTTGTGCTTTTCCAGGGACAGTTTCTACTGACTACTTTTATTCTTGTTTGTGGGCTATACTTTCTTGTTTCACAATTTTTTGTTGAAAACTGGGTATTTTATATTATAAAATGTCTCATTGAAGAAATAAGATTCCTTCTACTCCCTGGTGTGTGTTACTTTTGCTGTTCTTGTATGCTTGTTTAGTCACTTTCTTGAACGATTTCTCTAAAGTCTGTTTATTATAAGTCAATTCTTTGTTGTGTGCAGCCACTGAAGTCTCTTATCAGTTAAATTATTGCTCAATTAATGTTTGGATAAAGATTTCCTAAATGCTTGGAACTAAAAGTCTCCAAGTGTTAGCCAAAGGGTCCTGCTTTCATGTTTATGCATGCTGCCCACACTCAAGCAGATAGTTTACAACTCTACTTTAATATTTACTTCCTCATGAAAAGCCTTAAGTTCAACCCAAGGTAAGAGCTTAAAACCCTCTTAGGTCTTTTCTGAGCCTCTCAAAGTCTGTAGCTATACCATCCTGACTAAAAAAAATAAAGCTCACATTCTTATCCTGCAAAAGTTCAGTCACTATATACTCTCACTAATGCTTTACCCAGTGTAGTTCTTTTCCTTTCTAATATTTTATCACTATCACTGTTCTATTTTTCCTGCCTTATTCCTTCCCATTTTTTCACTAGCTGTCTCTTATTTCAAGTTCTCCCTCATTTTCCTTTTATCATTTGTATAATAGATCCACTTTTGTTTTTCTTAACTATTTATTAGTCTTTTTTCCTTTTTTTATTATGTCACTTGAAAATAATGATTCACTCATTCCTTCATTCAATACATATTTATATGCCAGTCATTGTTCCTCACAGTGGGGATATGTCCCCTGCTACAGAACAAGAAAAATGATAACTCTCCCCTCACAGCAGAAAAAAAAGATAGTGATCAAACAAAATCTTCTACAATATACCAGATGGTGATAAGTGTTATAAACGAAAATTAAGCTGAGAAGAGGATATTGAGTGATAGTGGCAGAGATAGGTTGCAATTTTAAGTTTGGTGGTTCAGGAAGGATGCTCTGATAAAGTGATATTTGAGAAGAAACTTGGAAGAAGTTCAGGAGCAAGCCATGCAAAGATCTTGATCTAGGTAAACAATGTTCCAGATAGAGAGCACAGTGCATGAGAAGTGCTGCCCTGAATCAGAAATGAGTCTGATATTTTCAAGGAAAAGTAAGGAGGCCAGTGTACCTAGTGTGGAGTGAGCAAGAGGAAGGGAATTAGGAGACGAGGTCAGAGAAGTAATGAGGGTGGCATAATGTAGAATTTTGACATTTACTCTGAGTGAGATGGGAAGCCATTTAATAATTTTAATGAAAAAGATGATGCAATTTGACTTAAATTTTACAATACTTTGGCTACTAGGTAAAGAACAGACTGATGGGGAAGGGTGGAAGCCCGGAAACTAGTAGAGAAAAGGCTGTAGTCTAGACAAGAGCTGTTGATGTTGGCTATGACTAGGGTGGTAGTGGCAGAGGTGGTAAGAAGTATTCAGATTGGGTATATTTTGAAGATAGAACTGATAATAGTTACTCACAGGCTGGATGTAAATTATGAGAAAAAGAAGATCAAGAGTAGAATAAAGTATAATTTCCCTGTTTTGGGTCTGAAGAGCTGGATTAATAAGCTAGCCATTAAGCAGATGGGGAATCCTAGGAAAGAATCAGGTTTGGGATGGAGAAAGAATCAAGAGTTCTGCCTTGTACACATTACGTTTGAGTTTCCAAGTAAACATTAAGGTGGAAGTGTCATGTCGATGGTTCAAAATATGAATAATGAATTCAAGGACAAGTCTGGTCTAAAAATGTAAGTTTGGGATTCATTTATTTGTGCATATAATTTAAAGCCATTGTATTGGAGAAGATCATCATATAATTTTGTATATGAAGGCAAGACCTCAAAGTTTGAACTCTGGGTCACTCCAATACGCATGTGTCACAAAAATAAGAAAGAACCAATAATGGAGACTAAAAGGAGTGTCCCATGAAGTAGAAAGACAATCAAGTGGTGTCACAGGAGCCAACACAAGAGAGAATTTCAAGAAGGAAGTATTGGTTATTATTTTCTAAAATTTATATCACTTGTTTATTTATTTATTTTGCATTGTCTAGAAATTCCAATACTGATAATATTAACAGTTAAAATCCTTTAAATATTTAGTATGTATTAGGCATGTGTTATGCATTATACAATTTAGTTCTCATATTAATCTTAGGTATAAGTAAAACTTATCACCCCCATTTTTCAGATAAAATTTGAGGGCCACGTAAACTATATTACTTGGTTAACATTTCACAGCATGTAAGATGTGTCATTATTGGCTTTGAAATACTTTTTACATTTATGCATTGAGTGTGATACTGGCTGTTGGCACATAAATAGAAATGTATTAGGTAATAGATCGATAGAGAGATAGACAGACACAATGCTATGGAAATGTAAGAAAATGATCTACATCTAATTTAGTAAGAATTGTTATTAGAGATAAATGCCAAATTGTTTCAAAAACCAATTTGGGGCTTTTTAGGGTAAATATTGACAAGATTATTTAAAAACGTATATGAAAATTCAAAGGATCTAGAATAGCTGAAGTAATTTTCCATAAGGACAAAATTAGAGAACTTACTTCATCTGATTTTAAGACTTAATATAAAGCTACAGTAATCAAGACAGTGTGGTATTGGCATAAGGATACAGACATATAAATCAATGGAGCAAACTAGAGGGTCCAGAAATAGACCCATACATATAAGGTCAATTGATTTTTGACAAAGGTGCAAAGACGATTCAGTGGAGAAAGGACAGGTTTTTAACCTGATTGTACTAAAAAAAAGAAAAAAAGAAAGGATGCAAAACAATATGATACTCTTCTCATACCATATAAAAAATTAACGTGAACTGCATTATAGGCCTTAATTTAAGATCTAAAACTACTAAATTTCCAGAAGAAGACATAGGAGAAAATTACTGTAACCTTGGACTTCATCAGAATTACAAGGTATCGTTCTCCAAAATATGTGGTTAAGAAATTTAAGAGGCAAGCCTCAGATATGGAGAAATAAAACATACTGATAAAACTCTTGTATATATAATATATAAAGAAATCTTATAACTTTACAATAAGACAAACAACGAAATAAAAATCGGAAAAAAGATTTAATCAGATACTTCACAAAAAAAGGTATATGAATAGTCAGTCTACACAAGAAAAAATGCTCAGCAGCATTAGTCAGCAAGAAAATGCCAGTTAAAACTGCGAGGAGAAAAAAATGGCATTGACGATAGAGGTTTTGTTCATCCCTCTTGTGACCAAATCGAAGTTGTGACAAAATCGAAGTTGTGACAAAATCACGGAGCAAACAGCAAGAAAGTCACCCGGGATCTAGATAAACAAGCCCTACAACTAGGGAGAGAAATAAGAAATCACCCTGCAATGGGAGGAGGTAGGACATGGCGAGGATGTGAGGCTGCCTGGTCACGAGTGGTTGACCAGGGACAGAGGCTGGGGCGGCAGCAGCAGGAGCAGCAGCAACAGCAGCAGCAGCAGCAGCAGCTGCTGCAGATGCCTCTTAAAGAGGCCATGTCCATGAGCAGACTTTCACGGTGATGGACCTGCTCTCTCTGAGCACCACTGCAGGTTCGCCTGTGCAGAGGGCACCAGGGACTTACACGGGACACTGAGTTGTTGAAGGCTGAAGTGAGACTAGCTCTGTACAGAAGTGCCGGTGGTATCTATTGTTCCTCTGTTGAGTCCTCCCCACTCCCAGTGCACCAACACAGTGCTGCCATAGTGGAGACATCATCGAACTGGATACCAGAGGTTGCTCCACCCAGAGGATTCCCTGACTCCTCCTCCCCTAACTCGTGGCCCCACCCAAGCCACATCCAGTTGTGCCCTCACTTAGTCAGGTGACCTTTGCTGAGCAGCACCTAAACTCACATTGCTGGCAGCTGACCTGGGTTTCTAACGTGGCCTTTTGAGGCAACTATAAGCACAGCATCTGTGGATTGCTTGCTGAATCTTAACAGGTGGCCCCAGAGGGGCGCAGGCTGGGGCTAAATTTGGCCTGCAGCTGAACCCCTTTCAGAACTGTGCCACTGGACACCTACTACACAAAGCCACGCTAATAAGACTGGGAGACTTAGGAGCTTTGCTTAGTACATAGAAACAAAAACAGAAAGGCAGCCAAAATGGGAATACAAAGAAGCAGAAATCATATGAGAGAACAGAACAGAGATCCAGGAATAATGGAGTCAAGCAACCTAACAGATGAAGAGTTCAAAACACTGGTTGTAAAGATGCTCAATGAACTTAGGAAAAGTATAGATAAACTCACTGCAAACTTAAACAAACATAAAAATGGAAATGGAAATTATAAAAAGGGAACCAGTCAGAAATGAAGAACACATCTGAGATGAAGAGTATATTAGATGGAAAAAACAGAGTGGATGAAGAGGATCGAACCACTGATATAGAGGATGGGGAAGCTGAGGACACTCAATCAGAATGGCAAGAAAAAAGAAGCCAAAGCTATAATAATAATTTAAGGAGCCTATGGGACACTATTAAAGGTAAAAATATTTGTGTCTTAGGGGTACCTGAAGAAAAACAAGAAGTTGAAGAGCTATTTGAAGAAATAATGATGGAAAATTTCTCTCACCTGGTGAAGGAAATAGACATACAACCCCAGGAAGCTCAGTCCCAAGAAAAATGAACCCAAAGAGGCCCACACCAAGACACATTATAATTAAAATGCCAAATGTTAAATACAAAGAGAGAATCTTAAAAGCAGCAAGAGAAAATCAATGACTTACCTACAAGGGAGCACCCATAACACTGGCAGCTGATTTCTCAAAAGAAACCATGCAGGACAGAAGGGCTTGGCACAAAATATTCAACCTGATGAAAACCCAGGATCTACATCTAAGAATGCTTTATCTAGCAAAGCTATCATTTAGAGTCAAAGGAGAGATAAAGAGCTTCCCAGACAAAAAATAAGCTGAAGGAATTTATCATCGACAAGTTAGTATTACAAGAAATGTTGGAAGGACTTCTTTAAGAAAAAAAAATGTATCAAAAAATAGAAATAAAAAAACGGTAATAACTACATTCCTATCAATAAGTACCCAAATGGAAAAGAATTAAATGCTCCAACCAAAAGATAGAGCGGCTGAATGGATAAGAAAACAAGACCCCTACATATACTGCTTACAAGAGACTCACTTCAGATTAAAAGACACACACAGACTAAAAGGAAGGGGATGGAATACTGTCTCGTTGGACCTAGAGGGTATTGCGCTGAATGAAATGGGAAAGGTAGAGAAAGACAAATATCACATGATTGAACCAAAAAACAAACAAACAAACAAACAAAAAACCAGAAAAACAAAAAACAAAACAAAAGTGGAAATAAGCTCATAGATACAGAGAATACTTTGAGTGCTATTACATGGGAGGGTTTTGGCGGGTGGGAAAAAAAAAGGCAAAGGGATTAAGAGGTACACATGGATAGTTGCAGAACAGACATGGAGATGTAGAGTATAGTATGGGGAATAATAATGTAATAAATATGTAAGGGGGAAAGGCGTACTAGATTTAGTGGGGTGACCACTTTGCAAGATATGTGGATCTCTAATTACTACGTTGTACAACTGAAACTGGTATATTATTGTATGCCAACTAAAATTGAAAAAAAAACTCATTCAACTGTACAATATAAATACGAGCAACTAACTTTCTATTATATTTCAATAAAGCTTGGAAAATTAAAAAAACAACTGCAAGGAGATACTACCACACACCATTAGATTGGCTCGAATTTATAAAAAGATGGTAAATGACAACAGGAACAGTCACGCACTGATGGTGGGAATATAAAATAGTATAACAACTTTGGAAAACAATTTAGAAATTTTTTATTAAGTTAAACATACACTTAACCATGACTCAGCAATCCCCCGTTTACATTTTTATGCAAGAGAAATAAAATCACACATCTGTACATGGACTTGTACATGAATGTTCATAGCAGCTTTATTGGTAATAGCCAAAAACTATATAAAGAATACAAATATTCATCAACACATCAACACATGGAATAAAAAGCAATGAGAAAGAATGAATTACTGATATATGATACCTTATGGGTGAATCTCGAATATATTAGGCTGAGCAAAAGAAGTCCCCAGACACAAAGAGTATATACTGTCTTGTTCCATTTACATCAAACTATAGAAAAGACAACATAATCTATGGTAATAGAAAACAGATCAAGTTGCCTAGATCTGGTGCCTAGTATATTAGGAGATGGCTATTGACAGTGATGGGATCATGATGGAACTTTAATGGCATGGAGACATTTTGGGGGAGAATAAAAAAATTCCACATCTCAATTGTGCTTGTAGTTACATGGATGTATAAATTTGTTAAGATTCAAAATTTGTTAAGATTCAAAATAGGTAGAAAGACAACCTATTTATCAATCATGTGATTCTCCCCATAAATTATTAATGCAAGAAATATATTAATACATTTCCTAACATTTAACTTCCTTGAATTTCTGAGGTAAAGCACACTCCATTGTGACATTTTATTCACTTACTATCTTGCTAGATTTCAGTTTTTAGGATGTTATTGAAGACTGTCATCTGTTTTCATAAAATTAGTCAATGACTTTTCCTATTATCTGTCAGATTTTAAAGTCATGGTAATTGTAAATAAAATAGGAAGCATTTTTAGAACAGCTTAATATCAAAGATATGCATTTATTGGTCTATATAACTGGAAAATTCAGTGATACTATTTTTAGGCAGTACTGCAGGCAGAGAAACACATGATGTCATCAGTCTTCTGTTGCTGTCTCTTAGTTCTACTTTCTTTTTGGTTAGCTTCACCTCATGTTGCTTTCATTTCATTTGGATTCTTTTTATTTGGTGACTAAGATGGCCCCCAAAACTTCTAGACTTGCATTATCTTCATAGTTATTGACCCCTGAGAATAAGAGCACTTATTTCCATACAACTTCAGGAAAAAAGTCCCATGGAAGATTGTGATTGTCTCAGTTTGGAACATGTGCCCATCCCTTAACCAATTATGTTGGACCAGAAAATCAAGTACTGGGGCCAGGCTTGGGTCATGTTCTCCTTCAATTAGTGGTCCAAGGAAAGCTCAACACTATTAAAAGTATATCAAATGAGTTCTGAAAAGCAACAAGTGGTTCTATTACCAGAAAAAGTGGGGATGGGAAATGCATTAGGAATTCAAATAATGCATAAATTACACACTGCTACAATTATACTTGCACTTTTCAACCCTCTCTCCCTTTTATTACCTGGTGTTTTTTCATAGTCTAGTATTTAAAATTAAATTGGTTACTACTGAGTTGTGTTTTTACTTGTGCTTCTTTTATGAGAATTATTTACAACTTTTAAATTGTTTTATAACTTTATGTAACCTGTGTATTGAATGACCTGGGCTCAGTAGAAACTGGAGGAAGCTTTTTGATAATTTCTCACCATTTCTTCTTAAACTTGCTCTATCAATTTACTCCTCTGTCTCCTTAGAGAAAATATTGGGCATGTTCTATATCTCTTCTGATCATTCGTAGGCAACAAAAATGTCCTCCAGTGACTTTCAGGTAATGAAGAGTCCAGTTGATTGTATTATCAATGTCCCATACCCATTCCATTTAAAATGTCTCTATTCCCTCAATTTCAGGGCACCACAGCCAGGGAAATCTCCTATGGAAAAGGGGAAGTTGGGGCTTTCTATAACTTTTTTCTTTCTTCTGTCCCAACTCTCTAACTACTGTCATGTGACCCTTCCAAGGTCAATCACAAAAATGAGAGAAGTAGGTGGAAAAGATTTGACTTGACTAGTATACATATGACATAAAAGTGGTCTAGATATGACAGATTTAAAGTGCAATTTCACTCAGTGGATAATTTTGGTGAGTTCTGAGAAATTGGAGCTATCTCATCTGTAATTCTTTCACATGGGTGACATTTCCTTGAGCTGGTCACTTACGACTTCCCCTGTAGCCCCTGGTTTCAGTGGTTCACCCATCTTAGGGTCACCTGGCCCCTCCAGGTGGTATTCTTGGGCAGAGTCCCTGTCCTAGCTATTCCATTCAGTTTCCTTCCAGAAACTACATCTAGTCTATGGGAAACTCATTCATCTTTTGCCCCATTGAACTTTAAAGAAATTTCGTAACACCTATCTCTCTCAGCCCGGTCCCGAGTGGCTGAGTGAGACGGAGGCTGCAGCAGCGGCAGTGGCAGATACCTCTTAAAGGGACCACGACCATGAGTGGATTCTCACAGTGATGGACCTGTTCCCTCTGAGCACTAGCACCAATTTGGCTGTGTGCAGGGGGCATCGGAGACTTACAGGGAGACATCGTCGGAGTGAGGGTCGAAGTGAGACTCGTCCTACACAGAAGTGCTGGAGGTATCCATTGTTTCCTGTTGAGCCCTACGCCTACCAGTGCGACTGACACAGCGCCGCCATAGCTGTGACATCATCAAACTGGATAACAGAGATAGCTCCACCCAGAGGATTCCCTGAAACTCCACCTCCCCCAACTTACAACACCATCCAAACCCCATCCAGGTATATCATCGGTGAGTCAGGTGCTCCTTGCTAAGGACTTCTTTAAGAAGAAAAAACATGAATCAAAAACAAGAATAAAGAATGATAACTATATTCTTATCAATAAGTAGTCAAATGGAAAAGAATTAAGTGCTCCACCTAAAAGATAGAGTGGATGAATGGAAAGGAAAACAAGAACCCTACATGCTGCCTACAAAAGACTCACTTCAGATTAAAAGACACACACAGACTAAAAGGAAGGGGATGGAAAAAGATATTGCCTTGATGGACCTAGAAGGTATTTAAGTCAGACAGAGAAAGATAAACACTATATGATTTCACTTACATTCGGACTCTAAGGAATAAAAAGAACAAATTAATCAAAAACAGACTCACAGATATAGTGGACAATTTGGTGATGGACAGAGGGGGAGGGGCCTTGGAGAGCTGGAAGAATGGGGTGATGATTAAAGAAGTAGAAGTTAGTAGCTGATGGATGGTCATGGGGATACGGAGCATGGCATAGGGAATGCAATTAGCATTAATACGTTGGCTAGGTAGAGGGTCAGGGGAGGGAGGGAGCAATTGGGGAGATCATTTTATGAACTATATAGATGTCTAACCAATGTACTGTATACCTGAAACTAATTAAAATAAATTAATTTAAAATTTTTTCCATTACAGTTCACATTCAATATTATATTAGTTTCTGGTATACAGTATAGTGGTTAGATATTTATATAACTTATGAAGTGATCTCTCCAGCTGGCACCATACCTAGTTGTTATATTATTGACTATATTCCCTATGCTATACTTTAGATCCCCATGACTATTTTGTAACTGACAATTTGTACTTCTTAATCCCTTCACCTTTTTCACCCAGTCCCCCAACCCCCTCCCGTCTGGCAACCATGAATTTGTTCTCTGTATTTCTGAGTCTGTTTCTTGTTTTGTTTGCTCATTTTTATTATTTGTTAAATTCCACATATAAGTGAAATCATTTGCCTTTGTCTGGAAACTTTTCATATGGAGCATAGTAAATTGGCATGTCTCATTGACGCTTTGTGTATTCCTGCCTGAAATTCATCTGAGAAGTTTGGCTTTTAACCATAAAATAGCCACTTTGTAACCATGAGGGGGAAAACCACACACCAAGGCTAGCAGAGCAAGAAGATAGAAAGAGCTTAGGGTTTTTTTTTTTAATGATATCCTTGAGTAGCTGCTGTACTTGAATAACTGCCTTGAATTGCGTACTTCTGGCTTTTCTATCACTGAAATAAATAGACTCATCTTTTTAGACACTGTTAGACAGTTTTTCTCATACACACAGATATATGTAAGTAGATTTTCCTTTTATATATTTACTATTTACCAGTTTGCTATTCAAGAGTACGGGCTGATAATACATTCAAAATAACAAATAGTGATGGAGCAGAGAATGGAGAAGGGGTTGGTGCTTTGGGAGGACGCGGAAAGAGATTCTCATCTCTCTGTGATATCTTTCTTCTATTTGGTAAAGCTATTGAGCAATGAGACAACTTTATGGATTCAGCTCTCTTTTAGCTTAGCCTTCGTTCCAGTACTTTAATGGCTCTGTCTCGTCTTCTTCTCAAAGCTATTGTCAGAAATGCAGGCATCTGTACAGCTGGCTACCTGATCCCGGTACCTCTGTGCATCCTGGAGCCTTCCAGGGTAGCTTCTTGTTGCTATTATGGCTATTGGCAGAAGAGACTCAAGAAGGTTTGTTTCACATCTGCTTTAAGGTTCATCCTTGCCTGCAGCCCTTGCCCTTTCAAGTGAGATGGTGAAGGTTGCCTGTTTCCATGATGGCATCTACAGAAGGCCATAATTCTGTAATGTCTTTTCAGAAGAGAGGTGAGACTGATATTTGCACGTTACTTCAATATGCTAATCATCACATTTAGAAGAAATTTCTTGAAATTTCTAGTATAGAAGGCCCTTGAATAATGTTTTGTTCAATGTCATCTTGTTATAACATTAATGAGATGCCATAGGAATTTAACTCTTGTTTATATCAGTTAGCCTGTGGTAAAACTGGTTTCACTATACATTGTTTCACATAGTCACAGAACCTATAGATGACGTTAAGTGAGGGCTTACTGTATGTGAATAGCACTCTTACCTACTTTCCAAAGAGGAAGCAGGTCCCTGCCATACTTTTAATTTCTATGCTTATCCCATAGGTGGATATTTGGAAAGAGGTAGACACTTTTATTCAAGTCCCATCTTATATAGAATTCCTGAAGTTCAGTTTAAACTTATGAAGACACTTAAACATTCAGAAGGTAGATTAAATATCTCAGTTTCAAATACAAAAATCCTGCTAAATGACACTTGACATTGATTCTAACACACCTCAGTCAAATCAGTGAGGTACAGTTTGAAGTGCACTGGTCTGGGACCTAGAGGCTCACTTAGGAAGTTTGCAACAAGGCAAGGGATCTAAATTTTCAATTTCTCCATTTCCTCATTTGTAAAAAAAATAATTTGGATTAAAGTATGGTTCTCAACCAATACTACACAGAAAGGCATTAAACTATCCAATATCTATACTGCGAACCTCAGGAATAAACAAATAGAAGAAGAGAAAACGGCATGTTTTCAAAGCATAAAATAGCAGACAATACACTAAGATTCCTTCCACCACTGATATTCTACTATTCCATGTGTTTCTGTGTGTGACAAGACATTTTTTGAAATTACCACAGTTTCATCATAAGTGTTCTTTCATATATGTAGTGGTTATTTATTTTTAATTTGGTGATATTTTTTATTTTATATAAGTTTGTAGCTTTCTACATTTTTCAAAAATTTTAAAGAGCCACATATTAAATATTTAATAACAAAAGGAAAATGATCATTCTTTCTCCATAATGTCATATATATTCATTTGCACAGAAGATTGTCTAATAAAGACCAATATGCTGCATTATATGCCCCTGTCAGTTTCCAAAAGGGATGACAGCAGCAAGAGCAACAGCAATAATAATGATAGAAAACAGTAAGCTCTTATTTGAGCTCCATTTTTTGTTTTATACTTGTATTTTTTGTGTTATATAATATAGTGAACATGTCTTACTTACTTGTGCCAGGCCCCGTTCTAAGCTATTTAATTTAATCTTCATAATTAACCTATAAGAAAGGTCCTATTATTATCACTATTTAATATATTTTTAAAAATCTAGGAATGTGGAGTTCTATATCATCAGAATGACATACTAGCACATAAAATAGCAGAGGGGGACCACATCAGCCCAAAGAACTTTGCAAAGGTGTAGTTCATTGTTCTGGCAGCAGAGCATTTGGGAAGTACTTTCCCTCTCTGTTCCCTAGAGCTGTGTTGACTTGACACATACGTTTTGAAAAATGTCAGACATATTTTGTTACTAATACTAGTCAAAAGATTATAGTTGGCTAATTGTCTTAAAGTTTATACTTTATAAAATTTTTTAAAAAAATAGTATTTTTATTGTATTCACAAAGTTGTACAAACAACACTACAATCTAATTCCAGAATATTTTGTCACCCCAAAAGGAAACCTTATACCTAATAGTCACATTCCAATTTCTCCTTTCCCCCAGCCCATGGACACTATGAATCTACTTTCCGTCTCTATCAATTTGCCTATTCTGGACATTTCATATAAATGGAATCATAACATATGTGGCCTTTGGTCTGGCTTCTTTCACTGAGCATAATGTATTCAAAGTTTGTGCATGTTATAGATGTGTCAGTACTTTATTCTTTTTTATGGCTGAATAATATGTAATTGTATAGATATGCTACATTTGATTTATCATTTCATCAGTTTGTGGATATTTGGGTTGTTTCTACATTTTAGTTATTGTGAATAATGCTGCTGTGAACATTCATGTACAGTGTTTGTAAGAACATATGTTTTCATTTCTTTTCAGTATATACCCAACAATGGAATTGTGGTGTCATATGGTAACTTTATGTTTAAGTTTTAGGAACAGCCAAACTTTTTTCCAAAGTGGCTGCATCATTTTACATTCCTACCAGCCATGTATGAGAGTTCCAATTTCTTCACATCCTCACTAATATATTTTAAAATATTTTTAGCCATTTTAGTGGGTGTGTTTATTGTAATTTCATTGTGGTCATGATTTGCATTACTCAAATGCCTAATAATGTTGAACCTCTTTTCATGAACTTATTGGTCATTTTTATGTAGTTAACGAACTATCTGTTCAAATCATGTGACCATTTTTAAGTAGGTTATTGCCTTTTGATTAAGCCGTAGGAGTTATTTCAATATTCTGATTAATTTCCAAAGTTTTTAAAAAGTTGATTTAGAATTTTTGCCAGTGTTCTCATTGCTTTTATGGAGGAAAATATTTTCATAGGTTCTTACTCTACCATTCTCAAAAGTCTCCCTTAATTGTATACTTTTAATAATCAATCACTGGAAAAAAATTGCAAACCATATATCTACCAAAGGAATCATAACTATAATATATAAGAAACTCTTAAAACTCAATGTTTTTTTTTTAATCCAATGGAAAATAGACAAATGTCATGAACAGACATTTCACAAAATAGCATTTAGTAATGGAAAATTAAAACATGAAAAGATGTTCATTATCATTAGCCACTAGGGAAATTCGATTAAAACCACAATGATATTTCACAGGAACCTATCAGAGCAGCTAAAAGAAAATAATGACAACACAAAATGCTGACCAAGATGCAGAAAACCGAGATCAGTATATACTAATGGTGGAACCTAAAACAATACAGCCATGTGGATAGCAGCTTGTCAGTCTCTGATAAAACTGAACATGTGATTATCATATGACCTGGTAATTACATTCTTATGACTTTGTCCCAGGGAAATGAAAACAAATGTCAATATAAAATCTTGTACGTGAATGTTCATAGCAACTTTAGCCAAAATCTGGAAACAACGCAAATGTTGTTTAACAGGTGGATGATTAAGCAAACCATGGCACATCCATGTTAGGATTACTAAGCAGCAATAAAAAAGAAAGCACTATTGATACATGTAACAATTTGGATAGATCTCAAGGTAGTTTGGCTGAGTAAGAAAAGTCAGTCTCAAAGTGTTACATACTGTATGATGGCATTGATGGTAGCCCCCCCATCTGCCGTTTTGCTTTCTGCAGTTTCAGTTAACCGTGGTCAACTGCGGTCCAAAAATATTAAATGGAATATTACAGAAACGAAAAGAAATCAAAAAAATTCACAAGTTTTAAAATGTGTGCCATTCTGAATAGCATGATGAAATTTCACATTGTCCTGCTCCATCCCATCCCAGTGTGACTCCTCCATTTGTCCAGTGTATCCACGCTGTAGATGCTCCTATTAGTCACTTAGTAGCCATCTAGGTTTTCAGATCAACTAACTGTCGGGATCACAGCGTGTGTTCAAGTAACCTTTATTTTACTTAATAATGGTCCTAAAGTACAACAGTAGTGATGCTGGCAATTCAGATATCCCAAAGAGAAGGCATAAAGTGATTCTTTTAAGTGAAAAGGTAATAGTTCTTGATTTAATAAGGAAAAAAATCATATGCCGATGCTGCTGAGCCCCGCACTAAGAATGAAACTTCTACCTATGGAATTGCATAATTTATAAATTAAACTTTATCATAAGTATGTATTTATAGGAAAAAACATTAGTATATTTAAGTTCAGTACTATTCAATGTCTCAGACATCCACTGAGCATCTTGGAATATATGCCCTGCAGATAAGGGGGCCCTAGTATGTAACATTTTGAAATAAAATTATAGAACTAGTGGTTACTAGAGGGTAGGGGGGAGGGGAGAAAGGGGAAGTAGATGGGGTAAAGTGGATCAAATATGTGGTGACAGAAAGAAATCTGACTATGGGAGGTGAACACTTACTTTAACAGTAAGGCATATATATATATATATATGCCTTACTGTTAAAGTGTACAGCTGAAACTTATTGGATTTTTTTAACCAATGTCACTATAAAAAATAAATAAATTTAAAAAGAAAAAAAGAAAGAAAGAAAAATAGAGAGATAGAGAACAGAATCGTGGCTGCAAGCTTTTATGGATAGCAAGGAAAAAGGGAAATTGGCGTGACTGTAAAGGAACAGAACAAAGGATCTTAGTAGTGATGAAACAGTTTCATATCATGATCGTTGGTAATTACACAAATCTATACATGTGATATCATTGCATGGAAACACACCCATACCCACACACAAGAGTGCATTGTAAAATTGATGGAATAAGGTCTGTGGATTGTACCAATGTCAATTTCCTTATTTAGATATTGTACAATAGTTATGTAAGTTGTTATCATTGGGGGAACTAGGTAAAGAGCACACAGACTTCTCTGTACTCTTTGCATCTTCTGTGAATCTATAATTATTTCAAAATAAAATATAAAAAATCAATCAGAATGGACTCATGCTCATTCCTACAGTTGTAACATTGTTCTCAACTACATTCTCATAGCTTCCTTAATTTGGAGAGAAGAGGAGGTAAGGAATCAGAGTTAGTAATCAGAAATGGAAAGGAAACACGATGGATCAATTTGAGTGAATATCATGGCAGAAAGAAAAGTTCAGAAACTCTGTTTTCTGGTACCAGAGAGTAAAGAACAAGAATAATACTATAAAGGGGGAGAGTTGCGGAAGTATAGGTTTGCTTGCGTGTGTGTGTGTGTGTGTGTGTGTGTGTGTGTGTGTGTGTGTGTGTGTGTGTGTGTGGTGTGTTTGTAAAATTTTACTCTGTAAATGTTTAATAGTGGATTTCAGAATGATAGTCTCTCAACCTCCCTGAAGGGTAGTTTTAGATGTAGGGCATTTCCCACTATGCTTCTATTTTATTCTGTGGAACGATTCTGGTTCTGAGAAAATGTAAAATCTTTGCTATTCTCACGCTAGCAATGCCAGGATAGAAGAGGCAGATGAATTTACCTTAAAAAACCCTACAGCCCAAGGGACTGAACTGACTCAAGTTCCATAATTGGTGGTGTAAACCTTACTATTTGCTATGATGTTGCTAATTTATCAGAATGTGGTCCTGTAACATTTTTTAGATATTATATTACATTCCAGTCAATAGGATAATTTATCTATAGACCTCTTGTCTTCCTCATTTGACTATATTCTTTTCCAGGATGAGGATCATACTTATTTTATCCCTATATTCTGAGTGCCTACATAAAATTTGGACCTTAGTAAGAATTCAAGAAATGTTTGATCAATGAATGACTGAGTGTGGCAGATGAGGTCATCATTCTTGGAAGATGTTTATTTTTTGGTCCTTAGTCTTAATAATAAGGGTAGCATATTTCATTCTCTTTAGCACTTCTATGAGAGACTTTACTTTCAGTGTTTCAGGTCCAAATATAGTCCAGTGGTGGAATAATTCTAAATCTAGGGCCAAGTTAATGTATAAATAGACTGGGAATTGCCTAGATACTGTGTTTTGAGGGACGTACTTTGCTCAAATACCTTTCTGCCATCAGATATCTAAAAGGCCATTGTCTCAGTTCATTCTGGCTGCTATAACAAAATACCGCAGATTTGGTGACATAAACAACAAAAATTTATTTCTCACAGTTTTGGAGGCTGGAAGTCTGAGATCGAGGTACCAGTACCTTCAAATGATGGCTCTCTTCCAGGGTACAACCTTCTTGTGTCCTCATATGAAGGAAGAACTGATGGATCACTGTGGGGCATTTTTTATAAAACATTAACTCTACTCATGAGGGCTTCACTCTCATGATCTAAGACTCCCAAAGACCTCACCTACTAATACCACCTCATGGGGCATTAGGATTTTAATGTATGAATTTTGTGGGACACAAACATTTAGACCATAGCAGCCTTTAATACAATCTTAGACTAGGAAAACTGAGATATACTTAAACATCATTGATTCAAAATCACTCATCTTACAAAATTAAAAAAAAATCTGAGAGAGAAGTGATTTATTCTATATCATCAAGCAAGTGAGTGAGATGGCTAGAACTAGAGTACATATCTCTAAATTCTAATAAAAATTAAAATTACACTAATATTACTAAATTTCTTTCTACAATGATACAAATTTCTTCAGGAAACAATGAATTGGAATCATCTGGAGCCTGGACTGAAAGAATGTAGTGGGAAATTAGTCACGTGTAAAATACAAAAAGGAAATTTGTCAGTATTTACTAATGCACATTTCAAGAATAACTTTCTTGCTGAAATAAGAGGAGCAGAACAAAATAATGTTTAAAGTTTGCTGCCTACAAAGGTGTCTAGGAATAAAACCAAGAGAAAATTCCTGATCAGCGTCATTGAGCAGGTCACAGAGGACCTTAAGTTCTGACAAACTACTCAATCAATGCTGACTAGCAAGTGATAGAATAACGAAGGGAACCAAGGTGTCTCTGGGAAATTTATTAATCAACAGATCCAAGAATACTTTGAAAAGATAGAACTTATTGGTTAAAAAAATCTAAGTTTGAGCTAAAATGGTTATTGAAACATGAAAAATTTTAATGCAATGTGACTATTAAATAATAGAAATGTTTTTGTTCTGAATAGAGGAAAATCTTTATAATTACACCTTGTAATATCTGGAAAGTCTAAATTTTATGTAGTTAGAATGACCAATTTGTTTAAAGGCTCAAATAACTACCAGATAGCACATTTATTTATAAAGACTACTAGGAGATGAGGTGAGAGAGTTGGAGGGAGACTACATATGGAAGTGCCTCCAAGGCCAAATCTAGATATTTAGTTTGATCATACATTAGCAAACAAGGGAATGATACAGGCTAAAGGATTTTCAGGAAGATTATCTAGCTAGGTTATGAAAGGGAGTTAGTGGGAGACTGTAACATTAATCATGGTGGAATATTCCAGAGAATGTGGCAATAAGAATGCAAAAATAGAAAAATATAGCAAATAAAAACTCAGAAACCACCAATGATTGGCTGAGTATAGGAAACAAAGAAGCAATTCGAATTTTGTTTTTCTGAGCTCGAAGCTGGTAAGAATGATCTTACTCCTGATTTGGGCCACTTTAAAAGAAAGCCTAATGAGCACAATTCTTTATTGTTATGGAGAAATGTCTGAGCTTTAGGGGGAATATATGGATGGCCTTGGGGCATGAATTGGATTTAGCTGGAGATGAAGATTTGGAGATTCATTCATCAGCAATGATTAGTGAAGATCAGGCGAGCACTTAAAGGGAATGGAAGTAGAAGGACAGAAGACTGAAGAGTGAGCTTGAAGGGCATCTCCAGCTACCATCAAAGGACCTAGAATTTTCAAAAGGAATCTAAGAAAAAAAGAACAAATCTGAAGGAATCTTTACCTGACATTGAGACCTACTACAAAGTTACAGTAATTTAGATGGTGAAGTATTGGCATAAGAATAAATAAATATACCAATAGGACAGAATGAAGAGGTTAGAAATAGACTCACACATACAAAGTTATTTGATTTCTGACAAAGAAACCAAAGCAACCTAACGTGGAAAGAGAAGTCCTCTCAATCAGTGGGGCTCAAAAAACTAAATATCCACATTAAAAAAAAAAAACTACAAATCTATCAACAATTACTTTACATATATATGGATTAAAAGTTCTAATCAAAAGACATATGGTGGCAGAATGGATAAGAAAACAAAACCACTATATATGCTACCCACGAGAGATTCACTTCAGATTGAAAGACACACATTGACTAAAAGTAAAGGAGTAGGTAAAGATATTTCATGAAAATGGAAACAAACAAACAAACAAAAAGCTGGAGTAGTAATAGTTATACCAGACAAAATAGACTTTAAAGCAAAGGCTATAACAAGAGACAAAGAAGGACTTAGAAATCTCGCTTCTGGGTATATTTCCCGAGAATCCCAAAACACTACTTTAAAGGAACATGTGCACTCATATGTTCATTGCAACATTATTTTCAATAGCTAAGATATGGCGGCAACCTGGATGTCCATCAATGGATGAATGGATAAAGAAGAGGTGGTACATATGTACAATGGTACATTACTTGGCCATAAAAAAGAATGAAATCTTGCCATCTGCAACAACATGGATGGACCTAGAGGGTATTGTGCTGAGTAGAATAAGTCAGACAAAAGCATACGCCATATGGTTTCATTTATATGTGGCATCCAGAGAACAAAATAAACAAATGCAGCAGAAGTAAACTCATAGATACAGAGAACATTTTGATGGTTACTAGATGGGTGGGGAACTGTGGAGATGGGTGAAAGGGAAAGATTGAAGAGGTACAAGTTGGTAGTTACAAAATAGTCACAGGGATGGAAAGTATAGCATGGGGAATATAATCAGTAGTATTGTAATATAGTATGGTAATGTAGTATAGTATGGTGCCAGATGGGTACTGGATTTATTAGGGTGATCACTTTATAAGTTACATAAATGTCAAATCACTATGTTGTACACCTGAAATTAATATAATATTGTATATCAACTGTAATTGAAAAATTAAAAATTATTAAAATAAAATTAAGAAAAGGCCATAAACTAGGAGAAAATGTTCATAAATTATATAATTGGCAAAGGACATAAACTAGGAGAAAATTTTCGTAATTATATAATTGGCAAAGGACTGGCATCTAGGTTATATAATTTCTAAAACATCAGTAATCGAAAGACAATGCAATATAAATGGGCAAATCAGAAGAGCAGACACTTCACAAAGGAAGATACACGAATCACCAATAAGCTTCAGTGAAATGCAGGTTAAAACCAAGATACCAAGGCACACATACCAGAAATGCTAAAATTAAAAAGACTGAATACATCAAATGTTGACAAGGATTTAGAGCAACTGAAACTTTTATATCCTGCTGGTAGAAGTGTAAAAATAGCATTTCTACTTTTGGAAAAGTTGTAATAGTCTGTTATAAAATGACCCATACACTTACTCTAGGATATAGAAAATCCTCGGTATTTGCCTAAGAGAAATGAGTATATTTACACAGAAATATTTAGTAAGACTTTTTATAACAGCTCTACTCAAAACAGCTCAAATTTGGAAACAGCCCTGGTGTTGTCAACTAGAAAATGGATAAACGAACTGATATATTCACATCATGGAATTCTAGTCTGCAATAAAGAAGAATAGGATACGTGACAACATTAATAGATCTGAAAACCTTTTTCCTGAGTGAAAGAAGCCTTACACAAAGAGCATACATGATATGATAATATTTGTAATAAGTTTAAAATGGTAAAATGGAAAAAAGTAATATAAGATGAAAAAAATCAGACCACTGGTTGCCCGTGTGTGGGTGGGTGGGTATTGACTGGGAAGGAGCAGAAGGGAATTTTGCGTGGTGATGGAAATATTCTATATCTTGATAGAAGTTTGGGTTCCACGCTGTGTGCATTTGTCAAAACAAATTGATACACTTAAGAGGTTTGTACATTACGTTACATAAAAATCCTAGCTCTGCCTTCCAAGGAAGTATACAAACATTGTGTGTACGTGTTTGTGTGCATGAGAGAGAGAGACAGACAGACAGATGGACAGACAGACAGACAAAGACAGACACAGAGAGACAGAGACAAGGAGGCAAGGAGGGCGGGAGGCTATTTTAAATAATTTTGGAAATCTGAAAATTACAAATAAACTTCATTTTACAAATCATTAAAATGTACATTTTGGATGGAATGAATTTGAAGAAAGTTTTCCTTTCATCAAACTGCTTGACAAATTCTTTTTAGAGCAGGCAAAGGACAGATTGTTCAATAGAAGAGAAGGAAGAATTACTAAGGTTAATCTACTCCAGTCTAATAAGCTAGGCTGTGAATCATACTTTGTTCATAGGCCATTATCCTGAAAAAAATAATTTTCTCATTGGGTTTCTACAAAACATATAGAACCACTTGGTTTCAGAGACATTCCAAAAATCCACATCTAGGTAGCTCACAATATCTTTTAGGCAATGAGACATAATAGAATGAAGCACTGGGGGTAGATCATTCCTTTCCCAAGCATCTCTTGCTACCAGGGGCTCTGACTCCTATTGTCCAGCTACACTAGGCTAATTAATGTTTTCTGGACACTCAGTGCTATTTCATGACTCTGTGCCTTTGCTCACAATAGTTTTTGGCTTAGGGTTGGCTACATTAGCTTTTTAGCTGTTGAATTCCTACTCATCTATTAAGACTCAACTAAAAAAAAATAACCCCTCTTTGAAACCTTTTGAATTTCCCTAATCAATTTTTTTTCCATCTGGCACCTTGATTGTACTATAGAATTTATCATATTCTGACTAAATTTGATAGTTACATATCTATCTCCTACTCTAGGCTGAGATTTTCTGGAAAGTAGAACCTGTGTATTTTGTTTTTAGCAGAATTTAGTAATATGATAGTATACTTAATGCATATGACTCCAAGGAAATTTGAAGACCTCTTTATTGAAAGCTCCAAGAGTAGGAAGCAGGACTCTTTATTTAAAAGTGTCCTGTCCCAAGATACACACACACACACACACACACACACACATGCACACACACCCCACAGGGCTTTGTGTGTATTTGGCATTCAATATGTTGGTGAATGTAATGATGATGTATTTTGAAATGTCCCTAAGACCCATGAGACACCAACATTTTGCAAACTATTTTTGTTCAGCTGTTTTACATAAAAATAAAAACTATACTGTAGTACGGTTAGCCTTTTAGAAATAATTTTTTGGTTTTGAAATTTTCAAAGAAGAAAAGAACTCTTGGGTTGTAATTATCCAGTTTATACAAGGGTATTAGTGATGGAGATGTTTATATATGTGAAGAATGTAAAACTGAGTAGTTATTTCCATTTGGAGTTCCACTTTATTAATCCCAGTAAGAAAATAAAATTTCCCTGTTGTTAAACCCCAGAGTATCACTTTTTCTACAAGGTTGACTCAGTCTCAATCCATTCATCCTTGCATGAATGCTTTATCCAGGTCTCAGTTACATGCTGTGCAACATTGACAGCTTACAAGGTAATAAATATCCACTCAGCTAACAAGCGGTACAATTGACGCAAAGCAGCTGAGCTTTTTACTCAATCATCACCCGTGTACATTTCTCTTACTCTAATTGTTAGCTCTACAGAACTGAAAACAAATTAGAATGTGCACAATTATTTAGAGTCCAAAATGTACAGACATGCTATCATGTGGGCTAAACCTGGGCAATACTCCTTAGTGTACAGAAGTATTATAGCTGGCAGGACAGTTTCAGAAGCCAGAGAGCCCTGGCTTTTTAACTTGGCTGTCCCAGACTCCCTACTGAATGAACAGACATGTTCACTTCCCAAAGGAAGAGAGCATCTTGAAGACCTTTAGGAGGCACGTCTATGTGTGTGTGCAGTGTCAAGTGACTGTATGAAAAAAAAAATTAATAGAAACAGAGAAATTGGATTGATATTTCAGTAACTGATTTAGAATTCTAATACTGAAAACAATCCATGTTGTGTATTCTAGAAAGACTTCCTGCAAGATGACAAAACTACAGTTGTTACAAACTTCTTCAAGAATGGCCACATAGAAATTGGATCATTTTCAAAGTGATGCCATGTACTTTCCTGTATTTTTTTTATTAGAGTGAATGTGATGAAATAAATACCGAATACATGTACTTATGTGATATTAGCAAAAGGGCTGATTGATTTGGCATATACTATTGTTCTCTGTGCAACAAATTCAAACCAACCTCTTAAAAGCAGCATATTTCAAGATTAAAAAGGTCCAGGTTGCGATGGTCCACATAAGAGTAACACCCAAATGCCGTTACTCTGAGTTAGGATTTCTCTCTTTTTTTTCTCATTTAGAGCTAAAAAGCAGCCTAGAATTAGAGACACCTGTTGAGTGTCCTATAGCTTGTAGCATTCTCAATTTTCGGAGGTGGGTGGGGGAGGCACACCCAAAGGACAGAATAAGATAGCATGGTGACAAGGTGTTTTCATCCCAGGATAGCTAAACGCATCAAGCAAAACCATGGGACCACATCTTTGCATACCGAACAATGAAAAGTCGTCATCGTAAACATGGTAAATAACTTGGGGTACCAGTTGTTTTTGTGATTGGAAATGGTCATCCATTATCACTGCCATATCCCTGTATAGATTTTGGTACTGGCAAGTGGGTGTCGCTATAATCAATACCTAAAATGCAGAAATGGTTTTGAGTAGAGGTTGGAAAAATTTTGGAACACATCATAGGAAAAGCCTAGATTGCTTTGAGAAAACTGTTGGTAGAAATACATGTGTGTTAGTTAGGGCACATTTCAATTTAACCCATGGAGGACACAGCGGCTATATGAGGCTGCTAGGGTACATTTGGATGACATATACTCAAAATAGTTATCAATTCTGATTCTGTCATCCCTTATCCACAGAATGATTAATATCAGCTGGTACAGATGGAGGGATGGTCCTATTAGATATTCATTTCCCCCCGAGTGTTCACTTGGACAATGGATGCTTGGAAAATTTGGGATCATGTAGCTGGTAGCTGGGGTCTCTCAAAAATTCTTCAGTGAAATTGATTGGCTGAGAACTGGGACAATGCACTGGTGAGTGAGGCGAGAAGTGCTACAGATCACTTCCCCTCTCAATCCTTTAAAAATTCCATGGCGAAGAATGTTTCTCTTCAGGTGGAAATAAAACTCCTGGAGGAAAAAGCTGGCATTTATTTTGCTTTTAAATAATTTCAAGTAGCTTGAAGAAAGTGGTTGGGTTCTTTTTTCTCCTAATGCCCCCAGGCTCAATACAATGCAAGATTGGATATACACGCATAGTAGTGACAACATGAAATCCAATGTTATGCTATAGAGCAGTGGTTCTCAAGCTGTGGTAGGCATCAGATTCAGCAGATTCCCAAGCCTAGCCTAAAACCATGGAAGGAGATTAAATACCACAGGTGATTCAGGTGCCCACAAAAGTTTTGAGGGACCATCACTCTATTGCAGTGTTAACTTATGCTCTGTGAAACTATGGCTTCATGGCCAATGATGTTTATCCAGCATTTGTCAAAGTTATGCAGGTTTCCTTAACGCAGGGCTTTTTTAGAACTCGGTATACTAATACACATTTTTGAATCCCAAAGAAGGAAATAGTGTATGCCAGTGGTTCTCAAAGTGTGGCTCCCCAGGACCAGCGGCCTCAGCATCACCTTGCAACTAGTTAGAAATCTTAAGACTTGAGCCCACTCCAGACCTACTCAATCAGAAACTCTGGAGGTGGGGTAGAGCAATCAGTCTTATAAGCCCTCCAGGTGTTTCTGATGTGTACAAAAGGTCTGAGAGCCAATAGTCTTTTTAGTGTTTTCCAAAAATATTCTTTCATCAAGCATGTGGCAGGGCTAATACATTCTACCATGAGAAAATGTTACTGAAATGTGTGTGTATAATGAAGACGTGTGAAAGTATTGTCGCTTTAAGGTTTTTTGAGGATTATTTAATTACTGATTTTTTTTTAAAATACCACATTCCGTTAAGAACAAGTTGAGGTAGCTTAAAGAGAATGCTGGGAGTAAAGGGTTCTTCCTGGGTATTTTGACCACTTATTTATGCCAGGCTTCCCTGAGACACCAATGTACTGATATGTTTATTACCAGCAGACCTATGCTCTTCCTGAACAATGACAAAGCAAAAGCAGCAACCAAAATAGTTAATAAACCAAACCTTAAAGTCCTTGGAGCAAGAGAGAGAGGATACACTTCTTTTCTCTACTGACTGAAAATTAGTAAGACTTAATAGGGGGCAGGGGTTGAGTAAGTCTACTCCTGGTACATGATACAAAGGCTAAGTCCAAGCTAGGCGGCGAGCCTAACTTCATGCAGGTAGACTTTAGAGCTCAGGCAGGATGCAGGTTTAAGATGGAATCACAAGGTGACTGAACTGGGCTGGGCTGGGCTGGGCTAGAGCTCCTGTTGAATGTGGCCAAAACATCTTAGGAATAGGTAGCCTCCCTTCCATGCAAAAGCATGCTGATTGGGTCCCCAGTAACTTTATTTGATGGATGCTCTGAAAAGAACCCGTCAATTACGTTCTACCTGTTCCTCCACTCTTACCTTCATATATGGACTATTCCCAAACTATGCATTACCAGGCAATGGTAGCTTTGGGGAACTAATAAAAAGTCAGTGGCATTAAAAATATTTATATTTTCCTTCAGCTCTCAGAGGCGGAAAGACCTTAGATATTTAGTCCTGTGTCTTTCCTCTACCTGGAAAATGAGCAACAGAGAAAGGGAAATAATAGTGTGGATGGCAGAGAGAATACTAGAATATAGGTTTCCTTTGTATAATTCCATCACTTAATGGGAACAAGAATTCTTTGCTCTAATGTGAAGTCCAAGTGCAATAACTAATACAATAAACACACTTTAAAGAGTGTACATGTTAATATGAATCACTAGACTGTAGATTATCTGAGGGCGGTGTCCTTATATACATAATTCAATGTTTAACTCCAGTTTGTACAACAGTTAATGGCAAGTGATGGACACTCAATAAATACGTGTTGAAGGATTTTTCTTTGAATGAATATAAAGAGTTTATTCGGTGCGTATCTGGGTATACAACAACAAATATTAAACAACTTTTTTTAAACTTTTTTTTGTGTGCACAGGGCAGAAAACTGCCTGTACATGCTATGTCCACTTTTGGAACACAGATTTTTAACAATTATTAATGCACAAAATCTTACATATCATGCAACTCTATGCCAAGATTCCAACTTTCTTCCATGCAACAGATATGAAGATCTAAATGGAAACCTAGCTAAGTCTTAAACACTTTTCCAGAAGCAAGTATAAGTATATGTTGTTTAGGGGTAACCAGTCTTAATATTTCCTTGTACACAGTATTCACGTGCCAAATACAATGACAAGAGGACTCATACATATACAGATAAGACATTTCTTATTTTAACAACACAAAAGACAACATCACAGTTCCACAGTTCCTGTCTTTACACAAGAAGCCACAATAATAGTTTAACATGATAACACAAATGGAATTAAGAGAAATCTACACTTGAGAATAATCTTTTTTTTTTTAAGTAATCCTTTTATTAATACAACTCAACTTCTCGCACAAATACAACACAAGAACTTGACCAGAATACTACAAAAAAAAAAAAAAAAAAAAAAAAAAAGTAAAACCACAAGAACATTGTTACCTTGAGCCTGAGATGCCAATTCAGATTCAACCCTGAATTTGGTTGATTTGGATTAAGTGACAGAGAGTGAATAGAACCATTGAATTTCAGAGATCATAAAGTTACACTATACCAAAGTAAAGAAGACATTTGAATCAAGCGTAGATAGAAAACATTAAGCCAAGAAAACAACACAGTTCACATAATTTTGTTCGCCCCTACAAAACATTTAAGCAGTTAATTTTGTTTTTGTTTTTGTTTTGTTTTGCTTTGTTTTTGAAGAGCAATTGTGGTCTTTTAAATTTTCTTGGTTGGAGGGCAAATTTTTATCAGCATTAGTGCTGTGAAATGATTTTGGTTTGTCATCCTCAAAGTATAAGTGAGATTATGAGAAAATTGGGCAGTCCTTCTCCTGGATTTAGTTCACTGATAATGCTTGGCATTCTTTTGCACAAGCTCAATCTAAATTATGGGGCTTTAGTATGGATGATAAGGTTTGATGGCAGATAGAATAATGAACTCTGCCAGTTTGTTTGGTAAACATCAGTGACAAATTTGAACTTTTGGGTGAAGGACTGCTAGAAGAATTCAACAGCACCTGGAGGTAAGGTTCTGTTACAGAGCCCTTGTTTTTCCCTCACTGGCTACGTTGATTCATTGTGGCTCATGGATTTGCCTCCGTTCAGCACACCGGAGACACTTCTGCTCTTGGTTGGGGTCCCGCTTCCAGATCGGGAGAATTCTGTGAGATCGTGCAGTGACGGCTCCTTGTACATGGCCACTGAAAAACACAGAAAGATGGTGTCAAAGGTCTTCAAATGGGCACACCACAGTGGCCCTCAACTTTTCTTCTGGTTAATAGGCTTCCATGCTTGAGGCCAAATATGACAAACACTGCTTTCAAAGACTCACTAGGTAGTGAACTGGATCATATTAAGCCAAATGTAGGCTTGGTGAAGAAGCATGTAAAGAATTCTAATGCCCAATTGCCATCACTTATGGTTATGTATATGAGACGATTAATGAAAAATGCATTTAATAAAGCTCTTAGAGGTTTAAATATGATCTAGAGCATGCTATGCAAGGGAAATATTAAAATTTAAAACCCTTTAAAACACTGATTTCTATCATGCTTCAAAATGAAACTAAGAGTCTAAATATTAGCACAATTCTTAATTCAATAAATGGTAAATATTATTGTTAGGCTGTAGATAACAGTACTAACTTATATTTATGGAGCATTTATAATGTGCTAGATACTGTTCTAAGTGCTTCACATTCATTATCTCATTTAATCCTCATAAGAATCCTCTGATGTACCTGTACCTACTCTTACCCATATCTTATAGATGAGGAACTTGAGGCACACACAGGTCAATAATCCGCCCGAGACCATCCATCAGGTTAGTAAAAATGGTAAAAATGGAATTTGATTTCAAGTAGTCTGGCTCCAGAAAATGTGCTGTGAAGCAGTGCTATGCTGATGTGACTGGGCAGTTTGCCCTACTGGAAACCTCTAGTTAAACTCCAGACCTCTTGGAGGTCACGTTCTGCTTTGCCTGAATTTTCTATGCCCTCTCTACCATGTCTCACTACTAACATCCCTATCCTCTGCAGCCCATTCTTATTCTTCACCCTTTCTAATTTGCTACTAATCTGCTAATAATGACTGAAAAACAAAACTATGAATGAAAACTGTTGGGGCAATATTATTGGGCACTTAGAGAGGGCCCAAGGAGCTTTCCAATTAGTGTTGCATGCACACATTTAAGCATCAGTGTTTCTGCCCAGGGACCATTTTGGCATAACTTGGGGTTCTTGGATATCCTGAGTTAGCAATTAAACTTCTTCCATATAAGTAAGGCATTACTATATGTAGACATACTATGGAAAAATCAAAATCAGGAGATTAGATGCTATTGTCAATGTTTTAATATTTTTAAGTATTGTAAAATGTTACTAAATTTTTGTATAAATGTCTTAATGTAGAAAAATTATGTTCCATTTTCTAAAGTGTGATAAAGGATTGCTTTAAATACGTACTCATTTAGTCCACAGCTCCTATAAAAGCAAGCTTACCTTTCAGTGGTTTGGGCAGAAAGTGGGCTGCAGGCTTGTTCTTCTTCACATGGTTTCCTTTCATGATCTCTCCTTCTTTGTTCAGACCCAGATACCACCCTCGGCCTGACTGCTGCTGACGGTATATCATCGATGAATATGTCACATAGTAATTTTCAAACACGGATTCTTTGAATTTGCACTCAGGTGTGAAATGTTCCTACAAGAAAAGTAAATAAACTAAAGCTCAATATTTATAGCTACAGATTTAATGTAGAACCATGTGGTATTGCCCTTCAGAAGTTAAGGACATACTTTTTTAAAGCTTAAATGACCAGTGTTCTATTTTAATAGTATGAACTATTATCACTGGAAAACAAGACTATATATAACATTTTGCATGACACTTTACCCAAAAAGCCCCAAGTGCAAGTGCTACTGAACAATGATTAGCTCTCTTTGCAATAAGGAAGTGGAAAAATTAGAACCAGCCACATAGTGTAATACATTGGATAAATATAAGAGCCAAAGATTGAAAAGACAAGCATAAAGTGGTCACATGGAGCTTTGTTCCCTTCAAGATTAAAGATGAGAAAACAAACATTTAGTCCTTGTATTTAATTTTCATAGATTCTTCAGTTACTATAAACTATTAATTTTCAATTGCTCAAGGCTGAAATCTGTGTTACAATGTTACAATACTGGCTGCCTATATTTCTAAAGGGATGCTAGAAGGAAAGACTCCCTTTTACTTGTAGGTAAACCAAGCTGATTTTTTTTTTTTAGATACTGGACATGACTTAAAAAAAAAATCCCACCTCACCCCATCCTTGCCTTATAGGAACATTTACAAGCAAATCAATATGGAAGCAAGAAATTTACAGTAATTCTACAAGCAGACATGAGAGAACAGCCCAGGGAACTCTGAACCGTGGAATGTGATTTTCTGCCACATACTTAGCCATGTTTTCTCTGGACTTGCCTATACAAATTAAGGGCTCCTGAACCAACCAACTGACGGTTTCAGAAACAAAAACAGAAACAGAAAACCTTTCAAGTTTTGTGTATGTGTGTATATATAATAAATAGCTATTAAAATGGCCATTTGTAAGCAAAATGAAATGAATAGCAAATTTTAATCCCTAAGTAATCCAAAGAGAAACAGAGGGTCCTTTAGGAGTGGAAGATAATGAAGAAAATGCTAACAGTGGCATCAAGGAAGCCATTAGAGTTTTGCTCATTTGCTGAGATATTATGAGGAATAAATTTTGATAAAACCATAAAAAAATACCTTGTAAAAATACTGCAAGCTTTCTGGATATCAGTCTTTTCTGAACAACGCCACCATGGTCCCAGCTTCCTTCATTTTCACATGAGATATCATTCTAAGCAACACACACTACCTCAACAACAGGATCTAAAGCACTCTCAGGGAGTCAAGTCGGCAAAGAGGGACAGATTCCTCAAATAAGGCAGCCTTTCTCTGTAGGTTAAACAATAGAACTTTTTTTTTTCTTTTTTCTGAGAATCCACAAAATCTGTCTCCCTCAGTAACCTCACTGACTCCCCTCATCTGGCGTGCAGAGTGCACAGACTGGAATCATCTTTGGGGGTTATTTCAGCCTGGGGCACATTTGATAGAGCCTTGGAAGATTCATACAAATTCAATCTACCCAAGAAGAAATGTACTTATAAGGCAATTATCACATGCTTGGAACCAAAGTGTTCTATTGATCAGCTGTGAAAACTCCTCTTTGTAGGATTCTTAACATAGGGAAAGCCAAGGTATCCCTACAAAGAAATTGGACTAAGAATCTCCACATTCCCTCTAGTGATGAGGACAATTGCATAGAACATTGCTAACATTCGTTGGGAATTAAATCATCATTTAGAAAAAAAAAATCTCATCGTTGGAGAGTACATCTTAGTTTTAGAAAGAGTCAGACACCATTTGAAAATAAATATGGTGAATAACATATATGATTACGGTGAGCGAAACTGTGTAACCACGTGAACAACTGTATGACGGACTAAAAAAT
Source organism: Pteropus medius (assembly GCF_902729225.1). Classification (NCBI taxonomy): domain Eukaryota; kingdom Metazoa; phylum Chordata; class Mammalia; order Chiroptera; family Pteropodidae; genus Pteropus; species Pteropus medius. The sequence continues at coordinate 3,498,483 of NW_024340698.1, read as the reverse complement.
GATGAGATGGGATCATTGTGTACTCTAAGGCAGGTCCCCAAAAAGGGCTGCAATTACGTCTTGTGTGTAACAGCATTCATTCATTTATTTATATGCATTTTCTGACAATCTATTACATGCTTGGGTGGTACTAAAAATCTACAGGTAAATAAGATGTGGCCTTAGAATGCTTACCATATATTTTCAGGAGTGAGACTTGAACCCAGATAACCTGGACACAAGTATGCTCTCATTAAGTATAAAAAGAGAGGTATAAACGAGGTGTTGTATGAGAAAAGAGGAAGCCTGACTTAATTATGACTGGGGGACTAGGGAAGTGTAGGCTTTACAGAGAGGGTATTATTTTAGCTGAGCTTTGAAGGATGGGTAGGAATTCTAAACAGAAAAGGGAGGAGAATAATATTTGAAGCACAGAGCCACAGTTCCTCTAACCTCCACTTCTGTGTCCCCTGTCTCAGTAATTAGAGTCCACCATCCTGGCAATTGCTCACACTTAAAACTTCAGAGGACCTTCCACATCCTCTCCAGTTCATGACCTTTACCTTCCACCCCCATTGTCACTACTCTATTATTACCTTGCCACTCTTATTACCTCTTCACAGGCCTGCTGTAATAACCTCCTAACTGGTCTCCTCTTCTGATAAAAGGGTTCCTTCCTAACACAAAGTTCCCTTCCTCAGGAACTTCTGATGGTTTCATCATGCCTCTAGTAAAACTGACAACTTGATGTGGCATTTAAAATTCTCCACAATTTAGTCACTACCATGCCTTCAAGTCTCATGCTCTACCACAGAATCATGTATGCCTTTGGGCCTTTACAGATGCCATTCGTTTTTATTGTTTAGAATGTCATTCTTCTATTTCTCTACCTACTGGCTTTCCCCTCATCCCTCAAGGCCTAACTCAAATATGACTGCCTCTGGAATCATATTTTATTTCTCCCAGTTAGCATTGACTATACTCATATTTGTGCCTTCACAAACTCTATCTGCATTTCCAGCTTGTCCCTGTGACTCAGGCACATGCTTGATTGGCTCCAAATGGCAGGGAATTTGTCTTATTTCTGAATCCACCTTCCACCTTCATAAATGGCTGGTCATATTGCCTAACACACAGCAGACCACGTGATTATTGTTTATGGGATTTGAATTTCAGAGATTCAGATTTGAGGACTGTTAATTCCAGGATTCAGAAATATCACGCAGTAAAAAGTCTGCAGGGAATTTCCTTAATACCATATAACAAAATCAGTTGTATATAGAAGGAAGCTGTATAGCACATAGAAATCTTGAGTGCATGACTTAGTATATGTTAAGAATAACAGATACTACACAGATACTGGCACCTACAACATTAAGATGAAAAATTTGGCAATTGTTACAACTATTGGAAAGTGGCAAGGAAGGACTCAATGAACTGAATGCTCTGTCATATCCTGGAAATTTCTTAGTCATCACCACTAAATTTGGACTCAAAAACTCAGTAGAGAGGGAGGAAAATGAGGCCAAAAAAAGAATGTTGAAGCAACCAAAGGAGTGTTCTGTTCTCTGTGTGCGACACTGTCATTTTATCCAGTGTTGGAATGAGTAGGCAGAAGAGGCTTGATTTTTCCGAAATGTGGAAAAATGTGAACATCCCACCTAACACAGGAAGGGTCACCAAAGAAAAAAGGGTGCAATTGCATCTCTTTATCAGCAGTGATTCATATAAATAACAGAAATTAAATTTGACTCCAATCAGAGAAGCCCTATCTAGAGGATACCAGGGAGACACATGGCAAGGAATAAACTTCTTTTGATCGATGTGTAGATGATTATTAGTACTCTTGAAGAAGGTACGATAGTGGCTTTGACACATAGTAGGCACTAATTAGAGGCAGCAATCACCATGCTCTGTATTTAATGTGCATTAAATAAACATCTGCTATCATAATAAATGAATTTAAAAGGATGCCAAGCATTCCCTGAACGGCCACTAAGAAATTACTTGGCATGAGTACAAGAGAAAAGGTGCTTTATATCTTATAAACTTTTATGCATTGACTTTTCTTAAAAGTTGTTTACGTCTTGCGTATCTATATTTTTTCCAGAGAAATAATCTTTTTAGTTTATGAAACAATCAATCTGTCTCTTCTTTGTACCATCATCTCTATTTCCCTTAAAGATCAAGATTAGTTTATTCTCAGCGAATATTAAAACTTTTTTTTTAAATATATATAAGGAATCCATACCAGTTAGTTATACAGATTATATTTTTGGTCGGGAATCAAGAATCTACATTTTCAGAGTGAGAAGATCCAGGAGCAAAGTCTAACACTTTTTTAAAACCAGTTTAGTCACTATTAAGGGGAGCTAGTTATTTGGACATTGAAATATCACTGGCAAGAAGAAAACATTTAAAACCCTCAACATCAGGTCAATAGAATATATTGGAGAATGCTTAGAGCCACAAATAGTAATGGTCAGCTATCCTTTTCAGGGCATCTTAGACCTCCACATAGACTTTGAAAGGCAAGCGAAGAGGCATTAACACCATCAGTAATGTTGGATATTTGCAAATAACCTCAGATCCAATGGTGTGCCAGAAAACATCTTTGTCCAGAACAAAAGGCTTTAGACCTGTGTAAATTGCTATTCTCTATTAGGATCAGAAGAAGCAACACTGTTCCTTGTACCAAGTGAGAAGTATGGAGAGGGTTGCAATACCTCTTTGGCCTCCTTGAGCTGGAGTCAGGTTAGAAGCATGGGCTGTGATGTGGCTTCCCTGAAGGGAGCCAAGTAAGAGCCATGCCACTCAACAGGCGATGTGTAGCTACACACAACCAATAACGGTGAAGGCTGAAAAATATCTGTATTTATCATTTATGTCATCTCAGTGCCCTAAAGACATCTACAATACCAAAAGACACACAGCATGATTAAATTGCCTTCCTGATTAAGAGAAGCAATTCAGTAAACTAAGACCTCAACAGTAGATTTTTCATACATTCCCTACTGCTTTTGGATTTTCAGCTATGGTCCCACTAATAAGCTGGCAGTGTTTCATTTGCATCTGTATCTCAGTAGGACAGCAAGCCCTGTGGATTGCCATGTATATTATAAATGTTTCTTTTTAATGCATTTCTCTCAAAAGAAATATTTTTTAAATGGGCTGCGCTGATTCCTTTGGATCCCAAGAGAGCAACAGTCTACTGAGGCTGCCCATACAAAAAAATGGCAACACTACACCCCTAGATATTGAACAAAGTCTGAGATAACAGTATTGCATATTAAGTATAATCTTTCACATATGCATATGCTATACCAAGTGCGCACAACCTGGTATATTATTGAGAAGTATTATAATATTTCTCAATTTTGTTTTATTCACATGTAACATTTTGTAAAGCAGGCATCATAAAACAAGAAACAAAAACATACTATGAGTGGACATTTAAAGAAACTTTGAAAAATGAACCTAGTAAAACACAAGATCCTCTTTTCAGTAAGTTCTATAAATGTATTATAACTAATCTACCTCTCTCTTTAAGCCTCTCACCTCTTTCTTGTCTCTTCCTTTCTTGTAGCCACATTTTCAGTAGCTTGGCAATCCAATTAATTTAACAATTACTGCCAATAGCAAGGGTTACTTTTCTAATTCTGAGTTATCTTCTGATGACAATTAATTTTATAGATTTAAAGTCAGCAGGTTTTTTAAGCAAGTCTGACTTGTGCTAATCAATTATTCTCCAGGCTAATGAAAATAATATGCAAATTAAAATTGGATCTTCAATTCTCTTAAAAAATAAAAAGAATCGAACCTTAAAATATAAGTCATACCCATGGGAGTGACACTGTAACTACCTATATTCTTTATATAGGCTTCCCCTCTATCGGTGATTTCAAAATCCAGGATTAATTATTATATTCGGAACTTTGATGTTCTCTCCCAGGGTATATTTGATGTGCATGAACTTCATTATTATAAGATCAAAGCATGGGAAGGGAGAGGTTGGGGAAGAGGGAATCAACCCTCGCCCAGTGCACTGTAGCTAAGCAAAATTATTAATTCACAATAAACCGAGATGGTTTGTTCACTCAAATATCCTCTGGACTGTCAGATACTTGAGGGCAGCTCCTAGCGTTAGGCCTGGCTTATAGTTAATGATCAATACGCATCTGATGAAAAAAATAAATGAAAGAATGGAATATCTATAAAGAGAACTTAGAAGCATAGGTCCAAAAAGGGGTTAAATGTGGCACTACATGAACAGAGAGTTGTTTTACAGTAGAGAAGGACAAGTAAGAACTTGCCTGCAAGGGTAGAAAGAATAGGTGATAAAAGGAAGAAAGCTGCCTACAAATAAATTCAATTAAAAAAATTGGAGATGAAGAGAGAGAGGAAAGAGAGAGGGAAGCGGGTAAGGGAAAGACAGAGGGAGGGAGGAGAAAGGGAGGAAGAGGAGAGGGAATAATAAAGATAAAACAGTGCTTAAGCTGCAAGAATAAAGAGATTTCCTGTTAGCCAAGTATAAGGCATTAAGCTTATACTCTTGGCCTTTGAGTCTGTAAATAGCTAAACATTTTGATTAAATTAATTAGTTTGAGTTTTATAAAATGGTGGGGGGACTACCAGTCCTGCTGACCTTACTAGATTGTTGTACGAAGATCCAATGAGATGACATATGTGAAAGAAGCTCTGAAAATTGTAGGCTCCAGAAACATGTAATGTGAGATTCCTTCTGATAATGCATGCCCAGAGAACCAGAGCAAAAAAAAATAAATTCTCTTCTTTTCAAGGTTCTTTTTCACTATGAAATCAATTTAAAAATAAAGAGTCTGCCTATGCAGGTTTTAGTAACATGGAAGAATATAAATTTTGCCAAAAATTAGGACTGCATATGAATTATACCCTGTGTTTAGTGTTCTCCTCCAAGCTTGGTTCCCAGAAAACTGTTTTGTCTCCTTTCATTTTCCATTTCTGCCTGCAGTGGGCTCAGAAGGCCGCAGTGCTTCCAGCCACAGCATTAAAAAAAATGAAGTGCTTTACAATGGGCTTCATGAAATACCATGTAACAAAATGACTTAAAAGTACACGTTAATTGGCAACGTTGGTAAAGAAATGAAAAATATAATTAAGAATCTGCACACAGTACTATTTTTCCTTAGATAGTTACAATGGAATTTCTTGGTAGCATTTTCATATTCCAAGATATTTCATAGGCATTTTAATTTACCTCTGTTGATCCCACAAAATCTGCCAGCACAGTATTGCCTTTTCTCCTCAATTCTTCACAAACAAAGATGAAAAAAATATTAAGGAGTTTGTCAACCAATGGCCTGTTTAAAACAGAATTAGGATGCAGATATGACCACATTTTAGTCCTTTGTACTGGTTTCTTCGGAATTTTCATATATTTCTGTAAAGCAGTCGCATGCAATGCATTACTCAAGCTGTCAAATTTTCCAAAGCAAATTGTTTTATAAAAACACACTCCACTCAAATAAGCTAGAGAAAACAGGAGACAAAACAAAAATAATGCATCCCTTACAGAGCCTAAGATGAGTTATATTGTAGTGATATAAAAATTATATGATCCAGAGGCCTCACTCAGCTCCAAACCTGGTCAGCAAATACATTCTGAAATGGAAGTAACTTGCTGAGATTTGTGACAAGGGAAAGGGACCAGCCACATGTCTCTAAGGTTGTATAATTGGCTCAAGACAGTGTGAGTCTGACCCAAACCTTGCAGAATACTGATCGTTTAGACAGTTCCATTAGGTGGCAGAAGATGTACTTCATTTTACATAAGATACGCTGCAGAGGTACTGTATAACCATCATGTTATTTTAAAAATCTTACCAGGGGATTTCACTGTTGAACAAACATCTGTGGAAAGTCTTTTTTTTTTTCCAAGTAAAGAACACTTCTCTAATGTGAATAACTCCCTAAAATGTTTTTAATCTATTATGTATATTGACTCTAGATGTTGGCTTTTCCTATAGCAGGACTGACCTATGCATTTTGAAATGGGAATCAAATATCAGATATAGTTTCCAAAAATAAATTTTCCTGTCTTTTGGCTGATTACTGCAATTTTTGCTCATTGGATAAATATTCTGTTACCATGTTTTCTAACTTGTGGTAGTACTCTTCTGCGTAATAACTTCAGAGTGGGATCTAAATCCATCTGCAAAAGAATGATTTTGGATATATTCGTAGTCAGCAAGAGAATAAGTTTAGTAAGTTGTATCTTTTTGAATAACCATTGCAAGCTCTTGTCTGAAAATTCAAAGCCTGGGAGTCTGAAAACTTTTCCCAGAGATCCAACAAACTCTCATGCAAAGGAGAAAGGTTCTTTCCTTGTAGATCAATTGCAAAAAATCCTGGCAAGGGAGGTGGACTATTAAAAAATAAAATCATTGCAAGGTGGGCACATAGGAGGTTCTAGTACTTCAGAGAATTGAGGACAGGAACGTTGATTTGTGTTGGAGAGTGGTTGTGTTAAATTTGATAAGGTCTGTCTCTGTAGAAGACAGTCACTTAACAATAACCAAGAGGCCACTTTTTAAGACTTTCAAAAAAAAATCTTACCTTTTCTCCTGCACAAGTAGAAAAGCTAGACAACAGTGACTGTTCAAATGGAAGTCACTAATGCATCCTTTCCACTGCAAACCATAAAACCTCAAGTCTCACAGGACAGGGTACAATGTCCTTGTCTATAAATGAAGGATGAAAAAGGTGTCGCAGAGGGCTATTGGGCTGCCACATCACATTACACCTGCAAATTACTTCTGAGGATAGAAAGTCGTAAAGAGAGTAATCTCTCTATGAAGAGAGTTCAGTCTATCCTCATTTGCCCCTTGAAAGGAGCTAATGAAAGGATGCTAGTGACAATCACTTGTCATGAGTCTGAATACATTACATTAATTTCAGACTCAAATGGAAGAGTTCATTCTAAACTGCTACTTACCAAGAGCCTACTGTGTGCCAAGCATGGTGGGAGGCCCCTTTGAATACGTAATGATCTGATTTAACCTTGACAGCAGTTCTCTGTAACAACTTGAGTGGATCTGCAGCCCTCTGGTCTGAGAGAGTAGTCCTCTCACCTCACAAATGAAAAAACCACAGGAAACAAGCCCTGAACAAATCATTTCTTTAGAAGCTCAATTGCAAATGTGATTTTTTTCACCCAAATAGTCACTGTGTAGGCAATAGCTGCAATGTTAATTCTCTTCTAAATGTACAGTTTCAACATTTGCTGAAGGTTCGCCCCTTCTTCCTTATTTATGTACCCTGTTTCTTTGAACACTGAAGACCTCTGTTTATACCTGCCTCTTCCACTTTCCAGATTTCTAACTTTGGGCAATTCACCTGTGCTCTGAGCCAGCATCTATAAGAGGAGAATAGTGTCATGTGCCTTACTGGGTGGACTGCAGAGGCTACAGAAAGCCGCTAGCTTATGTGTAAGTGCTCGCTGACTGTGGGACCCCTTCTCTTGCCTTAATTTCAGTGTGTGTGATATATATATAAAGAAATGCAGCATCCTCCCCACCCTACTCCCAGCTTGAAAGTGGTATGGAAACTAGTGGCTGTCAATGAAAACAAACGGAGTAGAGAGCACCTTTCCATTTCTGAGAGGGGTTCATGTTACACGTTAACTGTGTATGACAACTGCATTCAGTAGTGATTCCTTTTCAAGAGTAGCAATATGGGAGCTTTCAACTGGGGGTTTAAATATTCAAAGATTCTAAAATCTGAATTACTATAACATGCATTGGTGAATCCAGATGATATTAAAGAGATCTGTGAAATAATGCAGCATTAATGGACCAAATGAGATTTATGTCTCATTTTAATTACTATGCTACCAAAAGTACAATATTATTAGCTCAATTCTTTTGTTCTAAACCACTGTTTGCTAGTACTAGTTTCATAATGTCAGTTACTAATAACAACAATAATGAAATATCTAATAGTACCTTATGTTTAAGCATAAAACTTTTAAAGTTTTCTATAACTGCTTAACAGTTAGAGCATTTGAGTGACAAATAAGGGACAGTTTAATAATAATAATGATAACAAAGGTAATGATTATAATGGATTTTGGTAGACTTTTTTTTCTCTCTAAAGAGCTTTTTTCACAGTTGAAGAAATGGAACCAGAGATGCTAATTACAATGAAATCTGGCTTTCACACTTTCTTCTAGAGATTGAATCCAGGTAGGGAAGCAGTTCCTTATAGGGGAAGCTGAATCTGTATAAAGTAGTTGGTGATGACATGTGAGAAGCCCTCATTTTAACACTTGATCTCTAAGATGTTTCCAAGGCTACAAAACACTGAGGACCAGGCAGCTCTAATTGGTCTGGGTTGCAGAGGGAAGGAAGAGCTTTAACATAGCACAGCCAAGACCGCCAGCCTGTCTCACAGCCCACTGCTTTCTCTACCACACAGCTTTCCATTTCTCTTATGTAAATGTGTTCATTTAACATTCTCCTAGATCATGCCATGAAAAGTTCATTATCCTATTGCAAAGTGTTCATGACTGAATTTTGGCTTTTGATTTTTTTTTTTTTCTTTGTAACCAACCTCTCTCTACCTTGGCGTTTTTAGGTGATGACCCCAGAGCATGTTACTGAAACTAGGCTTCTGCCATTTTATGTACAGATGTGGGTAACAGGTAAAGAAAACTGTAAATCAGTCTAGTCAGACTCATGTGTGATTGTGCGAGCTCGTGATAGCAAGAGAAGGAAAGAGAAGTAGAAACAGAGAGACAGAGGAGGGGGGAACAATGAGACAGAGAAAGACAACAGGAAGTGAAAACAGAGAAAGTAAATGAGACGATTTATTTTTCCCAATTCCATAAGTCTGTGGCCATTTAGAAATGTCTGCCATACCCTCTGCCTCTATGCCCATCCCATAGGTTTAATGGGGAAGGTGGGAAGGTAAGTCGTGTCTCCTTCGCTGGAGAAAATGTCTCTGATTCCTCTCCAAACTCCCAGTTGTGCTTTGAGCTCAGGGTTAAAATCTGAGAGGCCACCCAGGGCAGGTTATGTTCTTCTGTAAAGTTAGTACGTATAGAAGAGTCTGATAGAGGAGTAAATCTATTTCTTCCTTAAGGTTTTCCCATATGTGCATAGCCACCTCTTAGGAAGAAAAAAAAAAAGGAAATACGGGTCTCAAGAAACTCAGGATTAGTGCGAAGAAGTCCTGTGAAAGTTCATTAAAATAAGACACTTTGAAATATGAATATCATTATCATCAAGTGAATTATATTTATATTTTCATAAGAGAAATGTAATGCTTAGATGTGTGGCTATGTCGCAGTAATCAAGACAATGGTTTCCTAGTTATGACCGAGCTGCTGTCACCTGTGACGGCCTTTATTATTCCCATCATCTTATATTGTAGTTATGTAGAAAGCACTGCAATGAAGTCTGATTTCTAAATACACAGTGCTTTACAGGAGTGTACAGACCAAGTATCCAGCTATAATTCATAAATGAGCTTTCAAAGCTTAGTTTAAATTAAATATGGTTTGTTCTGTAATTCTTGAAATACTGCAACATTTTTATATTAATTTTTAAAAGAGTTTTGATGACATTAAATTTTGAAATAGGCAAATTACAGTCCTTTATCAAAATATACAATTTAAAATTTCAAATATTTGTTACTTATGTATTACCGTAGTTGAAAACGCAATGCAACAATACAAACTATAAGAATATATAAAAATGATTAATACTTCATAAGCTTTGCACAACTATGACCTATTTGGAATAATTTTCAGCTTTCATTTTCAACAGTGTAGACTGTTAAAACATTTGCATGAGAATGCAAAATGTATAAATTATCCCCGCAGGGAACACTTAAAACTTAAGGTAATTATATAGCATAGAAGTAGTTTAAAGAACTCAACAAAATAGCAAATAATTCTATAGTCACCCTTTAAAATGATTATTGTTCTGTGTTACCAGTGATCTTGATCACTAAAATCCCTCTCTTTACAATTACATTCACATGATCAAGTCTTACTTTGTTCTTTTACCATCAAGCTCTTGCAGCTGGCCCTGAAAATTTGCATGCTGTAAAAGCTGAACTAGACAGCTAGTAGAGATGAATTCTCCAGTTATAGTCATGCTGTGAACAGAACCATAACACTCTCTTAATATATCTTATCATTGCACTTTTATACTAAACATGCATCCAAATCAAGTCCTATTTTTTACATTCCTCCTGTTCAAAATCTTTTAATGGCTCCCTGCTGCCTACCAAATAAAATCCAAATTCCCTAGCCTGGTGTTCAAGGCCCTCCACAATCTTGCATGTGTTCTCCTACAACTCTAGCATAAGCTTCCTCAACTCAAGCCAGATTGAAGAAATAAGGCCAGGACCAAAAGGAGCAGAGATTTCTCTTATGAATGGAAAAATATCTCCTCTGAACCGATTATTGTGCTTTAGACCCTGGGATATTCACTGTGATCACAGAGAAGTACTGGGTCACAGGGAATACGTAACTAATCTCTCCTAAATTTCTTTCTTATGCTCTGCATTATTTTTTTTAATTCAAAAAATGACTTGCACTTTTGCAACATCCGAGCAGCCTCATGTCATGGTTCCACACACTCGATTTAGCAGGCAATGGGTCTGTGCAGGGGCCGCCACCAGCTATGCAATTCTCTGAGGCCACTCGGTAATAATCAGCACCTTGGTTCTTTTCACAGCACAGAGGAAAACAGAATCAAACGTCAGCATGTCAGAAATCTCTAGACTCAGCTTTGGCTGGAATGCAAAAGCACTTTACAATTGATTATTTCTGAAGACTTTCACAGCATTGAGGAAGAGGGTAGTGAAATTGTATCTGAACAGAAGGAAGCTAAATTATTTATCTCATACTAATTTTTAGCAGATGGCTGGTGATGAAAAATCTATGCTGGCAAATATACTGTATATATTACTTTAAAGATAAGCAAGAGGGATAAAACTTCAAATGTTCACAGTATATTTGTATTTAGTCTCATATTGATTCCACACAAAGGTTCTTCTAAGTTTACATGATTAATATATGATAAACTGGACCACCACATCATTGTAAGTTACATCATCTATTCATGAGTCCCATCAGCAGTTGGATTGCTTCTCTTTTTCTAAACTCGCAAATAGACTACATGTTGCTACTCGATGGTGCCTACATTATTCCTCAGCATCAGGAGAGTTCAAACACTCCTTTCTCTAAGAGAGAAGAAAATGGCCCTTCGGGGGCATCGCGGTTCTCAGAATTAAACTCCCTCACCTAGCTTCAGGGAAAACTGATTAAATGCTGACTTCCAACTAAAATAAACAGGAAGTTGATGGAAAAGTGATGATAGGGTGGCCCCAATGTACATCTTTTTTCTTCTTTGCCCAAGTTATGTCTCCAGAGAGAGAGGGCTGTGTGGGTTCAATATGCAATTTTTCCTTCCTCCACCCTGTCAAGGATCTATTTTCTCTCGTTAGACAAAGGAGACATGGACTTATTCTTTAGTAGACTCTCAAATGCCAATTGTTAAGGAAAGGAGAGAAGATATTCAATCATATGCGCTGTTTCATATAGAGCAAAACATCTTCAGATGAGCCTAGCTATTCTATACTGTTCCCTAGGTAAAGCTGATGAAAGTCTGGCCCCAGAAAGAAACTTTCAGAATCACGATGCATGATTTACCTAGTGACTCAGAGCTTCTCTGAACAACATCTTTATATGATGTTTATTGTTTGCAGAATGTGCAGTATCATCTCTGGCTAATTTATGAAGGCTGATTATTTTATATGCCATTTTATCAGGATTATTCTCCTTCAAGCCAATGAAGATTTATTGAGTGCCTACCATGTGCACTATTTTCCCCAAACTAGTTGCTACCACTCATGGTGCTCAGCACTTTGGGAATAGCAGTTGTCTTCTCTAGACATTTGTTCAAAGAACACTTGGCAAGCTGCAACCAGAACCCATGCAGTGCCCCAAAGTGGGTTCTTACAGTGAGACCACAGACCAAATCTGAGTCCTATAGTCTACAATGGCCAAGCAAGATGCAGACCTCCTGTGGGTGAATATCTTCCTACTATGATAACTTCATCGAGCATTTATTCCATTTGAAAAGGATACATTTGGTAATAACATCTCTTACAGTTGAGTGTTCAATTACCGTAATCATCAGCTAAGCATTTAGCAATCTCTGAAAAAGTGAGACTATCCTAGGTCAATGTATAGCTTAGAATGAAAATAGCACGTGGCGAAACCTAAAAATAGATTCTTCAGAATTACACTAGTATGGCCAAAGTCGCCACTGTAATAGTACCTAAAAAAACATAATTTGTACATGAATCAATTTAATAAGAGTGAACTATAAATGATACTGCATACTATATGCCAATATAAGCTAATAAGGCTCCATTTTCAAATCACCCTCCTGTATGGTGAGATTAGTAGTACTCCAATCATCAGAAAAAAATATGCTTTAAATACACTTTGTGTTTTGATGTCACTGGGTTATACTTTCTGAAATTCCAATCTACTGAGAGAATACTTACAGAAGCCGAATATTGGCTGAAAATCACAGGGAAAAGGAATGAACAAGGGGCTAAGCTAAGTGACTAGAATACAGGGCAGTACAAATACTTTGAGTAAACACTAACAGAGTTTCAAATCTCAATAGCTTTAGGGGCAGCTCCTTAGGCCATGCACAGTTGTCAGCGATTTTGTTAATTTCCTAACATTAGAAAGAAACAGGAAGAGACAAATTAAACAGGTGTGAAGCCATTAGAACTGCAGCGTTTAACTTTGTGTAAACACATCAAATTACATGTGCAACTCCAATGAGAAAGTAAAGGGATGGGTGTGCAAACAGCCACCAGTCACTGGCGGATAGATACATACACAAAGCCAGTGTGAGAACCGCAGATTACATATTTGTCTTCTTAGCAACATTAACTTTCTGTTCTTCTAAATAGGCTCAATGTTTATCCACAGTTGCTTACTGTATTTTGACTAAGCGATAATAGGTTCGATTTTCCCTAAGTCTGAGTCACAGCCTGGTAGTAAATTAGAAGCTTAGGAAGGTGCGTTACTTCCTTGAGGCCATTGAGCCATTATTTAAGGCATAATACACTTGCTTTGGTTTATGAAGATGCTACCGACTCACTTCAGTGGGAGTTATTTTTCCTGCACTGCCGATGGCTGAGTTAAATGAATGTACTTGATTTTCTCTCTTTGCAGTATGGATGAGATAGTCTGAGCTAATTATATATTCTTGTCAATTCCACTGTGACCCACAGAGCAAATGCCCGGGATGTTGCCTAAAGTTTGAGGTTCATTCTGTAGCTGTGGAACAAAAGCAAAGTCAACGAGGGATAAGGAAGATTGTGGACTCATTGATAGCATTCTCTAACTATGTTAGCTGGCCACTAGTACCATAAAAGCCTTAATTTGTAATAAAACATTAATTTACGACATAAGGCAAATCACTTCACTCCTCTACTCAACACCCTCCAACAGCTTCCCATCTCAGAGACAAAACCAAAGTCCTTGCCTTGGGTGATAAGTTCGGTTATATGTCATCTGATCCTAGCTACTTCTCTACCCTCATCTATCTATGTCAAATGGCTCCCTATCTTGTCCCTTGAACATGCCAAACATATTTTCATCTCAGAGCCTTGGAATTTGCTGATACCTCTGCCTGTATTTTTTTTACTCCAGTGATCCACTTGAACCCCTCCCTCTTGTCCATCAAATGCCACCTTCACAAAGAAGTTATTCCTGACCACCTTATATGAAAGTTGCCCCTACCTCTCAGCATGCACATCCTATCCCCGCAACCCTGCTTCTTATGCTCCAAAACAAATTATATATTAATTTATTTACCTACTGGACATCTACCATCTCTAGAAGATAAGCTCCATGAGGACAGAAGTTATGTGTTGTTCACTGCAATATGCCAGCATTTGGAACAGTGCCTCAAGCTTTGTATTAATGCCATAATAATTTGCTGAATAGATGGATGTATCCTGGTGGCCTAACAGACTGAAGAGATAAATTATTCCAGATTATTATGGTCTTTGCATAAGTATTAAAGAATCGATGTGTCATAAAATGATATTTAGGCTTCTATCGAGATACAGTTATTGGGGCTTTCATTTCACTGTGGTTATGAACTGCATCATAATTATAGCCAGGATCTCTCCCCAAAGAAACCAAATAAACCTTTACTAATACACTGTTGAGCTCTACATGAAAGGCTATTCATAAAAAAGGGTAGGTCATGATGAAAAGAAACAACTAAAAAGAATATGTTTGAAAAGTGTGCCAACAGGTAATTAATCACTGAAAGCAGCAAATCCTGATGGCTAGTGAATTTCAAGGGCTAATCTCAGTAATCTATGAAAGTGTAATCTTCTTCTCAACATATCAGAAATGTCAGTTCATTGTACTGAACAAAGGAATAAATGAAGAATACATCTTTCCAAAGATATTATTCTTGATGATTCCATTAAAATACATTAAATAAAACATTAAAATATGAAGAAGAATTTAGCTAGAGACCTAGTGTTTAACTCCAATGTGTCTTTCATGGGGGCTTAAAAGCTGATATGACTTGTGCTTAAATTGCCCTGTGTAGAGCACAAGGATCTCAGGCTGAACATATACAATATAGAAGGGTTCATATCTCATTTCTTTGCCATGGATCACATTTTGTCTTCAATTTATCAAAAGAAAGATAGGAACTTTTTAGAAAGAGGAATGTTAAACAAGAAATAATTGCCACAACTTGCTAATTAAGTATAATGAGATAAAACAAAATTACTTTGGTGCCACACTTCAGATATTGTTTAGAAAATGAGTAATTTGAAAGGAAGCATAGTGAAGGAGAAAGAAAACAATGTTTTAAATTGTAAATTATACCTTACATGAATAAACTTATTTAACTCTGTCAACAACAATAAATGCAAACTGTATCACTATTCCACTCACTGGACAACCATGCCTATGTGAGGCGAGTGGGTACACCAGGACTCTATCGCAATGTGCCTTGCTAGCTAATAAGTGGACTCAGAATTAATTATATCTAACCCAATGCCTGGGATGGCTTAGCCAGCAGCGGAGGTTCAGGGCCCTGATCTAGGTAGAATAGAGAGGTTGGGCTATATTCCTTGCATGATAGTCTCTTTTGGATATAAACTAATGGACTAGATACTGGGCAACAAGCATATTAGGCCTCTACTTGTTCTTTTCATGGAAACTGGTTTTTAAGATATGCTCACTTCATTCAAACGTCTTGGTTTATTGATTGATGTTGGCACTGGGAAAAGGAAAAGAGGACAAACAATCTTAACTAGTGGCAAATAGCTACCCAGAACTGTTGTACTGTACACTCTCTTTCTTTCTTTCTTCATTTTATGTTTTATAGTGAGGCAACGTTGCATACCAGTTGAGAGAACAGGTTTTCAAGTCACGAAGTGACAGACCAATAATTAGAACCCAGGTTTGCCTCACTGGGTAAGTTTGGGCAAGTACTGTAACCTTTGGCCTTAGTTTCTTCATCTTTATTTTTTTTTTAATTTGTATTTATTTATTTTTACACCTACAGCACCCTGTCTCCCTAGGTGGTCTCTCATCCAAGTACTAACCAGGCTCGACCCTGCTTAGCTTCCAAGATCAGACAGGATTGGGCGTGTTCAGGATGCCATGGCTGTAGACTAGTTTCATCATTTTTAGAATGAGGAAATTAATAGTACTTTCTTCATAGGGTTTTTTGGGAGGATTAAAAAGGTTAAGATTCATACAGGGCTGCCTACCCCATAAGGAAAATATAATTTTCTAAAGCAGATGTTTTAAATTCTGGAATGAATGGCACTATTGTAGGACATTTGCATTCATACAAAGCACAATTACCTTCTGCCTGAATAAAACATTGGCACAGTAATGGCTGTGAACAGTCATATCATTCCCATGTATAAATCAGAGCAGGACTGACAATCAATTCACACCTGCAGTCAGCATCAAATCTACTTCAGGGTGGATGATTTAGGCATTTGGTTCTTAAAATGGGGTGGTGGCAGGCACTGAAATTCTGTTAACTAATTTTCCGGGTAAAGTCTGTTTTCTCTCTGTCCTTAATCAGCTGTCCTTAGAGAATAGGTTAGGATTCTCTGCCTTCAAGAATTAAAACAATAGTTTATAAACATCTGCCTAAGAAATCCCTGGGGAGTTCTCTGGAACTGCTCTTCCACTCCCTTGCTCTTTCTCAGCTTTTGAAGAGTGAAGCCACTTCTGTTGCCAGGCAATGAATCCCAAGAGTTTAACTTTGGATAGTGACTCCTAAAAATGTGTCACATTCTAGTGCATCTCCTTGTTTACATCCCAGTTCCTAGTCCTTTCTTATTGTTGTGTTAATATTCATATCTAAAATTACTGTTACAGTGCTGCTTTGTAACAGTAAACTTTTCAAGGTCCTCTTCATCTGGCAGTGGTCAGACATCAGTAAAAAGAGGACCCTGAGTAGGCACTTGATTGTAATTAGCAGTTCAATCTGTTTTTTTTTTTTTTCCATTTGACTATAAGCTCAGAGAAGGCAGAAACTGTGTTTACCAAGTATCGGGCAATCAGTGGATTATTGCTTGGATAGATGGATGAATGGAAGTATATACACTAGAGGAATCTATTATGAAAGGAGTAAAGAGAAAAAAAAAGCAGGAAGAAACATTTATTTAGGATCTTACTAACTAGTCAAAGGAAAATAAGAGGAGCTGAGATTAGGTGTATATTTGTTGAGATTATCAATAGCAGATGGACAAAAATGAAAAGTGAGAGAAGGTTAAGATGTGCTAAGGCGGGGCTACCAGGGTTGATGTGTGCGGGTGACAGTTACTTGAGAGGGAAAGTGCCTTTTAGGGGCTGCTATCCTTAGCACACTTTAACCGATCAGTAATGATATTGCATAATGATGGTGAAAAGATAATTATCTACTACCTTATCAAAGGTTTTGTAATTAATATCTAAGTGTGATTATTATGTTGCATCCAACCTGAGGTATAATTGCATCTATTCACATCACTCATTTTGATTATGCTAAGTCTGTGTTTTGGGGACATAACTGAAGAACGCACACCTTTTTGTGGGACCACTCTCACTCTCTGTGGGAGTCATTCAGTACCTGTGATACTAGGACCCTTAATTCATCAAACATTTATTGAACACCTACTACATGCATGAAAAGTTCAGTTCAGACACTATGCTAAGCATTAGGGATACAGCAATGAATTAGACCTAGCTATTTTCTTCTTCAGTTTCCATTCTGGTTAAAGAAACAAGAGAGATAAATGTACAAGTACTGTTTGGCAAGATGAGTATGGAAGCAGGAGTAATTATAGTGCACTGTGGGGTCTCTGAGAACACAACTATCTAGTCAGGGAGGAAGCTGTTGCATGGTTAATACCATCCTAGACCTGGATTTAACAGCTATTTTATCCTGAGGGCCACTAGAGAGACTCAGTCATAATAATGGTTATTTGATAATAGAAACGGCTGACATTTATTGAACACTCGTGGTATGTCAGTAATGTACACAGGGCTTGACATAACTTATCCTATGGAATAGGATGAAATATATGTAATTCCCATAGATATTGGTAGGGAAAATTGCATAGTTGCCTTGGGATGTTTTCTAAGAAGGCTTTCTCCAGGAGGAACAAAGAACAAGAACCATTTTGTGACATTGTCTCTTGGTTGGCCAGGAATTCAACTGTGCTTTTTGGAGGAGTAGAACATAGTACCTTGGCGGTTCTTATGACAGCCAGCCAGTGAATGACAATAGTTATTCTACATTGCCAGTTACCAGAAGCATATGAGTCTAACACTAGGAAATCTTCTGGCAGATGCTAGCAGGTCACTAGTTTAATGATGGAGGGTAAAAATGGTTTAAGAAAATGGTGGAGACAAACACAACCTCCTTTTCCTCTAGGTAAATACCACTAAAGCATCAAACAAATGACAGGCAGAGACTCCTCTGAACTTTGGAAAATAGGCATAATATCCAGGAAAACAAAGGTGGCAAGGAAATCCTAACTTGAGAGCATTGTGAAGCATCTTAGCCATGGAAATGCCATATACAGAAGGGAATAAAGTGCCAGCTACAGGCATAGTTAAGGCCTATCTTCCTCGACCTGACTGATAGTGTTGAGTGAAATAATTCCTTGTATTTAATGACCCCTTACTGAAGCCTTTAAGGAATGATGGCATTTCACAGATCACTCTGTATGTTCTGAGCTCAACTCCCAATTATCGGTAAAATGACTCCTTCATATTGTTCTCCTTGAATGAAGCCTTGTTCTCTTGGAATTATAGGAAATCAATCTTAGCAAAACTAAAGCTAATTAATTGCCATATGTTAATTGATTGCCTATGGGCAAGGCACTGTACTAGATTCTTGGAAACGAATGAAAAGATTTAGTTGAATATTTAGTTTTAATTTTGATCCCAGAGAGTCTCAATTATCATGAATAAACACAACCCATTAAAGCCACTAACTCACAGATTAGGTGTCCATGTGACTGCATCTATTATTAAAATAACATTAATCACTCCATGTTCTTCAATGATCTTTTAAGAACCAAACACAAATATATACCCAGCAATCACTGATTTTACCCCTAAAAAGCCATTATTAGGAGCTTTTGTCTCAAGTCACATGGGTATGCATAATCTATTTGAAATATTTAAAAAATCTGACCTCATATTATACAATGAAATTGCATGCGACACTGAAACAACACTGCCTACTTTTTATCATGTCAATTTTTCATTTTATGGCTGTGGCTATATGTTTAAAGAAACCAATCTAATGACTGGGCTTTATGAAGGTTTATTCTGGTGATCCACAACAGAAATTCAGTTTATTTCCCAGTATTTTCCCTTCTTGGAAAAACAACCAACCTCCACAGTGATTACTGCACAGATGCCACAAATCACAACTTGAAATATTTGATTAATATAGGTCTTTGATGATTCTGTTTCTCTTCAATTACTATATAAGGTAGCAAGAGATTCTAATGAAGATCTTGCCTCACTGATTTTCTTCTGGGTTTAAAGTGACCATGTCCAAGTCAATAGTAAAATATTTATTATGCCTGACTGGTTGTTTTCTTTTCTTGAGGATCAGTTGTAAAAGTGGAGACTGTGAAATAAGCCCCCATTTGTAACTGCTCAAAACCTCATTGAGACAAAGCCAACTAGTGAAGTTGAGCAGTTAGATCTCACCAGGACTATAATATTTATATTCAGGAGAAAGAAATGTTTTTCCTAAGAGAGAAGGAAAAATAAATTTTCTGTACTCAAGTAATTTTCCCAAGTAATTTTCAGAACGAGCAAAAAAATGTGAGCCTGTCAAAACAGACAAGTTTCCTTTAAAGAAAGGTGTGAGCAAATAGTACCAGCAATTACTAGCAGAAATTGCCACCACTATCACAGCTATCAGCTAGGCTGCTCAGCACATGCAAGAAACGAATCCTTAAAACCTCATTTCCTTTGTACAGATACTTAACTGAAACTGACCAGCTAATCCAATTATTCTAATTGTACTTTTTAAATTAATTTTTTCATTTATTTTGGCTAGGTAGATAATTCAAAAGTTACAATTATGATGAATTTGAATTCCATTTACCAGTGTAGAAGAAATATCATTATTATGAAATGTTACAGGAAAGAAATGTTCAGTTTGCCTAAAAAATGTCTGAGCATTCAAGTGTCTGGAGTAGCTTATATAAACCCAGTTACATTCTTTTAGACCAAGGAGTTCTGGTGGGGAGGGACCTTTGACTCTTTCACCGATTTAACTAAGACCCTTTACTAAAGTCTGGCAAATGCTTTGAACCTTGGGTTTCATAATTTATATAATGGAAAGAATGATAGTGACCTTTCTCATTTATAAGTTAAAGGATGATGAAGATTATTTCTGTAAGGCTGCATAATTACAGTTTATTTTTTTCTCAAAACTGTCTTTAAAGAGGAAGTTATTTTTTAAAATGATTAAACCCTCATCTCCTGCACATTCTGATAAACATCTTAAATTCAAAGAAATCGGCTCACATCATACTTCAATGATGTAAGTCAAAAGATAGTATCTTAACTTAAGCTGATGGTGAAATACCATCTTGCTTTTTCTATCAACCTTATATAATCTTGAAAATTGGTCTTATCTCTCCAATCCTTCTGAAATGTGAAGGACATGAATGATGGTTTAAAAAAATGAATGACTGATCTTCTTTACCATCACAATAATGCCTTCTATATCAATGGACCAAAATAGTTCATAAAGTAACTTTAAAAAAATTAAGTGTAAAATGGACATTATAAACATAATCATTCTTTTTATTTTCCCAAACCTGTACTTTTACTAATTTGATGCTTAGAGTATTCATGTCCAAACAAAGATATCACATAGGTTATTAATGCAACATTGCTCGGGGGAAATAAAATTTAACTGGTTCTCCAAATTAATTTGTAAAAGAAAAACATTGTTGGAACTCACTCCCTTAAAAGTGAAATGCTACAGCCTTCCCTAAAAATCTTGTCGGTTGAAAATAAGTGATGGCAGCCTCATAATCATTTTTACACCCACCTGTATACTTTATCTAAACAATTTACACATTGTCTAGTAAGGCAAACCATAATTTGGAGTGATCTTCCTAGAATTACTTTATGGCAGGGTTCCCTAACCCCCCGCCCACAGACCAGTACCTGTCCATGGCCTGTTAGGAATCGGGCCGTACAGCAAGAGGTGAGCAGCCTCTGAGCGAAGCTTCATCTGTATTCACAGCCCCTCTGCAGTGCTAGTGTCACTGCCTCAGCTCTGCCTCAGATCATCAGGCATTAGATTCTCATAGCGGCACTGGTCGCTGGTGCCAAAAAGGTTGGGGACCCCTGCTCTATGGCATACATTTAATTTGAATGTTGCTCTATCTACATATTTTTTTTTCATTTTTAGAATAAAATTATTTGAAATTTATTATATTTGGGGGGAGTTACATAGGGAATACACACCCGCTTTAGTATTCACCTAAAAAAATATAAGTAGGAAGAATAATTTATGCCCCAAACACCATCTTGTACAGTCCAAAGGTCCAATAGATTTGAGGAATTCTGCTCCTTTATATAATATACAGTGTTATCGTTCCAGAAGTCTATTACCAGTACTCATTTGCTGGAGGAGTTAGGGCTAGTAAATGGATAAAAGTGACTCAAACCATGTGGTTACTTGGCTAGAATACATCCATGTCATTTTCTCTCCTTGCCCTAATCCCTATCATGGCTGTCTTACTTGGCCTTCTCATTTTGTTGCACACTGAATAAGAGCTTGAGAACGTTTATTACAAGCAGTTTAACCCTCAAATCCCACCCTCTCAGATGCTTGGTGCTCCTCTACAATTGGCATTTGTGGACACAGGGTAATGGTGTACTTTGTGCTTCTGACATAAATCTGAACTGTGATTCTCTTTCTTTGTAGAGAGACCTATGACTAAGGAAGGTTCTAGTTTTCTAAGCTCTAATTCTGACTCCACTTGATGCTTTGGAGCTCAAGTGGGGATAAATGATAATATTTCACTATGAACTCTGATGATGTTACTGTTGCTGTATTACTTAAGTGTATTAGATATTTTCTATACCAAGGAGTCCAGGAGGCACCAGGATTCTGTTTGGAGGTTTTCCTTGTTTCTCACATAGTCGTCTGTTTTTGCCAATAATATTAGACAACAATTTAACTTATCTGACTTAGATTACTATAGTTAAACAAATGAGGGAAGAATTGCTAGATTAAGTGAGAAATAAAGGTATAAGAATAGTTGAAGATCAATATTTCTTTGTTCATTTTCATGAGTAGTTTGCCATTTTCATGTGTTTCACTCTATAGGAATGGTTTATTGTATTGGATTTGATAATTGGGATATAATGAGAAATAGAATCAAGCTGAGAAAATGTTCATGACGAAATCTCACCCGCGAAACACTATTTGTTTAAATGTGATGCAGATTTTACCAGGTGATTCTACCTTCTTTATAACCTTAGTCTTTGGGAAAGATGAAACACAATCCTCAATAAAAATTCTAACTTGCATATTATCCAAATTTTGCTTCTTTTGGGGGGAGGCAGAATAAAAATGCAAAGAAACAAAGCTTCAACATAAGAAATGGGAGAATGTGCATTTACATAAAGCCTCATCTGTGTCTATGTGAAAAATATTTTAAAATTCCACATTAGTAAAGTTAAAATTCACGAGGTCCTAATGACATTCCCCTGACTTCTATAGGCTTAGCATTGAATGATCCACTTCCTCAAACAGTGACAAAATCAGATCCAGTGTTCCTTTAGTTTTATTATTTTCCCTATAAAATAGTTTCCTTTTACATAAGAGTCCAATAATGAGTAATGACAAATACAATAAAAAATGTTCCCAGTTAATAGTGAATGATTAAACTGTTTCAGTAGCAGTCAATACAGTTCCATATTCTTACAGTGTGAGTTAAAAAGGTGACTTTGGAATATGCTTTAACCATCTTTTTAGTATTGTACAGCATGAGGAAATTAGCTTACTAAATAATGCTTTCTAAAAAGCATATGAAAATAGATGCAGCAATCAGCAATAAAGATACTGAATCCATGTCCAGAAAATTTCCATTTTTAGGTGGAATAGACCATGTATCCATGACAGAGAAATAAATTTTAATGTAATTCAGGTAAAATTGTACATTTGACTCTAAAATGAACATTTGATTCTGTTCAAAAGTTGCTTCTAAACACTAAGAGCAGCAAGGGGCTCTTCAGTTTTCCATTTGCTAGTTGTTTCTAATCTACTCTGCAATAAAAAAAAAAAACACGCTGTACTAATGGATAATCATTAAGAAGGAGGGAATGGCTTTCAGCTAGCTCCCACTCTTTTGAGGTCCAGAGAACACATCAGCTGTGGTTCGCAAGCTCTGATGCCCACTGAGTAGAGGCTGGGTGCTGTCACCATCCGGCTAACAGACATGATAGCTGAAATGTCCTTTTGTTTCCAAAGGCTCTCAGCTTTTACATTTCCTTTTTTATCATCTGGTCCAAAACCTTATTCAGGGTTTCTAAACTATCTGTGCTTTCTAAGGAGTTTCAGCTTGGACAAGACAAGCTCCACTCCCACTCCAAAAAGCTAGATTCTGGCCTAATGAAAGGGGACAAAAATCAGCATAAGTCATCCAAGAGAACAGATTACTTCAAATATATTTCTCTTGGAGTCCTGGGTTGTACAACATGGTATTCAGGGTAGAAGTTTATCTTCTTAATTATATTTTGTGTAAGTGAATATTAAAATGACTGTATTTTCGGAGCTCCCTTAGATAGAAAGAACTGGGAAGTGAATTAAAATTCTTTCTACATACACAAATCATAATTTTCCATGTTGTAACTGCTTCTAATCAATTCTGAGCCAAATTGTTCTACAAAATCCATAAAGTTGTTAACATTACCTTGATTATTTATTCAAAGACAGTTGAAAATTGACTAATGAGTTTTAAGGAACAAAATCTACAAAGCAACTGTGTCATTCATGAAAGAATGTACATTAAATACACACCAGAAACCAGGATAGTCATTTCTAAGCTTATGCCTTGTGTACAGACATCCATTAAAACCTCGAGAATGGCAATATTTGAGTTATAACTGCATTCTGTATCTAGTCCCAAATGAATCATCCTCAACTACTCTCCCTCTCTCTCCAATCTGTAAGCATATAGTAAATGAATGGACACATGGTCATAGATAACCTTAGCCGTAAACACTCAAATTAATAAGCACTTGTTTCATTTATTAAAAAGCAAACTAGCCAACTAACTAAAATCAGATTTAGATCAGAAATAAGACAGAGCTGGTATGTGTGTGTACGTCCACATACGGCGGGGGGTGAGAGGCACACGCATTCTGGTCTACATTTTTGGTGCTTTATAACTCATTCAAAGTGTTGCAGTTGAAACTTTAGTTATTTCAGAGTCACAGTGGGGAAGCCCTACAGAAAGTCCCATAGCGTCTTCTGCTGTGATTTACCTGTCTCTTCTGCACTGTCATCTGATCATCTACTAGACTCATTTCAGTCTCTTTTAGCACACTACCAAGCTTTCACAAACAGGAAGCTGTCGCAAGAGCATCTTCTGAAATGGCTCCATAAATGAATAAGTAAAGAGTGTGGCTCTTCCAGTAGCCTATGAGGCTCAATGGCAGAAACTCCTAGCTATACCATTCCCCAGGAATTAACTAACCAGTACAAGCACAATCTGTTTGATGCAATGAAATCTGAAAATTAATATGGCACAAAGCTCCCTATCCAAGTTGGGAGGAAACTTTGGCTAACACAATCTCTTGAGGATACTTTTTTTGGGGGGGAGCAGGGTTCTCATGAAGCACAAAGTTATTCCAAATTACTAGTCAGTTCTGAAATGTTACATTTAATACCTGTTCAGACTCCAAAAAGACACATCATTTCTTTATTTCAGTGAAATCACCTCATTTAAGATTTTTAAGAGAAAATATTCAGAAAAGCAAGGAATAAAGTTCAGCTGAAAAGTTGTTATAAGAGAGATTAGTTGTTAATTAAACCTTAAACACTAGTGTGTGTGAGAGAGAACAGGAAAATAAATTAATAAAAAATTAATTAAACAAAATTTCCTCCACAGATGGCTGGTTATAGAACACTTGGCAGTTTGAAAATGCCAAGAAGGTTTCCCACACAGGGCCAAGAAAACTTATTTTACCTCTTTTTAAAAGAAGCAGTGGCAGAAGGACCAAGAAATGGAAAGAAAGAGATGAAGAAACTGAATCTCTCTCTCTACAAATATCCAACAGTGATCTGGCTCCAAGAAGTCAGGTAACATACAGTAAGGAGTTTGGCTCTGAGAAGTCCAAAGAGACAAAAGTGTAAGAAAGTAGTTCCCTTCTCATCCTTTTTTACCTTCCTCATCACTGCCAACGCCCTTATGTGCCTACATTTTCAAATTCAGCTGTCCACTGACCTCATATTCAAGGACACACTAGGTCCAAAGAGCTCCAGAAAGTGAGGGAACACAGCTTATGTCTCTGTTTGTATGACAAGGATTCTCAGTGCCTTGGAGTTTGCTCCTTTAGTCCAATCATAGTCTTCTAGCTCTGGAGCATATTCTGTAGCTCAGAGTTTATAGAGATCATCCAAGATCCAGACCTTATTGAAGCCTAAAATTCCTTCATTCATAACAAATTTGAAGGGACAAAGCTAGGCTGTGTCTCTTGTGGTCCTGTGAGACGTAGGAACCTGTTTCAATTTTCCTTCAAATATCATGCTGATTTTGGGTTTGCTTCAAGCCAAGGTTCTAATGGTTTCAAGTTATTCTTGATTCTGATTATGTACTGATGATAGTTTCATCTCTGTGCACTAACAGCAATTATACTTATTGCTATTTTTCCTGCTTGGCTTGAGGGGATAGTGGGTGAGCCAATACCTGTGACTTTTAGGAGGACACAGGGAAAATAATTTGGGAATATTTCATAAACCCTTGAAATCCGTGTTATTCACAATGTGCCCTTCTGGCTGGGCCTTTGGAAATGTTATCTTAAGCACTTAGCATCCTGCAGTTTATGCTCAAACATTAACTCTGAGCAAAGGGGTACTATTGAAAGCGTTTCACTCCTGTTTATGAAGAACATGCCGATCATTTTGTGGTAGATCGTTTCAGTATTCTGTAAATGCTCATTAAATGCAGGCAGTTTAGCTGAGATGTAATGGCATTTAAATCTTGAAAGAAAAGCAAAATCTTTACCTTCACATAAAACAGGCTGGAAAAGTGTGCGCCTGATCACTTTTTAAATAGACACCAGGATAAAACAGCTTCAAAAGGTGCTATTTTAAAATAATAATTAAAAAAACACAGCAATCTGCTGTGAAGAAAATATAAAAAATCTAGGAGCAATAATGCCATTAACTAAATTAAGGCTGATACAGGACTGGGAGGCACATGGTCATCAGCACATTTATCAGGGACCCCATTCAGGGTATAGGCACATTTAGACTCTTTCTCTGTCTCTCTAGATCCTTCTCTCTTTCTCTCTCTCCCCCTCCCTCACTCCTTCTCACATATATACATACATGCATACACACACAAACACACTTCTCAGTCCTGTTCCACTATAGCCTGGGTATCTAACTGAAAAGACTAGATGACACACAATAAATTAAAGGCTGGCTTTGGGTTCACTATTCTCATGGCACTCTTTTGCCAGTTTCTTTATTTTAACATGTATTCTATTTTGATAAGGATTTTTTTTTTGGTCCTATGGTTTAATTCCCTGGCATTTACACTAAATTTCTTAACCAGGCTATCCATGTTTTGAAATCAAAATGTTCAATCTGTGAATGACTGCAGTCCAACCTCCCTACAGTGTTAGAGAAAAAGAATGGATTATCCTCTTTCTGAGAAAAACCTGAATGGCTATGTAAGGTACTGCATAAACATCATCAATAAGGATCCAACATCTAAAAATTTTTTCCGGGTATAACACAAAGTATATTTGCATTTCAGAAAGGAAAAATGTGATGTGTTTTTATTGTTAGAATCTAGCTATTTTCGGTTTTCTGCTAATGAGGAAATAGGCAAGCAAATTAAATTCTCCTAAGTTATGACTAAAAAATGTGTAAGAAGAGAATATTCGAGTAAAAAATGTTAGTAAAAAGCACTTAAATAAAGTGCAGAGGTTGGGATACGGCAAAATGTACTGAAAAGAAAATTGGTTTGGAATGAGGAGACGAGTTCAAATTCTAATTCTGCCACTGATTTATTAACTGTGTGTCCTTCATCTTTGAACATCAGTTTCCTCATCTATGAAGACATAATAACCCTGCCCTATCTCACAAAGTGGTTGCAAGGATCAAAGAAGGAATGAATGTGAAAAACACTATATATTTTAAAATGTTAGACATATCAACTACTATTATATATGAGCAGGATACAGAATAATACATAATTTGTAAGTAAAAGGTCATTATTAACTATTCTGTTTCCTAACACTTTTTGAAGGATTCATATGCCTTGACCTAGACAGGGAGGTTGCGCACATTTAGGTGTGAACAATTTCCTGTTCACAAAAACGAAACCAAAGAAATAGAAAACAACGTAGATTATTATTATTCAGACATTCAAATGATGATATGAAAGAATGTTTTACTATATGTGATTTCAAACATGGTATGTATGGAGTGATTCTATGAGAGAGAGAGAGAGAGAGAGAACAGCCAGTTTAAGAAATGTTAACAGAATGTTAACATTGGTTGTCTCTCATTAGAGGAAATTTTTACGTACAGTTTTTTTTAATATTTTCTAACTTTTTAAATAAAAAAAACATACATTACATTCATAAACAGAAAATAAACATGCACAAAATCAGTATTCCTTTAAAGACAGGAGGAAGAGAGAAAGAGAAGCTAAATTAGAAAGTTAAAATTCTTGTTCAACCTAAGACTATAAGACTGTTACAATGGATTGATGTTACCTCAATTAAAAAAAAAAAAAAGTAGCTACTGAAGAGACTTAAAAGAATTGAACTTCTTATGAGCAGACCAGCAGAATTTTCATGAAGCGCTAGACTGGCGAGGTAGATTCCAGGTGAAATGGCTTTGAAATGGAGTTCCGATCAACTTTTGCCATGCGGTGGTAGCCTGTGCCCTCTGTATGGGAAACCCTGCCCTGCACTCCCTTTAGTCAGCATACAGATAGAGTGCAGACCAGGGTCTCCCAACAGCAGCTGATCCAACATTCCACTTCAGATTTCCTCTCTTCAGCTGTGATGTTATGTGGGTAATAGATGGCTTGTTGAGTTACCTTTTCCTTTTGAATTATCCCGCTGCAGTGATTAGTACTGTGGCTTTGTGGATCAGTTTGTTCCCTGTGATTAACTACTTTTGGACTTTAAATTTTATTAATTCAATCTTAGAAAAAAAATGGCAAAATATGACAATATTATGTATGATAAGATCCTCACAGTCTTCCAAGAATAATAGGCTGCCACATATTGGCCTGAAGTCAGCATGTCATTATATGGACTGTAACGGCAACTAATAAGACCAAATGTTATTATTAACTCTCTGTGTTTAACTCTCTAAAATGCTCTGCATGTGTCATATTCTTTAATCCTCTTAAGGAGATCTATGCTATGATTACCCCCATTTGATAGGTGGAAAAACTAAACAACAGAAGAATTAACTCGTTTACTCCCAAATCACAAGCCATATAAGCAACTGATCTGGGTTTCAAATCTATTTAGTCTGGCAGAGACCTCCTTCTTAACCATCTTGAAGGCAAATATTAAATATCATTCATTAATGATGCTGGAGCCTGCTTAAACCTAGGACATCAAAAGGCTGTTACCACAGGGTGAGAAGTAGACTATCTTGTTCTATTTTTGATATAAGCATACTGTTGGCTATCTTGAGTTTGAAGAGCTATCAAGTGATAGATAAATGGAGATGTGGGGTAGCCAGTTGTATATACAGGTCTGGTTCTCAAGATGGAAGTTGTTTGCATATGGATGGTACCTGAAGCCATGAAAATACATTTAATCATTTAGAGAATACATGCAGAATAGAAGATAGTCACTGAGGCTGGAACCTGAGGGTAGGGAAGACATAAACATTTTAAAAGAAAAATAGTGGTATGGAACAGAGCGAAACAGTGTTCTGAAAGCCAAAGGGAAGAGTTAGTTTCAATAAAGAGGTGACCAACATAGTTCAATGCTGCAGAGAGGAGAAATAAGGTAAAGACTGAAGAGAAGGATAGATTTTATTTGGTGGTCACTAGTGACCTTTGCAACAGGAGTTTAAGGATGATCATGAGGGAAGAAGATAGAATGAAAAGGGTTGACAATTTAAGAAGTAGATGAGAAAATAAGGAAAGCAGATGGATTAATTTGGCTTTTGACCATCAAGGAAAATAGACAAGTAAACAGCTTGAAGGGGAAACAGAGTTCCAGGAGAGGCTTTTTAGGATGAGTAGTCCTGAAATGATCCGTATGCCAATGGGAAAAATCCAGTAGTCAAGGAGATAGTGAAAGTACGGGGAAAAGGATAATTGATGGATCTAGGTTCACACGTCTTTGGGAAAGGATACAATCAAGGGAAAGCTAAGAGGGCTTAGCCCTAAAAAGGAAGAGGAGGACTTCTTTTATATGACCTGTAAAGCCCTTCACGATATTAATATTATCTGAAAAAGGATAAATGACCTTATAGCAGTTGTAGTGAGTTTTGAATAATTTGGAAAGAAATGTACTCCTGTGTACTTAGGCTGGCTCTATATGGCACAGAACAAGGTAACGTTACAAGGATACAGACAACTACTTGATGTTAAACCTAGACTTTTTTTTTAACAAAAACTGTCTCTTTTTTTTTCTTCTTATCTGGTTTATTCTAAAAGCCGAGAATGGAATGTGATACCGTTGCATGAAAGTGACATGCAATCTACATATAAGATCGCAAGAATATACTGGAAATATGTCACTTTAATAAGGTGGATTGGGGCTCACTCTGGTCCCCATGTTGTTCTTACTATCTCTAGATTTCCCCTCCTGCTTCTCCCTAAAATACCTTTATGATTTCTCATGTGTGCATAACAAATAACAGCATGATGTACATTTCAGCACTTCTTCAAAGAGGTTTCCAGGTGCTAGATATAAGCCGTAGAAGAACTTGTGTTTTTTTCCTTTAGATCTAAATAATCTGAATCTCAGACTATTGCTCATGGGAACTGTTTCAAAGCTGAAGTGTCAAAATCAGAAAGGAAAGAAATATGTGGGTGGAAAGTTGCTACATGCAAACCTGTCATATTCTTCTTTCATTTTCAGACCTGAATATGCATGGGTGCAGAAATTATAGCTTATTGCAAAGACTTTATTGTCGGCATCAAATACAACAAAAAATGTCAAGAAGATAAGACTGGTATATTTTAAGTGAAAATATTCAACATATTTGATCTTTAACTCAAATAGCTCTATGTGTTAAAAAGCCTTTTCATTCCCTTTGAATATACTTTAAAGGGTTCTGGGGCAAAGTACACAGTAAAATCTCATTTATTCAAATTTCATTACTTTGAAACTTATCAATAATTTAAAAACAGAATAGGGGAGAAACTTATATTGTTTAGCAAACCCATTTATACACAGAATACAAAATAATGACATTGAAGAAGAAACTTTAAAAATACTTGCAAATTAAATGAAAAAATGCATGCATAAGGACGTTCATCACAGCATCGTTTTATAACAACAATCAAAAAGGAAACCATCTAAACATTCATCAACAGAAGATTGGCTAAACAAATTATAGGACAAATATAGAATATTATTCACCTTTTAAAAATGATGTGGGTGTACAATGATTGACATTAAAATATGTGCACGAGATATAACTGAAAAAAGTGAGTTACAGAACAGCATGTGTTGATTTATCACATTTATGTACAATCAAGTACATATATGTATATATATACAAAGAAAGGCACATGAGTGACAGACACCAAAATCTCTGGGTGGTGAGTTTGGGGTGATGTTTAAAAGTCTTTTCACTTTCATATAAAATAAAAACTAGAAGTAAAAAAGTACTCATGAATAAACTTTTGTGGAGTCCTCAAATAACTTAAATTCACATTAAACAGCTGAGGTATTAATTATACATCATTTTTCCATTAAATCAGGTCATCTCGAATCTTTACTGAAAAAGGAATTAGCAATAGTTTCAGTTAATCTAGGGAATATGTATAATTGCATCTCTTTAAAAAATACTTTATAAGACTGACCCACTTTGTGATTCTTTTTTACTAGTGAGTGGGTTGTGTGTATGTGTGTGTGTGAATTGAACAAAAAGTCTCAAAGCTGTTCTTTAGCTGTGGTACACACACATCACCACCACTACCATCACCACCATCATCGTCATCTCCATTATTAATCTACATCATCATAATGGATATTAAAATATACTGAAGCTGATTACATAACTCTTAGGGGGGAAAATGTATAATTAAAATACTCATAGTGTTTCCTAGCAACAAATCTGAACAACAGAGAAAGGAGTCAATGTTTGGACTATAGGAGTTCAATATAAATTAGGCTGAATGCCATCTGTGTTTCATGCAAGAAAAACCTCTGTTTTTCATATTTATATTTACCAGTTTTTTAAATAAATCAGCATTTCCACATCAAGAAGTAGGATAAAATTATAAATCTTAAAAACACAGTCAATGTTTTTCAATACGTTTTCCTCATCTAGCACTTGGATATTTATCCATCACATTGATTTGAATTTGAGCATTACTCCTGGAAGACGTTTCAAACATAAACTAATTAATCAATTAATTAAATATTTCGACATATATTTATTGCACACCCACCACGTGCTAGGCACTGTTCCACGTCCTGGGGATAGATCATTGAACAATATAAAGAACCTGCCCTCAAGGAGCTGACATTCTAGTAGAGGGGGACAATAAATAAACATGTACATATTCATTCATTTAACAGAAAGTGAACAAAATTCTTGCCTCTAAGTAATTTATATTCTAGTATGTAGATATGAACAATATACAAATAAACACCTTATTCAAAAAATATACATTCAACATATTTATCATGACTTCACCTATTTATATATCTATATAAATGCTATATAAATAATGGATAAGGGGAGATAGAGAATGAGGAAGGGGAGGTGCTATTTTAAATTAAATTAGTCAAAGTAAATAAATAAATAAGGGAAGCCTCTTTGATAAGGTAATATTTGAACAAAGACCTGAAGGTAGTGAGAGCGAGCAATAAGGATATGTGAGGAAGAGGAGTCCAGGCAGAAGGAACAGCCAGTGCAAAGGCCCTAAAGCAGGGAAAGGCTTGTCATGATGTGATGAAGGAAGAGCATGAAAGCTAAAGTGACTTGAACATAGTGAGTGGTGAGAGAGAAGCTAGTGAGTGTTAGGAGGGTGCAGTCAGACACATAGCTGGGGGACCATGTCACAGAACGTCTTATAGTCCATACTAAGGATTGTGGAATTTACTCTGAGGAAGCCAGCCATTGGAGGAATCTG
Source organism: Pteropus medius (assembly GCF_902729225.1). Classification (NCBI taxonomy): domain Eukaryota; kingdom Metazoa; phylum Chordata; class Mammalia; order Chiroptera; family Pteropodidae; genus Pteropus; species Pteropus medius. Next base: position 3,466,368 of record NW_024340698.1, on the reverse strand, counting down.
AACAGAGGAGTTATTACATTTGAAAAGGATAACTATGTGGAGACTAGAGTGGAGGGAGGGGCATAGGATGAAAGGAGGAAGACTAATTAGGAGGCTGTTACCATAATCCAGGTATGACAGGATGGACCTAAGAGGTATAAATGAAGGGGATGAGAACTGGTTTGGTTCTCAAGTGCATATATTTTAAAGTCAAGATTTGCTGATGCATTGGATGTGTAATATTAGATAAAGAAAAGAGGCAAGGCAACTCCAAAGACGTTGACCTAAGCAACTGGAAGGATGGAGTTGCCATTTCTTGAGATGGAGAAGACTGTGGGGAGAGCAAATTTAGGGAAGGCATAGGAAGATTTCTATTTGGACGACTTAACTGAAAGATGGACAAGCTAACTCCATCAGGCTTCCAAATGGAGATGTCAAGAAAGCAATTAG
>NW_024340698.1:3405183-3437458 GCF_902729225.1 Pteropus medius | reverse complement strand
AAAAGACGTTTAACTTGTTTTTGTCGCAGCTGGTCTTGCCTTTGCTGGGGCTGCTGACACACTTGCAGGCGTTGGATTTCTCGCGCTCGCGGGCTTGTCTCTTCTGCCGGATCAGCGAGCTGGCGATAGCCGCCGCCATAGCCACGACGCCCACCACCACCACTTCTTTTGCTGCCCCTCTCTGGCTTCGCCTCCTCCGCCCGCTCCCTCGTCGCTCGCTCGCTCTGTCTCGCGCCTTCGCCGCCTTCGGCTTCTTAGCCTGCGCTCGCCTGGGCTTCTCCGCACTCGGGCTTCAGCCGAGGAGTGGGCTCAGCATGCCATTCAAGCTCCTCCGGCGATGGTCCGGCTCCTGCGCGGGCTGCGGACTGCCTGGGTCTGAGCCGACGCCACAGCCCCCGGCCGGGATCAAAGGCGAGACTGGCGGGTGGAGGCAGAACTGCGCGACTGCGTGAGCTCGGCCCCTGCGCCCCGAGGACACTGTGCACGTCCAAGTGGCTCCGGTCGGAGTTTGGTGGCACCCCCCACCCAGTGCCTCGCGGAGGGGGCCGGAGGAGAGAGGCGGGCCGAGAGAGCGCAGGCGGGAGAGAGGCCGGGAGCGAGGGCGGCGGGAGGGAGGGGGGAAGGGGGAAGCGCGCTGGGGAGCGCGCCCTCGCCCTGGCCCCTCTGAGCCTCCGACTAGTCCTTGAAACTTCTTGGCGTGACAATCGGGAAAAGTTGGCCCGTGCCAGCTTTCCGACGGGGATCAAACAGGTAATGGCCTCGCATCTTCGCGGCTGTGGCTGCGGCTGCGGCTGCTGCTGCTGCTGCTGCTACTGCTACTGCTACTGGTACTGGTGCTGCTGCTGCTGCTGCTGCTGCTGCTCTGGGCGCGGCACAGTCTCAGCACAGGAATTCCGTCGCCGCAGGCACTCTCCAGAAGATCGCGATAGCCTCCCCGAGGCCCCCTCCGCCAGAGGCCCCTCCTTCCCGGAGCCCAGCCCGCTGGCTCTGGGCCGCGGGCCTCCTCCCCGCCGCCAAGTCCTCGCCGGGCTTCTAGGGCTAACACCTGTAGGGGCTTAGGCACTGCCCCATCACCAAATCTTCCTCCCCTCCTGTTCCTGAAAGGAGCTTCAGGAACAAACAGTGATGGAGGTGAGCACATGCCAGGTGGCACTGGAAACCTTGTGACAGATGGTGGGGGGGGGGAGCTGAGGATAACTTGCAGGCTCGAAAGGATGGCGCGGTGGTGGGGTGTTCATTAGTGTTTGACTCTCAGCTAGCCAGATTACGGCCTGGCTGGAGCCTCTGGGAAGTTCGCCAGCCACTTGCCCCAGGCTCGAACTCACAACAACCTCGCTAATAACCCCTACTGAGGTATTTCGCTTGGCGACATTTGTACCCATTCAGGGGAGAGGCCGGGGCTTCCTGACCAGTTCAGCCCCACCGGCAGCAGCAGCTGCCTTAGCAGCAGGCACTGCAGAGCTGCGCCCGCACACCACGCTGCCACCCAGTGGTTTTTGCTGACTTTTCATTTCGGGCCAATTTGTGCGGTCCAAACTCCGTTTTTCTTCTACGTCCCCTCATCATTCCGTACGTGTTTGGGATCCAAGCAGAGAGCGTGAGTCGTGCACCATGAGCAATATTGGGGAAATGCAGAGCCGAACCTCCTTATTTAACCTGCAGCCCATTTCCAGTCCCCTAACTTTCCTGCTCCTCAAGCTCAGGCAGCCAGCCTCCCTCCAATTCAAGAATCAAGTCTAGCTTTTTGCTTGCCTCATTCAATTCGCAAGCTCTATCCTTCCCTTGTTATACATTTAAATTTGCAGAACAAAGAATTTCGAGGTCAAGATTGCAACACAGAATGGTCCACCCATATCCCTACCTTCAAACATTTCAAACAGACATGATCATTTTACTATTTTACTTGATTTCTGTTGCCAAAAGGGATGACCCCAATAGTAGGGCTGCTCTATCTTGGAGCTGCCACTACATTCTCTTTACTGGACTTCCTATATTCCGATCTCCAGAATAGATGGAGTGTAAGATGCACAAAAGCAAATGCCAAGATCCAGCAGCCCTTTTTTTTTTTCGCCTGAGCTCCCAGCTAGGAAACTCTAGCTTCTTAGTCCATCAGAGCTGAATCACCTGACCCTTCCGAATTTTCCAGAGCTCCATTGGGGAACTGCTGCCACCTCCCCTTCTACTTCTCCCCAGTCTTGATAGTGCCCCATCAGAAGCACTATTGTGTCTGCAAAGGCAGAATGGGGTGAAGGTTGCAGATGCAAGATGGAGAGTTAAAGGAAAGTGATACTAAATGGTCTGAGATTCCCTGCAGGTTAGTCTATATCTTTGTGCTTTTGGCTTTCCCAAAAGAAGAGGACGAGGTAGGAGGACAAGTCAATTCAAGCATCTACTTCTTAACACTTTAATTCATGGGGGGAAAGTCCTAGCTTTCTCCCATTGGATTTTGAGCGACTAGGTCTCCGTCACCACCATATTCCGATCTCCAGGCACAGTTCCTGTCACAATTTATGCTCAATAAAACTTTATTGAAAATAATTGATGAATGACTGGTTTATATTGATTCCAAAGGGTAGGAGAATGTTTCTTGGCTCAATGCATGTGATTCAAATTCCAAGTACCCTGAAGGGAAATAATCTCACCAAAAGAAGGGTCAGAAGAATCTCTGACCGGGGCCAAATATTTGGGGTGTGGGATGGACAGTTAAGATATTCCTACTCTGCATGTTTCTATCTTCTGAGGAGCACCAGCCCCAAGGGCCTTGCTTTTCTTTCCTCTTGCTTCTTTCTTGAGGCCCTGAACCAAAGCAGGCATGAAAAAGCTAAAGAAGGACAAAGTTCTGATTCAGGCAAGGGTTAGAACTTGGGAAGAGTGAGAATGAGGAAATGGTACTTGTAAATACATCAGCTCTGTTACTAACCCTGATGCTGATGGAACTACTGGGCCAAAGCTGAAAAGTAGACGATTCTATGGGTGTTTACAAATATGTTTACTGCTCTAACTTCTCCCTCACAATTAAATTTTATAATCTTAAATAATAGGGGTGCATAGGGGGTCCAGAATCTCTCCCTGCCACATGACCCCATCTGTCCATAAAATGTACTTCTGCCTTTTTAAATCACCCCTTTATTATTTTGTCTCCACGGACAAGGAAAGAAATGACACGTGATCGGTGAGAGTGGACATGGGGGGGCCTCTAACTCTCTGTATTCTGTTTAAAGACCACATGCTTTCTCCTCTCTTCTCCACTAAGAGAACTCACAGAGGCCTGTGACTAGAGTTGGGGAATTATCCAGGGGAAAATTAGAGGAAGGGCATTTTGACTTTAGGTACAAATCATATTGTGTAACCAATTTAATTATTAATTAAGCAGATAATTTGATCTTTTCGTAACTCTCGTGTGTATTTCTTAGGTACTTTCAAATTCAGAGCAGAGTGTGAATTATAATTCTCAAGTCCTCAAAGGAGAACTGTGCCACAACCCCAGTCATCTTAGGAAGTCGTATGAAAGAAAGAACTGCCGCTCACCCTAGAGAAGCATATTTTGCCTTTCCTTTGTGTCTTACTACCACCCCAGACCACGAATGTGGCATTTTAGTGGGAGGGGAGGAGGGAAGAAAGAACTTCCCGTTGACACTTATTTCCAAAGTGCCTTTTTGTCCTATCTTGCTCTGTACTTCCCAATTGACACTGGACCCTTGCTATGAAACTTTCTGGGTCTCCTCCAGATTCCTAAAGTTTCAATTTTCTCTCCTGAACCCCAGGGCTCTCAACTCCTGTATGCTGCGTGAGTCCATTTTCCTTTGCTTTTCCTAGACTTCCTCCCGCCACTGCACTGTCCACCAAACTCTCCTTGGTACCGTTCAAGAAGGAAGCATCCATAGCCCCTTTCTCCAATTCAATTGACAAATAGTTCTAGCCTGGGTGACAGAACGCATATGTTTTTATCCTGTCTCTGTCACTAACTGTCTGAATAACCTTGGGCATGTCATTTCTACTGTTGGGGCTTCACTTTTCCCATCTTTAAAGTAATCCTGTAGACTTGATTAATGGATTTCAAATTATATTCTACAGAGCACGAAGAGTTCATGGAGGGGATACAAGTTCCCTCACCGACAATTCAACCATAGCACCTCTGCTTTCATCTATTTTATATACTGGGGCTTGTTGTATGATTTCTTAAAAATAAAAATAAAAGATTCCAATATTAAAAACAAACTGTTTGAAAACCTCTGGATGAATGTTCCTTAAAGTCTTTTTGGCTCTGGGAGCCTATGATTTTTTTTTTTTTTTTTTTGTATATGCTTCTGTTCCTCCAAACTCTTTATCTTCTCTTCCTCATACTTCCACTCTCCCTTTTCCCTTCCCACCCCACCAGAATATAAATTCTAAAATGGATTCTGAAGAAAAACAAAGAAGTCTCTTTGGCTCTATTCATCCTGGGTTCACTTGAGAACCAGGTTTTAGCATTCTTTCCAGAGAGAGTTATGTGAGTTATCAGAGCATAGAATGCTGATCGTTCTCTGCCAATCTCTTTTGGCAGGCCTCAGATGAGCTGTAAAGAAGCTGAGGGGACCTACTCTCAAGAGGCATCTCCAGGAGAGAGACAGAAATCCAAACAGATGTGACTGTGATGAGTAAAAACGAGAGAATTTACAGCCTAATCAGGAGCAGCCTCTATAACTTTTGAGCAGGAAGGAACTAGCTGTCTCTCTGATACTGTGAAAGTGAGAAATTTCAAACACCCTTCTTTCGTGAAGATAAACATTAATGGAGCCACTTGCCAGATTGCTCTCCATCTTCACTGACTGTTCATCAAAATATCTGAATGACCGTTACAGGTCAAGGACTGATAATGTGCTCAAAAGGAGGACAAGGAGGCAGGTTCAAATGCACTAAAGTCGAGCAACACTGGGATCTCACCATTAACTGGGTAGGCCAGCAGAGTGGGTATTTAAGAGACAGGGGAGCAAGTACCGCTTTTTGTGGTCTATCTAATTATGTCCAAAGCCCAGAGAAACAACTAGAAAGAAATACAAATGAGGAGATTAGAGAAAAGCCATTAGCAAAGGCTCTTGCCACTTAACTTCAAGCAGAAAGAAAAAATGCAATTGAAGGGAATCTTGTCAGTGTCACACTGAAATTTCAGGAACAGAAAGAGTGACTACTGTATTCTGTAACAATCTGACACATTTAAAAGCTGGCAATGAGTCTCTCCTAGTCTGATAGTTTGGGGGAATTATTCTCCAGAAACAAAAGTCTTCAGAACCACTTTTTTTTGGAAATTGATTGGCTCTCCAGATTTGCATTCAGGATGAAAAGCCAAGGAACCTGAAGTCTTCATTGTGTCCCCTCTCTGAGATCATTCTCTAAATACTTAAACTATAGAATTCACTAAAGCCACCTCTGGTTTATATTTAAAATCAATTGGGAACACACTGATTAATTCCGATTCTTTAAGGAGAAAAATCCTATGAACATTAAAACCATAAAGCACCCTGATGGTATTAATCGTATCTATGAATTCAGCCACTTAATTAGCCATAGCAGCTGCAACATAAAGAGCTCAAGGCATCTGATTACCTGCTTGGTCATTTAATCAAGAAAACCTGGAGAGAAATATTAGATTGCTGGGGTCGAGGTTTCTCTCTTGATCATAAGGGAAAGAACACAAAGAGATGAGCTTAAGCTCCAATACGTAAAGATTTAAATTTTGCACAAAGAAAACATTCTTTTCAGTAAAAGTTGTTAAATACCATAATTGCTGATTCTCCTATAGAAGTTTTTGTGAATAGAACAGAAATCTTATCTATCTTGGTCAGTATGTGAGTTGATTTCCCTCAAGGCTCTCATTCTGTCATAAAAGCTACACTATGTACTATTGATATTGCTCATGATCTGCAATATCGATTGGTCACAGGGAGAGGGGAAGCAGTACCATTACTGAGAAAGCTTGAGGTCCTGTCTTTGACTTTGGAAAATCATATTGGGTGAACTTGAAGCATGTGAGTCAAGACAGTCACGCCAAATTTCTAAAGTTTCTCTCATCCAACATGTGGAAAATACTTTGTAGATACAATAAATTTATTCTTAATCAAATGGGTTACCTCATTGGTGACAGAGCATCCAGAGCCAACAAAAGCACCAGCTTCTCTAAGTGAGTTTGTTCAGCTTTATTCAATATTTGAAGATCCTGGAAGAATGGCTGCTATTTTATGAACTGACTGGTGGCTAAAAAACATAAATGAGGTGTTTCTATGATGGAACATTTATGGCAGACTAAAAATGTGCAAGACTCAAAGCAAAATATCTGTAATGCTGAGTTCATTTCTTGCCCAGTGAACTAAGTAATCTAAATGAAAAGCTAGAGGGAAAAATGATGGAGGATTGGAGGCAAAAGCAGACAATCAGTAATTTTTCTGGATCTAAGCTGTTTTAGGAAATGCGATTTCTGGAGGAAGGTGACCTAAACTCAGGATTTGAGGAAGGGAATGCAGTGTTTGCAAATGATGTAATGTTCATTATTACTTAGCATGTGGGGGTGGGCTTCACAGCCAACATAAGGAATTCTGGATTGATTTCCTATTGACAATGGCACTGATTCCACCAATTTCTTTTCAAGAGCTGCCATTTTTTTTAAAGGAGCAGAGAGGTAATGAGAAAATTTTTCTGGGCTCACTCAGGATTAAGGATCTTAACACATTTCTTTTCAGATGTTAACCAGGATTTGGTCAGGAGAATCTGCTGAATTCAGAGGAAATGATAGCCTCCAGATTCTAAGGAGGGGAAAAGGACAGGTCCATGATCCACCTGAGAACTATGCAGATGCGCTAGACTTTAACATTATTTTTTTTTTAATTTAAGTATAGTCAGTATACAATCTTATATTGGTTATATTAGTTTCAAGTATACAATATAGTGATTTGATATTTTTATACCTTATCTTGGTGATTGGCCTACTAATTCTAGTAATCATCACTCACCTTGCAAATTTATCACGATATTATTGACTATACTCCCCTTTCCCTTTTCACCCATTCCTCACCCCATCCCTTCTGGTAACCAGACCATTGGTCTCTGTTTCTATGAGTCTGGTTTTGTTGTTGTTGTTTGTTTTTAGATTCCACATATGTGTCTTTCTCTGTCTGACTTATTTCACTTAGCATAATACCCTCTACGTCCATCCATGTTGTCACAAATGGCATAATATTCCATTGTGTGTATGTACACACACACACACTCACACACACACACACACACACACACATCTTTATCCATTCACCTAGATGGCTTTTAAGCTCTCTACTTTTGTTTTAGGCACTAGTGTTTCAAATGGTAATAACACTCAATGAATTCTGTAGTTATAATTGCACAAGCAACCTGTTAAGTGCAATTCTATTTTTCTTTAATCCTTACAACAACCTCTAGGGTAGGTATTATCATTATTGCCATTTTACAAGTAAGGAAAGTAAAGTCTAGAAAGACTAAGTGATATATTTATGGTTTCCTGGACTTCACAGAGGTGGCAGTGCCAGTATTTAAATCAAGGATCCTCAGCCAATACAATTTATGTATACAAGGTCAGCCAATTAAATACTTTTTCCTTTTTGGCACTGTTTGGAATTTGGGTTGCTGAACAGTGGTGTCTGAATATGGCTAATTCTTGGCTTGAGAAACAGAAAATTTGAAATATAGCATGATTTTCAAGTCCGTTATGTTTTTTCTCTTTCTTAACAAAACTGAATTAGGAAACAAATTAGATAGATATGACCTATATTTAGTTATGAGCATAGTTCATATACTTTTAAGAATTTCTTAGAGTGATATTTAAAGGAAACATGACTATGTTTCTCACTAAAATTAAATGATTATAAATCACTGCTTTATGTCATTCTGGGTTTCTCAGTCCAGGGAGTACTCTGACACAGGCACCTGGTCTGACACAGGTAATCTAGAGCTTCAGCATGCTATGAGACCCAAAGCATACTTCCTGGCCTTTATCTTCATCACTACTTAACAGAGACAAGAAGTGAAAGCATTCTCAATTCTTTCGGTTCTTTTCATACAGGGTGTCCATACTGTATACCTTTTTGTGCCATCTGATTTCAGCTACAGGAAGCTTGAGTTCAGACAAAAGAGAGAAAAATACTAGACACAATGTATGCACTTCTATGGTCTGAAGCCCATGACTATCCTTTTGCAATCAGGGGTTTCTCTAATATCCATTCTAACTGATTCGCTCTACCCTTTCTCTTGTGACAAACAGCTAAAAGTATAATCAACAGACTGAAATTATTTAGTAAATTCTCCTGCAACCACTGAAGAACTCAAACAATTTTAGAACCTGATTTCCTAACAGAGGCCTTGATGCTCAATTAACAATCTCATTTTAGAGAAAAGTTCTGAGGGAAGAGTAGTTAAATACATAAATGTGTCCTGGCCAAGTTGTTCATTCACTTGTTTGTTTGTTTGTTCATTCATTCATTCATTCCCTCATTCAGGATTTACTGAGAACTATCTGGCATGTACTGAGCCATGTCCTGAAGGATACAAAGGTACTAACAAGTATAATTTATTTATCGAGCTCTAACTATATTTTGGGCACTATTCTAAGTATAATTGCCATTATTTACTTATTTAATACAACAATCTTATGAGCTTATCCCCATTTTACAGATGAAAAAGCTGAGGCAAAGAGAGGTTAGCAAGTTCATTTAGGTAGGAAGTGATGGTGCCAGGATTCAAAGCCATGCATTCTGACTTCATATCCCATGTTCTTAAAACTGCTCTACTGCCACTCCAGTGACTGTCCCTGGCCTCGAATGAAGGTGAAAGAGAAGTAAATAACTAAAACGAAAATTTGATTAGCACTATAAGAGTGGTACCAAATGTCCAAAGTGTTGGGGGGCACCCAACAGAAGGCACAGGAAGGCAGAGTTTGGGTTCTGCTTCAGAAAAAAAAATCTCACTGAAGATGAATTTTTGGAGGAGAAAGAAGAGCTAGAATGTTAGGGAATGAAACTGAGTAAAGCCAGACTTCAAGCCTGGGTTAAACTGACTCCATTCTCCAGGATGTAATTTTCTGTGAAATATTTCTTACTGGCATGGTCATGAAGCGTTCTGGAGATTAGGAGAAATAAAATGTGCCATGTGGATATTCTGATGGACATTTGTGAATTTATTTCTTGCTTGGAAACCAATTGCCTTGCCTTTCCCACTGACCATGTTCAGCACATATTGTCAACAGTGATATTCAAGTGTACAGTAGTTTACACAGTAGTTTATTGATTTACAACTGCCATTGGCAGAGGGGTTATTAGAAATAATCCCTTTGGAAAGATGCCAATCAAAATAAAAATTAAATTGCAATGTATGCCGCAGTGAGTCAAGCATTCTCCTCCTGTAATAACTGGGGTGAGCTTGGAGATCCCATGTGGGCAGTTATTAAATAATTTTATTATGATGATGATAAAACTTTAAGCTAACAAATGAATTAAATATCATGAGAAAATGACTGTTCAAGCCAGGTAATCCTAGTAATTTCTCTATGTAGACATCAATATTCCTACTGAACAAGGACACTATGATTTGGTTGGTATTTGAATATGTTAAAAAATATATTTTAAAAAATCTTCCTGCTTCCTGCATTCTTCTTCCTGCCCCTAAAATTCCAGCGCCTACTTTCTTGGTCAGAATCTTGGTATCCTTCGGTCTGAAAAAAATATACTTAATTACTGAGGGAAATAACAGTGCTCCATTTTACTATAAGAACCAAAACAACGTGTGTGTGTGTGTGTGTGTGTGTGTGTGTGTGTACACACATCAGGCAGGCCTCAGACAATGCTATAAAGCCAGCACCTCAGCCCAGATGCCCACTGTCCTTATGAGGCTCCAGAGGAAACTGCTCTGCCAGACAAGACTTTAGGCTTCCAGTTTTTCTAATTTTTCTCCTTCATTAAAATCACCCTTTCCTATATCTCATCCCTAGGTCATTTGCTTTCCACTAAGACAGCTAGTTAAATACTTTCATCAGTGCTGAGTTAATGTGTACTAGTATTCCTCGCGATCCCCCTGGGAATTGACTCATTCTAAGAGTGATTTTATGGAAGCATGAAATCCTATTCTATTACAAAAGAGCGTCTCTACTGGTGACATTTGAAATGACAGAACAGGCTGCTGGGATAGCTTCAAGGAAGGGAACAGCTTTGGAGAATCCCTCAATTGAACAGCCCCCTGTCATTTGCAGGTGAGTGTACACAGAAGGTTGCTGTACTAACTTTGCTATTCATACAACATAAAATAATGTCAGACATGCTCATTTCAGCTCTTGTTCAATATTTCTAACCCTTCATAGACAAGATTCTCTAAAAAAAAAGCTGTCTAACAATAATCTCTACCTCCTTACTCTAGATTCATCTTTCACTCTGATTTTATTATATACCATATCATATTACATCACATATTATATTATGTGTGTGTAGTCCTAGTAATTCTTCTACATAGATTACAATATCCCTTTGGAGAGAGACAACTAGTATTTGGTTGGTATTTGAATATATTTCAAACATGCAAAAATATTCCTATTCACTGCATTCCTCTTCAATTGTGCTTCTTCAATTTTTCACTTGTTTTTCTTCAATTCTGGAAATTTAGCCATCAACTCTTCATCTACTGCCTCTCCTAGATCTCTATCTACTCTTCTGAAACTTCTATTAGCTGTATTTAAGAGCCCATTCTCTCCTCCATGACTCCTTACTTCTTCCTAGTTCCATCTGTTTATCTTATAAAATCTGAGTGCTTCATTCATCCACTCTCTACTTGGGTTTAGTCTATTTGATTTTGTTTTTATTTCATTGGTATATACACATATACTATATGTTAATATATAGTATATGTATATATGCATACATATTCACATGTACATATATACATATATAATTTTTATAATTTGTTTCATATTTCTAATATGTCTGCTATTTTTTTTCACAATATACTGTTCATACCTTATGGATTCTATTCCTTCTTTCATCCTATTGAACATTTTGAAGATATTTATATTAAAGTCTCTTTCATATGGTCTTATGTTACAACTTTCCTGGAATATGAAATTACTCTGCTTATTGTCACTACTGACTCTCCCTGCAGTGGTTTCTGTGGCCTCACCTTCAGCAGGAGAGTGGTTTTCTGTAGAAAGGTTAGTAATTAGATTGCTTCATATTTTAGCCAAATTCTGATATTAAAATAATTCTTTACAGGTATACAACACTTCAAGATTTCACAGAGCCCTTTTTATAACCATTGTCTTATTTGATCTGCATGGAAGCTGATGTAGTCAGAGTTGCTTTTAATTAGCTCCATTTTACAGAATAGAAAACTTTCTCACCAACAGGTCATGGTTTCCCTACCATCATACAACTGATCCGTTTATTAATCATTTTAGGCCCTACCTCATCCCAAAGAGCGACTGTAGTTGTTTACAAAATAGTGTACAGAAATATAAAACTGAAAACAAAGAAAAGGGCATTGGAATGAAGAGAGAGGAGTCAGATATTAGAGGAAGCCAGCAGGGTTTCAAACCCAAGGTTTCCTACTCCTAGCCTGATTCCCTTTCAGCACCATTAGGCTGCCTCAAAACGATTTTGAACCACTGGGTGGTAATCGACAGGAGTTTGTTTGCATTTAAAAAACCAGCAACAATTTTGACCTCATAAAGCAAGTAGCCCAGTATCTATTAGAATAATCTCCAATCAAATGTAAGCACTGAAAATTAAATCCGAACTTGAATTACTGCAATTATCCTGCTTGGACTAGAAACCTAATCAGCCAACAGAGAAAGGCAAGGTGAAATGAGATGAGGCCACTAAGAAAATTGGTCCATGAGGGTGCCGGGGCCTGGATTTGTTTTTTAGAGTGACACATATACCGAGACATTAATTAGAGCAAAAGGTGACCGGTTTCTGAGGTAACATAATTCAATTTTGATCACATCGCATTTTACAGACATCTGCCTGCTCCTAGATTTTGATGAGAGTTTAAACAATAATGTGGCTTTACTTGGATCCTGTGACTCAACCAAAATCACAGTTACCATTTTCCTAAGTGTTTTACTGAAATTGAAAATGATAATACCTATAAAAGCTCTCCAGTGCTGACATTTCCAAGTCTCTTTACCAGCACAAACAAAATTAGGAAATGGAAAATATAACCTTTCTCGCCCTGTATTTTCTTCACAGGGTATAAAATTGAAAGGTAGTGTATGTTCCAGTATCATGACCAAATAGCAGGAACGATAATAATGATGAGTGATAACAATAACAGCTATATTTTTTTTGAGCATTTACTCTGGACGGGATACTGTTCTAAACACTTTACAGAGTTAACTTAATTCTCTCAGCAACGCTATGAGAGAGGAACTATTATTATGCTCATGTTATTGATGTGAAATGAGGCACAGTGAGATTAAAAATTTGCCAAGGTCATGCAGCTAACATGTGGTAGGATTGGAATACTAATCCAGACAGTCCGGCTACATACAGATAGGCAAATAATCCTAATTTATAGTTATTTGGTCAGATAGATAGATTATATATTTCGTGGATTGTTTCTGACCTTTTTCTACTCCCTCTTTGCTTTTTTCCCTGTTTATGTCCAATTAACATTCTAGTAATAGGGGTGCCAGGAAAGTGAAGATACTACTAAATTTATAAGAACTTGTATGAATTTCTTCAAGAAGTGGAAATACTTCTCAGTTTTTTTCCCTTGATGCTCACTGCAGTGACTTCTATCATACTTTGCAGCTTTGAAATCACTTCTTCACATGTATATAACTAACCCCCATGTTGCCATGGAGATTTAGATCAATGCCACAAGCAGGGGCCTGATTTGCATATTCTGTTGATTAGCAGGGGTACTTGCTAATCCCTGCCAAATTCTTCCATCCACTGCCATGACTAATCTCACATGTTGGCAATTTTTGGGATTCATGAATGTTAGGAACTGATCCTCTCGGGTTATTTAACACTTCAGTTCTGTTCAGTAACAGCTTAATTAAACTTTGAGGGGAAAAAAAAAAGGTCAACAGAAAAATAAAATTAAGTCTTTTAGTTAATTAGTGGAAAGGGAAGTATAATTCACTGCTGTGAGGAAGAACAAAGAATATAATACAACATAAATGATACATTTCATTCTGGGTATTCAGGAGTTGATCATCCCGATGAACTATCATTTAATAAGAGTTTTTTCTGTGCCTGTTAGGGTGCTAGATGCTTTCACATGTGTCGTGTCATTTCACTTTCATAATAATCTTATGATACCTGGAGAGGAGAGGTTGAATCACATGCCCAAATTCAGACAGCTATCAAGTGATTCTCCCTGAATAAAACTGGACCAGTCAAGTATGTCTGACTCCTTCCACACCACTGGAGTGGGACTATAGATGGAGCATACTTTCCATCCAACATCTTGAGAAACTGCAAGGAAATGGATTAGGGCTCCCTTTGATGAAGCCATTTCTAACAATAGGGGCTGTTCAAAACTAGATAAAAAGAATTATTTTGGGAGGTAATCAGTGCCCTGTCACTGGAGGTATTCAAAGACGGGTTGTGGGGATCACGCAGAGCTGGTAAACACTTATCAGATATTATAGAAGGGATTCTTGCACTTAGTGAATGAGTGAATCATCATGGACTCCATTTTCAAAGCTCCACCACAAAGACCACCAGAGAAACCTATTGGTCATAAAAGGCTAGGCATGTGAAACATGCTGAGCAAAAGAAAGCACTTCCTTGACAGAGTCTCAGTGGTGGCTCAAAAGGAGAGAGTTAGTGAGGAGTGCTTATAAGGTTTTAGGAGCTGAGGTTGGTCATGAGGTAGTTTTTAAGGCAGGATTTTATAAGTATGATCTTTACAAATTCTGGTCAGAATTTGTAGACTAAGTTTCTGGAATAGTCAGTGGTCTTATCTTTGGGACATATGAGCCATGCGGAAGTACTCTTAAAACAGTCTGAGCAAACAAACAAAAACAAAGAAATTGTTGCAGACAACAGAAGACTAAGACATGACTACTAAATGTAATGTGGTATCCTGGATGGGACCCTGGATCAGAACAAGGGCATTAGTGGAAAAGCTGGTCAAATCCAAATAGTCTGGGTTTTGGTGGATAGTAATGTACCAGTGCTGTTTTCTTAGTTTTGACAAATGTACCATAGTATTTTAAGATATTAACATTAGGGAAAATTACATGAAGGATATATGGGAACTCTCCGTACTATCTCTGCAAACTTTTCTGAAAATCTAAATTATTCAAAAATTTTTTTTGTTTCTTTAAAAACAGTTTGAGTTTCATTTGTCTTGCACATCATGGCTTGCTTCAATTTTTCTATTTTATGAGTAATAATAGTTCAATATGTTTTGCAAGTTGTGGTTTGCTTTGTTTCTCACCTTGATTTGGAAAACATCACAGGGGCCATCTAGTCTGAATAGAGTGTCCATTTAACCTGAACTATCGAAAATAAGTAATGAGATTTGATGGGATTGGAAAAAATGTATTTGAAATAAGACCTATTTTTCACTCATTGTCCTTTTTTCCCCCAATTTTATAATTTCCTGAGTTAAGGGGACCATCTCGAGTACATAAATGATACTATACCAACAGGGCATTGAGAAGACAGCTTCTGAGTCTGTAGGGAGAAGCATGGATACGTCCCATCACTGCTAACAGAAAAGTAACAAGTAAAGACTAGTGAAGTCCATGATACAGTTATTTACTAGGGAATATCACTCCCTGAATCCAGCAACCAGAGCACACAAAGTCGGCACAGGTCAAGAATGGCTCCTGTATGTCTCTCTGAATCAGAAACAGCACTCTTGTTTTTCCTAAGCTGTACTGTGAGATTTCTCAGCATTCAGACTGCCAGCACCAGACATTATAAATTTCAAGTCTTTACCTCTTAGAGGAACCAACTGCAGATGGTGTTTGTGATTGCAGCAGAGGAAATGCCATTTAGGGCAAAGAGTATTGATAGTATAATGGCTTCTTTCCTAACTAAGGATATTTGGCATGCATTTCCAGTGATATTTACTTTTACTTTCCCAGGAAGCTTGAAGCTCCTTTTCTCCTTCCTGCAAAAATATTTATATTATTGGTAATGGGCAAAGCATGACTTTGCACTTGCAAAGTAAGGACTATGCATTGTAATAAAGCACCATTTGTTATGGGTTTGCACATGATAATTAGAAACGGTATTTAGCTGTGTCCAAGGTAAGCTGTCATTTCCACTTTTCAAACTATTCGCTTGATGGAATGATGAAAACAAGAATCCTGGGTTTGAGTCTCAGTTCCCCTACTAACTAGTCTTGGGGCTTTAAGAAAACTCTGTCTTACACTCTGGGCTTCTATTTCCTCATCTATAAAATAAGAGATCCATGTACACAAAACTTGTTTGATTTTAATTAATCCACCACTAATCAGAAAGACAATAGCATGGGAGTATATCATAAAGTCTTAGAATTATTTGTCTATAGTGTTCAGTTGCTCCATCAAATTGAAAAGTCATGAAGTACAGGAAGCCTGAAGCCCAGGTTCTCCACTTACTGCAGAAATAGTGGACCGTGTTGCAGAATGGGCAAGGTCATGTGCTCTGCAACTAAAAACTCAGGTGTCAGTCTTGATCTCGTAGTATGCTAAATGTGTGACCTCAGCACACCAACTAACCTCTCTGTTCTTGAGTTTCCTCAACTCTATGATGAAAATAAGAACAGTACCTAACTCCTACCGTAATTGTGAGAATTAACTGGGCTAATATTTGTAAAAAGCTTAACATGTATTTGGCATATAGTACACTCACAATAAACTGTAGTTGTTATTTCCATTATTCTTCTTGATATATGTCATTAAAGCCAGCTTTATCTTCACACGTATCTGGACTAAAACAGCCAGTAACGCTTATCTGCTGTAGACTAATGGAAGTGACTGATATTTATTTGAGACCTCTGATGGTTTCCAATCTCCTAAGCCAGCCCTGGCCTAGGCTGTCTAGAATAAAAAAGAATAATAGCAAATATCTACATTGTACTTACTGTATGTGTCAAATACCGGTCCTTTGCATGTATTACTTAATTTAAGCCTTCCGATGAGGTGGGTACCATTATTATCTCTAATTTTTGGATGAAAAACTGAAGTATAGAGAAGTTAAGCAAGTTTTCAAGTGGCAGCTAGTATAGATCAAGATTTGGCCTCAGTCTGGTCCAGAGTCTCTGTTTTTGATGCTATGCTTTGCTGTCATAATAGCCTGCATTTATTAAGTGCCTACTAAGTGCCACACTCATCATAAACCTTATCTCTAATCCTCAGACAACACTACAAGGTGGGTATTATGCTTATCTTAAATTTTACAGGTGCAGAAAGCAAGGCTCAGAAAGACTAAGTAACTGGCTCAACATCACAGAGCTAGATAGAGAGTGCTAGTCTGTTTTCACAACCTGTGTTCTGTCCCGTCTACCGTATTATCTCTTAGCAAGAATAAGATTCACATTTTTTTTAAACTCAGAGGTTTTCTAGTGGGAGATGAAGGCCAATTTTATTCAGCGTCAAATTTCTGGAAGGGTGGAATAACTGCAACACTAACTTTCTCTCTGGGAAAAACACATAGCCCTCCCATTAATGAAGCATAGGAAAAACAGCCTTCAGTGAAGGCTCCCTGGTGCTAGTCCAGGTCCCACAGGCATTGGTGAGATCTGCAGATCTCTTCAACAAGAAGATTTTCTCTTATATAAAGGGGAAGAGTTACTGAAGCACATAAAGAAAGCTTTTGTATGAAATTCAAATTCGTCCGACCTTCCTGAGAATGAATCTTAAGTGAACAAAATAACATTCTGACTAAAGCCCATAATCACATCACTTCTTATGTGATGAAACACAATGAGACGCATGGAAGAAATAACTGTGGAACAAATTCACCTATTTAATTCTATAGGAGAACAGTTCTTCTAGATTTACCCTAGAAGTACATAAGATGTCAATGAGGCCACTGCATTTTTTTGTGATCTACTAAGAAAATGTACCTAGTAAAATATAACACTAAGCTAATAATGAATTTGTCCTTAGATTCTTGGAAGTATGACCCACAAAAGATGTTCCAAAATGCATTACAGTGGAGAACAAAGGGTTAGAAAAATATACAAGTTCTGTGGTTTTTATGCTTTTCTCACTGGATATTACCTACACATAACTCCTTATGTCAATTTTGTGCAAAAAAAAAAAAAGTCTCCCCAGTTCAACAGGATCTTAACATTAAATATAAAAAGCAGACAGACGGGAAATTTATATTTTAAATATAACAGTGACTTTTACTCACCCAGTATTTTAATATTACATTATCCTTTCCAAAGCTACAGTTAGCAAAAACTGAAGAAAAATGTGTGAATTCATCTCTGTTGAGGATCCTTATATGCAGAGAAATATGAACACATTTATATTAAATAAAAGCCTTTTATGAATCATAATCCAGCATGCAATGGCTTATTTGCTTATACTCCACTTTAAGTTGATAAATTTTTTGCAGTTTTCCTGTTTTGGCTCTGTAGGTTATAACTCCAGGTTTCTGAAGTTTCAGAGGGTAGTCAATCATCTAACATTTAAATGAGTAGACAGAGAGTCCCTTCTCCCATTACCAAATACTCCATCCTTGAAACCAGAGCCCCTTGACTCTTTGAAGACCTTTCATTGAAAATTTACCATCAACAAACTCTGACCTCCAAGTTGGAGACTGGGTTTAACCAGGCCATATATGCAACTGTTGCTTACTCAAGCATGTGGAGAATTTTGGAATATTATGTCATTGGTGATATTTTACTCACATTATATTGAGTACTATTATTCCTGTAATAATGGTACTCAAGCCTAAGTCTAAGATATAACAGTAAATAAAACTCAGGAAGTATGAATTAGAACTCCACACTCTGGGCTTTACAATGAGTAGGAATCATTAGTCACATGCCACTGGAGGAGGGCCAGGAAAGCTGAATGAGACACCCCTCTCCACTCAATCCTAGATGTATAGTGCAGGGAGGGCCAGGATAATAACTGAGATAAACCTCACAGGCACTGAGGACATTGAGTTTACTGAGTAACCCCTCCATTGGCCCTCTAATGCTGTGATAGCATTAGAGGGCCAATGGAGGGGTTACTCAGTAAACTCCGCCTGCCAGGGTTCCAGTACACAGAACCTACTGAAATATGGAGTTAAGGAAGAAGAACAGGGACAGACTACCCAGGTACACATAATTGAAAGCTCTGATAAAGAGAAGGTTGTGATCTGGCTCTTAAACAAGGTGAAATTTGTGGTAAATTGATATAACTAAAACAACAACAAAGCTCAGATCCAGATCAATCTAACAGGAGATTAATCCCAGACCAAATACTAATGGTCTAATAGAAGAATAAGTATTCCCATTTGGGGACATTAATATAATTTATCTCAGTTTCTCTTTTGTACATCTAGTAACTTGTATTCAAACAGAAATTACATAAACGAACAAAAGACTTAGAAAAAGAAAGAAAATAGGAAACTTCCTCAAGAGTTAAAGAGTCAACAGAACCAATCCCAGAGATGTCCTAGATGAAGGAATGGATATGGAATTTCAGCACTGAGATAGAATCTGTAAATAGGGAAATATGGAAAAGCTAGAAATGAAATGTGGAATGATGGCTTCATTTTAAGGGATTTTCAGTTGACTGGCTATAGTGGAGAATGGAATTTCTGACTTGGAAACGGAATAGAAAGTATCTAAAAACAAATAGAAAGAAAAAAAGTAAAAAACTAGAAAAGAGTGTCCGATATCTGTGGAATAACAGCAAACCATTGACATGAATAACTGGAATCCCTGGAGGAGAAGAAAGGGAGAAATGAGCAGAAGAAATATATGAGGGAATAATGGCTAACATTTTTTTTTCAAAATTGATGAAAAATAACATCTTAAATATCCGAGAAGCTCATAGAATACCAAACAAGATTGAGATAACAAACAAGAACCAGCTAGGTATATCATAGTCAAAGTACTAAAAACCAAAGATAGACAATCTTGAAATCATCTAGAGAAAACAGAAACACTACATACGGTGGAACAATGATAAGAATAATATATAACTTCTCATCAGAAACAATGAAGGACAGAAGACAACAGAATACCATCTAATCTACTGAAAGAAAAATAAAAGCTGTCGAACTTGAATTACATATCCAGCAAAAGTTATCCTTCAAAGATGAAAGTGAAATAAAGAAATTTGCAGGATAAAAAAAACTTAAAGAATTTTTATCCAGCAGACATGCACTACGAGAAATGTTCCAAAAAAGTTCTTTATACTTAAGTAAAATTATGCCGCATAGAAATACAAATTAGCAGGAAGAAATGAAAAAACACCAGGAGTAAATATATTAGTAAACATAAAGGGTAATTATTTTTTTATAATAGTATGTGCATGTTTATGTGTGTATGTGTGAAGAAATCACATCTGGCTATTGACTTTTTACAGTAAAAATAATATAACAAGGGGGTTTATAACACATATAGGATAAAATACACGAGAAAATGAACACAAAGGTTGTGAGTGGTATAACTAGAAGAATATTGCTGCATATTTCTTACTTTGTGAAGTAACAATATATATTGAAAGTTGCAGAGATAAAGATGCATATCATAATCTTATGAAACTGCTAAAAATGATACAAAAACATAAAATGAAAAAAATATTTGGTTCACCCAATAAATGCTGGAAAAGAGGACCAGGAGGATGCAGAGAAGACTAGATAAATAGAAATCAAGCACCAGAATGGAAGATTTAACCCCAAACATATCAATAATTATGGTAAACAATAGTCTAAACATATTAAAAGGTAGAATTTGAGGACCGGAAGAAAAGCGAAGACTGAATTATATGTTGTTTACAAGAAACATACTTTAAACATAAAGATATAAACAAAACAAACATCTAAGGATGGAAAATATACATGTTGCAAACGCTAAATCTAACAAAAATAGTGTGGCTGTGCTAATATTGTAAGAAAGACCTCATGGTGATGAATATTACCAGAGGTTAAAAAAATAAATTTAAATTAGAAAATAGTCATTTATCAAGAATATAAATTCCTATATGTGTTTGCACCTACTAACAAAGGTACTGGATACCTGAAGCAAAAATTGATAGCAATAAAAGAAAATACAGATAAATCCACAATTATAGAGATTTCAATATTCATCTCTAAAGAATTGATGGAATATTCAAACAGAAAAATCAGAATACAGAATTGCACACTGTCAATCAATTTGACTTGATATAATTTATAGAACACTACATAAACCAATAGCGGGAAAGACATTCTTCTCAAGGGCCCAATGGAATATTCACCAAGTATACTATAAATTCAGCCATAACACAAGTTTAAAGAAATTTCTAAGGGTCAAAATGAAACAGTATCTGACAGCAAAAATGTCAAGTTTGAAATCAGCATCAAGAATATAAAAGGACCATCCCCCATATTTGGAAATTGAGTATCACACATTTAAAAAAAGTCATGAGTAAAAGAAAAATACAAAAGGGAGGTTAAATTCAATGATAATTAAAGTGTGATATGTCAAAAAATGAAATGAATCTAAAGTAGCTCTTATAGGGGAATATATAACTTTAATTGCCTTTACTCGAAAAGAAGATAGTTGTAATATAAATGATTTATATTCCCACTTTAAGTAACTAGAAAAAGAACTAACTAAATCCCAAATAAGTAGGAAGGACATAATAAAAATGAGAAAGGAAATCAATGACAAAAAAAGAGATAGTCACCAAGGCCAAAAGTTGAAGTTTTTAAAAGATTAACAAAATTTTAAACCACTAGCAAGACAGTTTTAAAAAAGAAAAAAAAATACAAAATATGAATATAATAAATGAAAATGAGGACATCACTAGAGATACTACAGACATTAAAAAGATAACGAGAGGCTATTGTGAACAAGTCAATAAGACAAAAAAAATCAGTGAAGACAGGAAAAACACTTGGACAGATACTTCAATAAAGAAGATATGTAAATAGCCACTAAGAGCATGAAAAAGCACTCAACATCATTACTCATCAGGCATATGCAAATTAAAATCAAAATGGAATGCCACTATAAACACACAAGAATAGGTAGAATGAAAAGAAAATAACTGACAACCTCAAATGCTGGTGATTATTTGGAATCCTCAGAATTCTTATTGGTGGGAGTGTAATGTGATGGAAAATTGTTTTGCAGTGGCTTAAAAGTTAAACTTATGTCAACCTTATGACTCAACACCTCCATTGCCAGGTGTTTGTCTCCCCCTGCCCAAATTAAAGTGTATGTCCACCAAAATTTTGTAAAAATTGTATACAAATGCTTTACTCATTGTAGTCGAAACCTAGAAACAGTCCAGATGTCCTCCAATGAGAGAAACAAACTGGCATATTCATTTAATAGACTACTACTCGGCATTAAAATGTAATGCCTTACCAATAACGCAGACACATAAGTGAATTTCAAAAACATTATTCTGGGTGAAAGAAATCAGACACACAAAAAGCACATACTATAATGTTTCCATGTTTCCATTTACACAAAGTTCTAAAATAGGGAAAACAAACCTATGATGATAGAAATAAGTTCAGTGGTTGCTTCTTAAAACTGATCAAACTGTTTACTTAAGATCTGAGCACTTTACTGAATGCAAATTATACCTAAATAGCAAAAGAACTTTAAAAAGTAATATACTTTCCAATTTTTGCATGTGGATATGAGAGGCTGGTGAGGGAAAGACATCAATGAAGGTTAGGAAGGGAGTCATTAGTAGAGAATACTTTCAAGAGGATTTCTCTAAGTGAGTTATGGGTGGTCTTTCTGGTCCAGAATCGTATGAAGTACTTGTTAAAATGCAGATTCTTGGATCCCAACCAAATCAGCTGAGAATCTCCAATTTTAACTAGTTTCACAGAGGATACTGATGGCATACACTACAGTTTGGAACAGCTGGGTTACAAAATCTTCAGCTCAAAATACAGAATTTTCCCATATAGAAATAGTGTAGTTAAACAACACTGAAGCTGTGCTTGAAATGTGATTTTGGATATTTTCATGAGTTATGAATGTTATGAGTCAGCTTTCGCATGTCTATAAAATCAGATTATTTTATTTGCTTGAGATGACTTGATGTTGTAATTTTTAGTTGTATGTTTGAAACTGAGTATCTGACAGAAACTATAACTTTAACTGAGGTTCTAAATTTTCCTTTTAGATGAATTATCAATATATATTCATGTAAAAGTGTTTAAGAAAAGTAAATTATATCATATAAAACAATAGTTTTGCTTCTATTAAGCATAAAGCATTCATAGAATTGCTATTGAAACATAAAGACATCTGCCTGGGATTGACAAGAACCAAAGACTACCAACCTCTTACATTGGAATTTTAAATATATAAAGATCTCGCAATCAGAATGGTAATAATCAGCCAATCAACAAGCAACATTTGCTCAAATTCTATTATGTCTGAGATAGTATGATATTACATGGACCTGTTTAAAAGACTTGCTCTAATGTTCATTAACTGAGGAACTCTGTCTCATTACTTAACCTCTCTGAGCCTCAGTTCCCTCAGTAGTAAAATTAGGAAAATATTCATCTACCTTGCAGGATTTTTGTAAGAATTTAAGTTCTACCTGTACAGCATTTATACTAGGAACTGCCCTCTAATTAATGCTTAACAAATGGCAACTGTTGGGTCACACAGCCTAACCATTAAGGTGATTATTTAAGCCTCTTTTCATAATGTGGAGGAGCAAGGAAAGTATTGACTAAGAAAAAGGATCAAGTGGATCACATACTTAGAGAATAAAATACTGTGGAGAGGATAAAAAAAGAACTTACTTCTTGTCTTTGGGTTCACCATTCCCTGTCTTTGGAGTGTGAAGATCTATAAGACAGGGTTATGATCTGATTTAGGGGAAACAGAACAAAAAGGCTGCTTGAGTTGCTTCTAGACTATATATTTCATGTTTTATTCAGTACTACAGGCAACATAGTAGGTTCTCCATGCATATTCGATGAGTGAATAAAAAAGGGCAAAAAAGAATCTTCACAGCTTGGATGTAGTCTAGTTTAGCTCAGTAACTGTGAATTTGACTAGTTTTGTTCTCTATCTTGGCATATTACTGTGTAACAGTGGTTAACTAAGAAGTCAAGGAATTCTCAGGACTCATTCAAAAGTTTGTTTTTAGTTACTATTTTTAGTTACTATTGTTATTAGTCCTGTGTTATAGATTAGGTAGATATATAGAAGTACTGAATATGGATGTGGTCTTCTAGGAATTTATAATCCAATAAGGGAAATGAG
This sequence comes from Pteropus medius, assembly GCF_902729225.1. NCBI lineage: Eukaryota > Metazoa > Chordata > Mammalia > Chiroptera > Pteropodidae > Pteropus > Pteropus medius. Next base: position 3,414,058 of record NW_024340698.1, on the reverse strand, counting down.
CACAAGGTTCATTCAATACAAGGGAGCTTAGAATGAGGGTCAAAATGATCAGTTTAGCTAGTAAGTACTATGAGAATTCTAGTGGTGATGAAATCTTATTTGGTTGGGAGAGAGGCTAGGAAATGCATCTCAGAGCACATGAACCAAAGTCTAACACACATTTAAGTCCCTGGTTAAATTACACCTCCTCAATGAGGCCATCCCAAAACCAGCCAGCAGAAGGCATCTATCCTAGCTCCGTTCCCCTGTGGCTTTTTGTATTTCCATTATAGCACTCATCACAGTGTGTCTGGTATTAGCTAGCTGGGCAACCGGACTGTGCCTTCTGGAAAGCAAAGCCTATGGCTCTTTCATTTTGGCACCTTCTTCAGTTTGTAGCACATCACAGAGAGAGCACTGTACAGAGTACACACTAATGAATTAGACAAATTCCTCTAGGTGCAATGGAGGCAACTGAATTGACTGAAGCAGTTCTTTGAGGGAAGGAAGGAGATAGGACTGGAAAGATATGCTAAGCCAGACTGTTGTGGGCTTCACTCATAGAATAAAGTCAATCACCTCATGCCCCCAACTGGTTGGCATTAAGAGTGAAGTGAGGAAAGGTATTTATATAGGGAAGGGACATGATAAATAGGACATTTGAAGATCTTATCATATTCTATCATATTATCTAGTATTAGAGCTGGAAAAATATCTTTTTACTCAACTACACAGTTAGGCCTGAGTGGAACAATGAATATTACAAAGAATGCCAGCATATTTGGTCTTTGCGCAGAGATTCATACACTTAACCAACCAAAGAGAATCGTAATAAATATCTGCAATCCTGATTCCTCTGGAGCCCTAGTAGATACCTAAATAACACCCATCTTGTCATGCAAGGAAAGGCTCCCGAATCATAATTCTTAGCCAATATTTGGACATCGCAGGTCCATGTTGAACTAGATATAGAGAATTGGCATAGATAATGAATTAGAGTTTTGGGTGCATGAGACAAGCGTATACCCTCTTTAAATATGTAAATGACCATGTCTGTTATTCACAACTCGCTTTGAGTAAGGTTTTTTAAAAAATTCTATTTTAGAAGGCAATAGTATCATGTCATATCAGATAACAGCTGCTAAATTTTAAGAAACACTAGTAAGTTATGCAGAAACTTGCAAAATAAAGTAAGCAGATTAAAATTTTTAATATTCTCGCAAATGAGGCACTATTTTACGCAGCCCTGGTCAAAGAATTCCTTCTGAACAGAATGTAGATATCATGTTTTCATTTGGTATAAAGAAATTCAGACTTTCAAGTGGATAAAGAGTAATTCTTTAAACATGTATATTATAAAATAAGTCATTTTATAAAAGCATTCACAAAAAGACTTCTTTCCTTACTACACACCCCATGTGGATTTCAAATGGGACTTGATTTACATATAATTTTCTGGAAACGATTTAGTTGTATAAAGACACAGTTATTCTGTCTACAGCTCAAACTTTTAGGCCATGCCCAGTGGCATTACTGGAATTAAAAGAAAAGTTATGGCACATTCACCTTTTGTTCTCAGACATGATACCCCAAGGAAAACTTACAGAACCTTGTCTACCCAAGAGGCACTTGCTTCCTGTGGATACTCTCCTTCCTTCACAAGAACTTAACTGCTTGAATGAATTGTCCTATTACCCAAGACCTCTCCCTTTCCAATAGTATTCACATCTCCAAAGCCTCCAGTTTTGAAAGCAAATGGCAAAAGGCCAATATAGACTTCCATTATACATTCTAAAGACACAATATGAACAAAGTCTTTCTGTTAAGTTTTATATCAGCTTAGATTGTTTAATCATGTGTCCAAAGCAAATATACTGAAATAGTTTTGAGTGTTCAATGCAGCCATTGTGGATAGATTCATTCATTCAACAAACACTGAGTATCTACTAAGCCTAGGGTCAGGCAGTCCAAACTGCATATCATGAGAAGGCACTGTGAGGCAATGCCCTGGTGATAATAGCCTCAATGTTTGGAATGAGTGACCTATGGAACAGCTAAAAGTACACATCTGTATCCCTCGCAAATGGGCTAAGTGATTACTGATAAAAAACAATTAATACATATATAATTTCCTGAGTAACTATCAATAAGAAAACAATTAATAAATGTTATTTCTTATAGTGCCCAAAGAGAGGAAAATCTGTCTTCATGTGTTCTAATTTTTCAAAACTCTAAGTCAATAGAATATACTGACTACTAGGCAGGCCACTGAATAGAAAAGGCCCATAACCAACCAGAAACAGAAAAAAAAAACATTAAGGGACCTTGAAAAGCAAAAGATGTAGTTGTGATAAGCAGAAAGCAGCAAGTACAGCAAGGACAAAAACACTTAAGTAGCTGTGTGAGATAAAATAGGGTTGGTTAGAAACAAGACTAAAAGAGTAGGCTAAAGAAACTCAGATTCCTTTACTTAAAAAAAGCACGATCGTGAGGGCTTCCGCCTGTGAGGGATTACACAGCGCACAACTACTGTCTGTTCTTTGAGGACAAAAGAAGAGGCATCAGACTTAACTGAACAATGGAGAATTTCGGGAGAATGTTTCTGCCTTTAGAGCTATTGAAATGAATTCTTTAGAGAGCTTCCAGGCACAGTGGCTGGGACAGTCTCATCTGTATACCAGGGGTGAAGTGTTTTCCTGCCTAAAGGCAAAGAAATAAACTACATGACTTTTCTTGGGACTTGCCCTTCTTTGGTTGCCTAATCCTTTCTTCTGGTCTCATTTGCACTGTGCTACCAAGGACTCGGAGCTTGCCTTATATTGCATCAGGTACTTTTAACATTTCTTTGAAAGAGAAACCCCAGTCATGTCAATCTGCCCCATAATTTGAATTCATTTCTGCAAAGGGGCTTGGTTTGCCATGAACATACATCTATTTAAAAGACATGTCTATTTATAACATTTCATCAATCAATCCAGAAGTCTTTTATAAGCATAAAGTAGGTTGATGTTTGAATCTAACCAAACAGCTTAGATTGCAATTTGATCATTTCCGATTAATGCATGCGCATGTCAATGCCATAATTGTTTGGTGAGAACTGCCTGTGTCATAGACCTTGCTCAGCAAAGAATTAATGTACGGGTTTCACTCGCATACTTTACAAGCAGAGCGATGAGTTTAAACATTTCTGCTACATGTAGCATATCCTGAGATAAGGGGCATAGAGTCGGTAGTTCGTTCCTTTAAAGATGATTAAAATCTGTCTCCCATCTGACAGGTGGAAACTTTGGTGGGTTTATTAGAAGCATGAATTGTGAGAATAATCAAAAAATGAAATGCTGAACCGACTTCAGAAATTCTATAATGACTTTCATCACTAATATTGCCTTTGATGTCCTGACCATTCAAATGAGGTTTTTTTCTCCTTTTTGTGGGAAGAGCAATTGAAAATAAGCAAATAGACAATGCCCATGCAACATAACAGGTAAATCCGAACCTTCATTTGCAGAAGCTCCGGGACCACTCCAAGTGGTCCAAGAGATCCTGCCAGATACTCAGAACGGAAAGCCTATTAATCCTAGTTAACTCCATTAATAAACACATGTTACTTAGCAGTTTCTGGACAGGGGGAAGGATTTTGAAGAAACAAAAACTGCAAAGAGTAATCACTTACTTGGATGAAATGCTCTAGCAAAATAAAACGTTCAGAGGCGTTAGCATTCTCTGGGATCTTTTCGAGCTCGTTGTTAAAGGAAGTGCAAAGGTTTTCAATAAAAGCATTAGCTTGATGAGGCTACTTCATTGAGATAATAGGCAGACTGGCAAAAAGTTTCCCAAGAAAATATGTAATTAATTTTCCATTTAGTTACATGTTAAAATTTCTCATCAAAAAGTAGCCGGCGGAGTGGTTTCAACCCTCCAAAGGAATCCCTGTCTTGTATTCTCAGAGGTTTCTAACTAGCCGCTCTGGTAATCTTCTCTCATCTTGTTTTCTCCCTGAGACAGAGGCTCTTGGGCGTTGGTTCCATTAGCTATCTGCGGCATCTCCCTTGCCGCCATGGAGGAACAGATCCTTTCCTAGTTGTGCTTAGACTTTATGGAGTGCCTATCTTCTTTGATTTCCCTGAAGACAGACCTAAATAAGATTCTCAGAGTTAATGTGTAATTGTGTCCACCTTTCCTTATCTTTCTGTTGCCTTCCCTTTCTTCCCTTTCACCAAACTTAAAGCAAAATACATTTAAAGCCAATTATAATTCTCTTTTTCTTCCTTTAGAAATTCAAATTAATGTTTTATGCTTTAAGCATAAAGTAAATGCAGATCTGGAGGTAGGAAATCTCTCTTGAATCAGCCAGCATCGTGGTGGTTCTCTAAACACAAATAGGGCTTTAGATAAACAGATACACACATTCACTCTTCTATAACAATTAATACCCCAAATTCCTCTTAGAAAAAAACAAAGGAAGCATTTTTCCAAGAGTCTATGCTCAGTAGTCAAATATCATAGAGTACCGGGACACTCAAGAGCCCCTGTCCCATCCAGAAAGAAAAGATCTCAACAGAAAGATCATCGGCATAATTTTGTTAATTTTTACAAAGGTATTAATGCCCAAGATAAGCTATCAAATCTATGTCCTTCAAAAACATTGCTAAAATAAATCTTACCTGAATACGACTTCCTTAACAAAGCCATGCTTCTTTATAAGCTGTTCCTACCCAGACAATTGCTGTCTACATTTGAAGCAGACACAGAGAGAGGAGAGGGAGAAAGTTTAAGGCATTTCTAAAGTATTCTCCAAGGTACTGGCCAGAAGCATCAAGCCCATACTCGCGGTATAGAGAGATCATTAATGGGCATTAGTGACAGACCATTATGACTCTCACAGATCATTAATGATTCATCATGTAGCGGTATTGTTCTGGCAATAATCAGACCATTGCTTGGACTCAGATATAAGCTTCGCCCATACAATTTGCTTAAACTTATTATTTCCAAGCAGAAAATTTTATTTTGCCTTCTAGAATTACGAAAAATGGTCTGTAACAAGATCCCTCTGCGCATTAACGGCGCTTTTGGAGCTAGCTGCCTTTTTGGTAGACGCTTCTCAGGAATCATGTCAGGAATCTTGTAGTCTGAAAGGTTCCCCACTAGCTTTTGGGATGTAGAAAATGTGTCTTTTATTTTGAAATTGAATTATTGATGAAGAGAAAATGCTGCAAGCAAACTAGACATTTATAAGAATTACAGTTGCTCAATCCTCTGTAACAATTACTTGTAAAATGTTGAAATTCTACCTGAATTTTGAGTTTCTTGCCAAAAAATATATTTTCATATCGAAGTCCTTTGTTAAAAATTCAGAGGATCTACTAGCAGCCTATAACAAGGCTTTCAGCTAATTATAACAAAAAGCAAGATTATTTTAGCATTATATCATACACGTTACTGAAGCACTCAACAGTGTTAATATAGGAATCAAAATTTTAAGGAAAAGTGAAACCCCAAACCAATTGCCATTCTTTTTATTTTTGCCTTATTCACTCTTTCGGTTAAAAAATTCAAATGCAAAGGGAAATTTAGTTATTCTGGGAGAAAATGAGTCTTTCCTATTGAACAGATTGGATTCTCCTTCTGTGTGGCTCTGGGTAAACTTCCCTTGAGTCAGAGCGAAAGGAAATCTGTCTCAAGGTCTGAATATTGTCAGTATCAATGAATATTGAAGAATTACTGACACCCACAGGGAGCTATATTTATTGAGCTCCACCACCCATACTCAGTGCTATATGGAAAGGAAGATTATGTATATCCAAAAGCACTTCATAAACTTACATAATTTTTTCCCTTAAGCTTCTCTGCATAATCAAAATCGCCTTGTGATTTCTCCCTCCATTTTTCCATCCAAAACTAAGAGTGTAACAGACAGCTGCAAATGTTAGCCCCTCCCAAAGTGATCCAGCCTCAAGCGAAATTGGTTTAGCTGTAGGTTGGGATTTCAGCAGTAGGCAGAGGATAGAAAAAAATCGTTTGGCCTCAAAATTAAACATCCTTCCCCGACTCTCATGAGCTGCCCATAGCCCAGGGGCCTAAACATCAGAAGCCCTCAGAATGCAGATGGGCCAAAGAGATGTTCCTCAGTAGGGCTGGCTTCCTGAAAGCGTGTCCTGTGCACACAGGAACTTGCTCTGAGGGGAACCCGACACTTGGTGTCATGCTTTGCTGTCACCTTTTTAAAATTATTAAGTTTTGAACAAAGGACAAATTTTTGAACATTTTTATTTTGTACTGGGTCCTGCAAATTATGTAGCCAGTTCCGCCCCTTAAAAATCCACTTGTTAACCAGTCAGGCATGCTTAGAGGGGCAGATGACCAGCTTCAGAGTGTGGCCAGGGCTCTTCCCCATTGTCCTGTGACTGGGAAGCTGAGCTAGTACCCAGGCCAGGCACGTGGTTATATATGTTCAGATCCCTGTTTGCCATCCAAAATGGCTAATGGAAGAATTTAGGCTTCAGTGAACTCCTCATACAGGAGAGATGCCAACTTCCTTCAAACAAAAATAGCAAACCCTAATATGGAGGCAGTGTCTCTTGGCCAATGTAAGAGCTCTTAAAAAAGGCACTTTCCAAAGGACAAAATTAAGTTATCTCAATATGAGTGGTCTTATCAGGTCTAATCAAGAGACTCGGTCTCTCTTTCAGCTGTGCAATAGCTCCTTATGGCCCTGCAGGGGCTGCATTGGTCAGCACAGTTGGGAATGGGGTCCCTTGGGATGACAGCAACTCAATCCTTGATGTCTAGACTGCACAGAAATAAACAAAGTGAAGGCTGACATTGCAAGGCAGGTGAAATTTGTTTCTGCTATCCTTTCTCTTCTAGACCCCAAACTAATTATCAGCCACCAGGGCCTACCTGCTACTCAGGACCTTTGTGCTGCTCTCTAACTGCTATAACTCTACTGCAGGAGTTAACCCCCTATCAGGCTTGGCAGTCCCCTCAGTACTCTAGGCTTCTACCTTCTCTTGCACTCCGGATCTCCCTATTCTTTTCATCATCAATGTGGCTGATCCGGGTCAAGTGTTATGAAGTAAAGCAATCTGATTAAGCTAACTTACATGATTTTGTAAATAAATGACAGCTCTCACAAACGTGTGTTCATTTCAGAAAAAAAAAAATGCCTTTTTCTCCGATTGGCATACTCCTGGGTAGTGGGACAGATGGAAGGATTTTAAACAACAGAAAGGCACAGAGGACAGTAGCATTCACCTGTTCTACTTCGCCTTAGGGATAAAGGTCTATATTTGTCAAGCTCAATAAATCAGGGTACCACTCCCAAACCCACACACCAGACTGAGTTCTCTGAATGCACTGGGCTCTTTCATACCTCCACAGGTATTTTTATGGTCTTCCCCCAGCTTGGGATGCCCTTCTCCTTTTGCCTACTCTCAAGTAGGCCATCTCCTAGGAAGACTTTTCTGCCAGAGTCTTCATGCCTCTCAAGTTGATTGAGGCCGCCTTGGTCCTTTCACTGCACCCAACACAAACTTCTATCATTGAACTATTATATTAGATTGCATTAAGCTGTTTACATGATTCCTCACTTACTGGACTATAAGAGGCTAGAGGGTAAGGACCACATGCAGTCTGACAAGCACCCGTGAATGAATGAACTCAATAGAGAACGGTGTATCCTAAATGGTGAATGCACTAAAGCCTGAGCCTGTGTGGCTGCCATAATTGTGACACGTACATATTCGTAGGTCGTAGGGTGTAGTTTTGCATTAGTCAACATAGGCAGGGGCTACATGGGCAGCTTTCAATTCTTTTATGAAGATTTTAATCCAGATCGAATCCATACTGGGGTCAGTGCTCAGTGCTGTGTCACTCACCCTTTTCCAATAGATGGCATCAGCAAGCAATTCCCTCTCTGCCCATCTACTAAAAGTACTCCTCTGAAGTCATGATCTATCATTTGCCCCTACAGGCATAGTCCAACTAAACAGATATTGACAAATCCAGTTAACTGTCTGGTGAGTGGCCTTTAATCCCAGCCCAAGAAGTCACAGATCTTGAAGCTTTCATTGCATTGTGGTCAAGCAGGCTGAATAAGCTTCCTCCCTTCCTGGAGGCCCCAATCAATACTCTGTCCTCCTCTTAGAGCCCAGACACATCAAAAGCAATAACGCCTGATATTTAATCATTTCCCATTAAAATGCAAAGCTCTGTCTCCAAGCGCCCTTGACAATTTAATTGTTTTAAAATGTCTGCAGAAACCGATGTAAACAGATTTGTAGTACATTGTTTACTTGCTGTGCCACCATGGCCTCTTGGGTAATTAATAAAGAGCATTTTGCTGTAAATTGGGCATCTTGGCTGCACTGATCCCACACTTTGGGAAGAATTTGTGGGAGTAAGGACAGATATGCTTCTCATTAAAAAGCACCAACGAGTTAAAATTTTATATCCACACAAAATCCTGCATGCAGATGTTTACAGCAGCTTTATTCATAATTGTCAAAACTTGGAAGCAACTAAGATATCCTTCAGTAGGTGAGTGCATAAATAAGTTTTGGCGCAGACAAACTAACAATGGGATATTATTCCAAACTAAACGGAAATGAGCTATAGTGCCATGAAACGACATGGACAAACCCTCAATTCATATTGCTAGGTAAAATAAGCCAATCTGAAGAGGCTACATTCTATGTGATTCCAATATATGACATTCTGGGTAAAGCAAAACTATCAAGACAGTACAATGTCTACCAAGGGTTAGTGGGGAGAGAGGGATGAATAGGCAGAGTACAGAAGATTTTTAGAACAGTGAAAATACTTTGTGTAATATCGTAATGATAGATATATGCCATTATACATTTGTCCAAACCCATAGAATGTACCACACCAA
>NW_024340698.1:3396147-3402825 GCF_902729225.1 Pteropus medius | reverse complement strand
CAGAAACCATATGAGAGAACAGAACATAGATCAAGGAAAAATGGAGTCAAGCAATCTCACAAATGCAGAGTTTAAAACACTGGTTATAAAGATGTTAAATGAAATTAAGGGAAGTGCAGATGAACTCAGTGAGAACTTCAACAAAGAGATAAAAAACATAAAAATAGAAATGGAAATTATGAAAAGGAACCAGTCAGAAATGAAGAATATATTATCTGACATGAAAAGTATATCAGAAGGAATTAACAGATTGGATGAAGATCAAACCACCAATATAGAGGATGGGGAAGCCAAGGTAACCCAATCAGAATGGCAAGAAAAAAGAAGCCAAGACTGTAATAATAATTTAAGGAGCCCATGGGACACAATTAATTGTAAAATCATTCACATAATAGGGTACCTGAAGGAAAACAAGACGTTGAAGAGCTATTTGAAGAAATAATGACAGAAAACTTCTCCAACCTGGTGAAGGAAGCAGACATACAACTCTAGGAAGCTCAGAGAGCCCCAAGAAAGAGGAACCAAAACAGGCCCACACCTAGACACATCATAATTACAATGCCAATGGTTAAAGACAAAAAAACGAATCTTAAAAGCAGCAAGAGAAAAGCAGTTAGTTATCTACAGAGGAGCAACCATAAGACTGACAGTTGATTTCTCAAAAGAAACTTTGAAGGACAGAAGGGCTTGGCACAAAAGATTCGACGTGATGAAAACCTATGTTCTACAACCAAGAATACTTTATCCAGCAAAGATATCATTTGAAATCAAAGGAAAGATAAAGACCTTTCCAGACCAAAACAAAACAACAACAACAAAAAAACAAACAAAAAACAAAAATACAAAAATAAAACTAAAGGAATTCATCACCACTAAGTCACTATTACAGAAAATGTTGGAGGGACTTCTGTAAGAAGAAAAAAACATGTATCAAAATCATGAAGAAAAAGTGGTAATAACTACATACCTATCAACGAGTACTGCAAATGGAAAAGAATTAAGTGCTCCAATCAAAGGACAGGGTGGCTGAATGGATAAGAAAACAAGACTCTTACATATGCTGCCTAAAAGAGATTCACTTCAGATTAAAAGACACACACAGACTAAAAGGAAGGGGATTTAAAAAGATTGCCTTGATGGACCTAGAGGGTATTGTGCTGAAATAAGTTAAGTCAGATAAAGACAAATGTTGCATGATTTCACGTACATGTGGAATCTAAAGAACAAAATAAATGACAGCAACAAAAATGGAAACAAAGTCAGAGATGCAGAGACTATTTTGAGGGCCACTAGATGGGAAGAGGGTTGGGGAGATGGTGAAAAAGGGTGAAGGGATTAAGAAGTACAAATGGATAGATACAAAATAGTCATGGAGATGTAAAATGTAGCATAACAGTCAACAATGTTGTAGTAAATATGTAAGGGGAAGAGGGGTACTAGAATTAGTGGGGTGATCACTTGAACTCTTATCACTATGCTGTACAACTGAAACTAATATTTTATTATATGCCAAATATAACTGAAAAAAATCCTCATTGAATTGTACAATGAAAATATGAGCAACTAATTGTTATATTTCAATAAAGCTGGGGGAGGGGAGAGGAAAAAAACTAAACTAGGGTACGTAAGCTGGTACCACTGTCTGTAGGATCTTAGTAAAAAGAGCTGACAGATACCCACCTCTGACACCTGGACAGGACTTCTTCGATAATAGTGTATCCCACGTCAGGGTTAAAAGCAACATAGTACATACTTCTACTCTGCTGAATTCTGCTTCTGACATCATAGTAAATAACACCTAAATTTTTTGATGAATAAATTCTGGCTATACCACGAATCACACATCTTTAAACCTGAAGTCTGGATTTTTTAAAGATGCTGGAGATAGGGGAGGGGTGTACGCATGCACACACACATCTTATTAGCAGGAAGAGTTGTCCCAGGCATACATGATTTTCAAGCATGATGGGAGAATTATTCATTTCTTGCAAAACTGTACGCAACACAGGGAAAATAGAAAAGTTATTTGGTTTCTGCAGTTTCTGAAGAACGAATTAAAGGTGAACAGTTTCTCTTTGTGTTCATATCACCCCCTGGTGGATAGTTATGATATTTTAGTTGCATGCTAATCTCATCCTCAACAATTTTTATTTTCCTCTCAAGAGTTTTATAGGAGAAATTAAATATTCAGCTTTTTCTAAACTCATATCTCATGACAATAGGAAAATAATCCAATTATAGTCCTTTTTGTTCATTTATTCTGAAAATTCTCTTGCCTGATTTTTAAATTGTCAAATACTTGCCTATTTTAGGAAAACTTTCTTTTCATTCTTTTAGTAAGCAAAAATTTCCTGGGTGCCTATTATGTGCAAGGCCTATTCTGGGTGCTTCAGACACAGGAATAAATAATCCCAAGTCCTTGCTGGAGAGGAGCTTGTCCAGAACTAAGAGGTAGCTGTGGAAGGCCAACTTCAAAACTACAAGGTTGGGAGGCTGAGTCAAGCCTGGCAAGACTCAAAGAAGGTGAGCAGAAACCAGAAAGGCTTCATAGAGCAGGTGAGAGTTGACCTGACCATGATAAGTGAAACGGTTCTTCCCAAAGCAGCTGAGATTGGTGAGGGAGATAAGGTGTTCCAGGCAGAAAAAGTACAAAAGGAAAACTTAGAGGTATGAAATAACCTGAAACTAGATGGGACACATCAGAAATTGGAAGTTGTTTGGCATAGCCACAAACTAAAGAATGAAGAGTGGGCATAGAGAGGATTTTGGAGGCATAAACTGAAGAAGTAGGTAGGGGATATTTAGAAAGTTGGTTTAAGGAGTTTAGACTTTATCCAAAGAGTGATTGGGTTTTATACCAGAAAGCATTAAAACTGCTTTCAGAAACGTAACTTGGGTTTCAGCATGGAGAATATGAAGGGGAAGGGGTGAGGCTGGTGACGGGAACTCTGTTAAGTGTTAAGTGTTATCAGTGAGTGATGATGTGGGTCCACCTTAGTACTTTACTGTGAAGGTAGAAACTAAAGTTGTAGATTCTCTCTGAAGACCCCATCAAAGCCTGGGCCACAGTCTATAAAACAAAGAAAGAAACAAACAAAAATCAAACTAGTTCTATTGAATAAATCACAACTGACTGAGGTTGGGGGAGGGGACAGGCAGTAATTACTTTGAATAGTCATCTAAGCCACTCTTTAATTTTATGAACACACTGAAGATGGGTGCAATCCCATCTGAAGATTTGCAAGGAAGCACAGAGCAAAGTGGTGAAAAGCATGGGCTCCGGAGCCACGAAGATGTAGACTTGAATCCTGGATCTGCTACTCATTGTAAGCTATGCTTTGTTGGGCCTGTTTCCTCGTCTCTCTGAGCCTCTGTTTCCTCCTGTGTAAAATGGACATGATAACTGTATCTATCTTGTATGGCCGCTGTAAGAACTCAATTAGGTAATGTATGTAACATACTTACTATATAGTGCCTAATACATAGTAAGTGGGTAATAAAGATTAGTTTATTTCATCTTTGTCTTCCTTGTTCAGTGTGCCTAGGAAAATTAGTCTTTTGTACTATGCCTGGTGCACACATCCCTTAGCAACTCTCAACGGTACTCTACCATGGGCTAAAGAAAGCCTCTAAATGAAAGTTATCTGGTAATTTCAGCAGTTCGTTTCCCTCCTAATCAGGGTAGAATCCAAGTTCTACAGATAGAGTTAAGAACAAGCCAGGTTCTCATAGCCCAGAGAGTCTGGTTTGCACACTTGCCGATTCTCACTGGAAATCATGGAGCCTGGAAATGAGGCTGGCACCAGAATCCTATGGGAATTCTAAGTCAGCCAAGAAAGAGGTGAACAAGAAAAAGCCAAGCCAAGATGGGAGGCTAAGTGGATTTGGCATTACTGGGAACCCATGAGTGGCTGGTACAGGAAGGGAGACAGCAGGGCTAAGCATGGCAAAATTTCTTGAGTCAAGGTGCACCTCATACAAATACTTTTTACATGATTCTCCCAGAGTCAGCATTTCTAAATGAGTCCTGGAGAACACTCATACAACCAACATTCTCTGACTAAAAAGATCCTGTGATCGGTAAGTTTGGGAAGGCCTATCCACCAGGCCCTGCTCTTGGGGATTCCTACTATATATTTGACTTGCTGGAGGTTCTAATAAAGACTATGGTAAAAATAAAAATAAAAATAAAAATAAATAAATAAATAAAAATAAAAACGCCTATTAACCATGAGAAACTCTGGGTTAAACATATTAATTTGTCCCCAGAATCCTTTATTTCCCACAATAACTATTAATGCTCCTTAATACTAGTATTTAGTTACAAACACTTTGAGGACATGCCAGGCTAATGTCTCCTGAGCACAGGCCTCTTTAGCCAGGACTGACAGACATAATCTCTCAGAGAGTCCCGCATTAGTGACCCCCAAAGGTCTTAATCCCGGGTTGACATTGTATTCTCATCCCATGTATCAGATGGCCACAGAGGGATTGGGTCAGAAAGTTGCACTAAGTGTGGCCAACTGCTTCTGGTTATTTCTGGTTTCCAAGCTAGGGATCCTTTAGGGAGGCTTTGAATCCCTGGAGCTCAGAAAATGGTAAAAGTAAAGTCCTTGAAGAAGACAGTCTGCTTGACCTAGAAAGAATGGAGCTTCTGGGCCTGCTACAGTGATTCTAGCCTTCTGGGATAATGAAGGGATGGAAAGGGAAAGCACTCCAATATCATTTCTCCAGCCCAATGGTTCTCTGGGGCTTCTACTTCTCTCTGCACTATTCCAGCAGCATAAGCTCCCTCCTTTGATACGTGAGGTAATGGAAACTCAGGAAGTTTGATCACAGGTTGGGGTTACAACCAAACTACCGATTTGGTTCCAAGACAATTTAAATACAGTTTCGCTGAATTCCACAAAATTTTGATAAACTTGGCATGTGTACCTGTTATAGACTGAGTTGTGCGTCCTCCAAAATTCATCTGTTGAAGCCCAAGGCCTCAATTTGGAGATAGGACCTTTAGGGAGATAACTAAGGTTAAATAAGATCACAAAAGTAAGGCCTTACCTGATAGGATTGGTGTCCTTAGAAGAAGAGGAAGAGAAACTAGAGAGCACTCTCTTCCTCTCTCCTCCTCACTCTCTCTCCACTTGTACACAGGGAAAAGACTATGAGGATCCAGTGAGAAGGTAGCCATCTACAAGCCAGGAAGAGACGGCTCACCAGAAACCAAACGTTATAAAACCTTATAGTGCACCTTGATCTTGAACTTTTAACCTCTAGAACTACAAGAAAATGGACTTCTGTTGTTTAGCCACCCAGTTTGTTATAGCAGTCCTAACAGAGTAATAGAGTACCTATTTCTTCTAAAGCATATATAATTTTGCTGTTTCTTTTTCAAACAACCCCACTTAGAGGACAAAAGATCAGTCCAAACCTGTAAAACTGTATAATGCTTGGAAAAGTTGATGTAACCAGGAATGGTTTAAAAACAGAAATGCAATTTTAATGAAATAGAAATGAGGCAAAATCACAATCTCCAAATGAAAAGTGAAATCAGCAAATGTCTAATGAGGGCCTAATCTGTACGTGGCTCTGTACTTGGCTATATATAGGACTCTGGGGTAGGCAACACAATGTTGAATAAAATCTAGTCCCTTCCTTGAAGGAATTCAGCATTTAGTGGAGGAGACAGACAAGTAAACAGGCATTTAGAAAGAAAAATTCTGTGTTACAGAGGAGGGACATCTCACATACCGGTCAGGGTCTGGGAGGTTGGACTCAGGGAAGGCATTCCAAAAGAGGTGATATTAAACTGAAACTTGAAGGAAGAGCAGGATATTCAGTGGCCAAAATAGCTCAGCTGGGAGAATCTTTGACTGAAGGAAGAGAAGGAGGCAACCAGGTGAAGAGAGTAACTAATTGCTTTGGAAACTGGCTGAACCCAGAGAAATCATGCAAAGCCTCTGGTCTAAGTGAGCTCTTAGCTCCCAGCAGAGAGAGACCGACACAGGCATAATTTACCTTACAAGATGGTAAGTATAATGACAGGTGTGGCACAAAGCATTCTAAAAGCACAGAGGGGAACCTACCAAACTTAGTCTCAGGGATGGTGAGGAAAGCATTTCTCAGAGGAGGTGGTGGGAGCTGAGGTTTGAAGGCCAGTGGTCATTATTCAAGTCAGTTAGGAGGGGGTGAGAAAAAGTGTGGGGATAAGAGATTTCCAGGCAGAGGGAACAAGTACAAAGATATACAGGCTTAAGATGGTCTGACACAGTTGAAAAATACAGGCAGTTTGGAACATTTGGAGCACAGATTTCCAGGGATGGGATAAAAAGTGAAGCTGTGAAAGTTGCTAGGAGCCAGATCACGTGGTGCCTCATGCATCACTGAAAGGAATAGGACACAATCCTGCATGCCACAGGGAAACTTACAAGGGTTTTAAGCAAGGGAGAGACCTTTTCCAATTGGCATTTTGGAGAGATCTCAGCATCTGTGAGACGAAAATCAGAGAGACCTTTTAAGAGGATGTCAACTGGCCAGAGAGCAATGTTGATAGCCTAAATTAAGGCATTGACACTGTGAATATAGAAAAAGGCAACAGACTTCAGAGCCAGTGTGGATGTAGAATTGATAAAATGTGGCTATCAACATTGCTCTCTGGCCAGTTGACATCCTCTTAAAAGG
>NW_024340698.1:3295323-3393177 GCF_902729225.1 Pteropus medius | reverse complement strand
AAAAGAAGCCTAACACAGGATCCCTGACCTTGAAATGCTCAGATTAATGAGGACGAGGGAAGACAACGTACTGAGTGCTACAATGAGGGGTATGCAAAGAGATGTGGTAGTGAGAGGACAGAAAGAGGGTGGGAGTGACGAATGGTTATTGAAAACTCACTCTATACCAGGTTCTGCAATTGCTGCTTTACTTGGATTATCTAATTCAACTCCTTTAACAACCCTGTAAAGTTGCTACTGTTATTACACCCATTTCTGATATGACAAGAAGTAAGGTCAATTGACTTGCCCAGAGTTGCATGCCTAAAGAGTAGTAGGGGCAAGATTTGAACCTACAGTCAGTTAGACTCTAAAGGATATACTGTTCACCACTGTGCTGAATTGGAATATGCAGCATTAAACACCATCATCACATAATGTCGTAGCTCTTTTCTTGGTGACTCGATTTTTTTCTTGGTAGGCATGAAGAAGAAGTGTCTGTTCCTCCAAGTCAAGGTGAAAGGGGAGAAGCAAATGCAATCCCCAAATGCTAAAGCAATCCCTAAATGCCACCAGCACAGTATTTCCTCCTGACAGACCTTGGAGGGCCTTTGCAAGCTAGGCCTCCCCTCTCAATGCAGAAAGTGGGAGACTGCACCCTGGAGAAGAGAAAGGGACCTTTCCCCGGTTTGTACAACCATCTTTAACCAAGGGCTAGACTTTTCTATAAACGGTCTTTCCCAGATACAGTCAAAAGCAGCCAACAGCCCAGACCTCAGCGACTGAGCCACAGAACTTGCCAGGGGAACAAAGAAAGCTCCTGGGTCCTAGTGCCCACTATCCAAAATCTCAGCTACTTTCTGTTCAGGCTCTCAGACCCTCTCTTGTCAGTTACCACCTCTAATGGTTAGTAAGAATGTGTCTTCTTTCCTCTCACACAGGAAATGCAAGTCTCTTGGCACACCCTGTGCACTTTCCTTAGACTGCACAGCTCCTGCATCCTGCCCTGAAGCACTCTAGTCCTGCAGTTTTCTTTGTTTTGCAGCAATTTTTGATTATAAAATCTCTCAGAAGTAAAATCATTTATCCTTGTTAAAGGATGCAGCCGAAATCAGTGTATGCATTCTATCTTATATAATAGTAATTTCATTTATGCTAATTAAATAATAGATCCACAATCAATTATTTGGCTGTTTACTAATGGAAAATAATGAATGTGGCTTGTGAATAAATTCACACCCCCCTCCCTTTTTAATCATCTTGGGATGGTCTGTATATACTTTAATACAAACGTGTTCACACTCCAGGTCTGCTTGAACAGCAGGCAGGTCCCTTACCTGCACATTAACTCTTTAAGGCCAACTGGGTAGCAAAGAGTAGATGACAGCCCATTTGAAATAAATGAGAATCGAGAGGGTAAAAATGTTTACTGCACACAGTTCACACTCAGTTTCCACTGCATGTCAGTTTGTCATTGTCGGCTTTTGGTTCATAAGTAAAAAAGCAAATTTCTGGTGAACTATAGATCCACAGACCAAGAGCTTGGGAAGACATCATGAATCCGATGAAATCATTTTTGCTTTAAAATCTCAACACCCTTAACTTTCTGCAATTGCCTGGGAACACTGCATATACCAAGAGAATATTGGTGTCCTAACATCTCTTTAGGGCTTATTTCAAAGTGGTCACCTTCCCTGTAAAATGCCACTGATGGCCACTGGCTGAAAGGGAGCTATTTATAGTAAGCAAAGCAGGGTACAGCTCTTGCAGGCACATCAAGTGTGCTTTCTCATCACCTGTTTCTCTGGACAAACAAACAAGGGAAGAATGAAGCTCTAATACAGGTTGAGGAGAATGAAAATGTGTGGAGCAGCTACGAAGGTCCAGCTCGCTGATCCCAGGCCCTGGGTTACAAAGGATATGAGGTGATCTTGAACCCTGCTCAGCGCAGTCCTGCCTGCTTCACTCTGTGGCCTAATCTTGGGCTCCTCATTGTCTCCTTTGTCCTACATCTTGATTGCAGTGTGGAAAAGTGGAAAGGGTGTAGCCTCCAGAGTCAGAGACCTGGACTGACTCTGCCACTTAGGAACTATGTGACTGGGTGATTGTGTCACTTCTCTGAACTTTAGTTCCTTATCTATAAATTGGGGCTATGCAGAGTTGTTGTGAGGCTAAAAGGAGATGATTCAGGTAAAGGAACTGACACATAATTGGCCTTCGATAAACGACAATTGTTACCGCTAATACTGAGGATCAGGACTCTGTATTCCACCTCTTCTTTATTCCTAACGATGATTAGCTCAGTTACTTCATGAATAAAAGTAGCCTTTGATGAGTTCTGGGTATGCACCAGGAATTGTGCTAGATGCTATGCACACCTTGGGGCATATGAGAGTGGGTGGGCACAAGTGAGGAGATGATAGTTAATAATTGAAGGAATAATCTGGTTCCTGAACTTCTGCCAACCTCAGCAACCATGATTAATCTTGGAGATGCTGATGTCAGAGTCCCTAAGCAAGGCACATTTAGTCCAGATCAAGGTTATTTACAGTATACTTTACCCAACACATTTGCCCTCCTTCAACGATTCCTTCTGTCCATCCTAAGCTGAATAGGTAGAAAGGCGCTGCTGTTTGGTTTACATGTCTGTGTGTGCACACTTGTGCCAAAGGGAACAGCAAGGAGAAAGGCCCTTGCAAGTGTTTGAAAAATGATTTCTTTACATTAGCCATCCCCTTCCTTTGAATTCCTGTGTGATTCTTGAGAAGAAGGATTAGGCAACTGATGCGAGCCTGCCTTGGAGTTAGCCTCACTAGGAACTAAGATTCCAGAAGGTCCAATGTGAGTGGGGAAAGGTATTTTGGGTGTAGTCAAAAAGAGAAAGGCATTAACAGACAATTCCTTGCAGATTAGAAGACTGAGAGCTACAAGGCTTGCTTCTGTCCACACCACCTCATCTCATTCCATTTGACTCACTGTCAAGGCCTTCAGTTTTCCTCCTGTAAACTAAATATAGCATAGAGACTTTATCAACAGGCCAGTCAACAGCAGAGCTGGCTTGGAGCCTACATCTAAACTGTGTTAGCCCAGGCCTTCTAACACTCCACTCTAAGTGGTGCCTAGAAAGCTACAAGTAAAAAAAAAAACCTGGAACAATGGAACAAGGACAGGTCAAAATGAAAACTAAACTTTTTTCCAGCTCCTAGGAACACATGTCTGGATATAGATTACATTATCACAGGCACTGGATCAAAATCCTGAATGTGAAGATTTATGTTCCTCTCTAGCTCTGATCTCAGCAGAATCACCATGTTAAGTGTGCCTAAAAGGACCCCAGGGGGTTAATTTAAGTCAACTAAAAAAGCCCTTGCCAATGTTTTCCATGGCCCTTGAGATTTAATATTCTCTATGATGCTTCCTGGTCCTATCTCACCTTTCCATTCAGTTCTTATTAATGATTACGTATAAATTTGACAAAGGTCACCGACTTGATTTTTTACTCTCATTACCAAACTCAGGCATTACCTTTGAGTTGAATAGTACTGTTCTTCCAGAGCTCTGAGCACTTCACCACTCCTGGAACTGCTTTGGAAATGTGCAACACCAAAGGCTTTGGAAGAGCCGCTGGGCAGGCTGGTGAGGAGGTATGCTGCCATGCACAGTGATAAAGCCAGTGGCAAGTAAGGTTCTCAAAAAGCAAATTGATAGTGCATTTCTGTGTGAGGTCTGTCCCACTGGACTTGAGAGCAGGGTCTGGGGTGGGGAAAACCACTGTCCATCAGTATTTGTCATAAGGCAGCCTATCATCAGTGCCCACTAAGGCGGCACCAAGTGTAGCCAGCATATGGCCTTGAGAACCACACTTTGTTCTTTGATATCCCCCACTCTTAGCTTTCCTGACACCACAGTATCTGCATTATCTTTCCAGTTTCTCCTCCTTTGTCTACCTTACTACCCCATTTTCTACTTCCTGACTCCTCATCGTAGGTGGTATCCAAGGTTCTGTCAATAACTCTCAGTTCTTCCCTCCTTTCTCTTTAGATCAGTGCTGTTCAATAGAA
This sequence comes from Pteropus medius, assembly GCF_902729225.1. NCBI lineage: Eukaryota > Metazoa > Chordata > Mammalia > Chiroptera > Pteropodidae > Pteropus > Pteropus medius. The sequence goes on along the minus strand of NW_024340698.1, from coordinate 3,389,137 downwards.
TTATCTGTGATGATGGAAATGTTCTATAGCTTTAATGTCCGATATGGTAGCCACAAGTTACATGCACCCATTGAGCAATTAAGTGTGGCTAGTGTGACTGAAGAATTGAATTTTTAATTTAATTTAATTGCAATTAATTTAAATTAACTAGCCACATGTGGCTAGTGCCTATCTTATTGGGTAGTGTAGACACTTTCATGTGGCAATCTCATCTCTTTGCATGACTTTAGGTAGCAACTTCATATTTATGACCCCTCAATGTCCTTTGACTTGATAAGCAACTATATATGGAAGATCCAATTTCATAAATGGTACCTCTAATAAAATCTCTACTTATAGGCCCAACATATACAATAAATACTTATTAAATGTGAGCATGAAAAAATGACAGTAAATTAATTTTTATTTCATCCATTCTTATGAGAACTCAGATTTTTGGACTGAATAAGACTATTCAAACAAAGAACAAATTAAATGGCTGGTTGTTGAAAAATAGAACCTATGCTCTTCTCCAAATTTATTATATTCCTTCACCACATTTACGGCCTAAAGAGCTTAGATTCTGTCCTCTGGGGAAGCAGCCCAGTGTTGTGGATAAGATCTTGGTATCCATAGTCAGACTACCTAGGAATCAATCCTGGTTCCACCACTTACAAGATGTAAAAGTGGGCAAGTTACTTAACCTCTCAGTGCCTTAATTTCCTTATTGTAAAGTAGGGATAATAATAGTACCTTACTTCATAGGGTTATTTTGAGGATTAAGTAAGATACATAAAATTGAACCTGGTGCAATGTCTGGCATATAATAATGGTAATATTAGCTAATATTGACCCGGACCACAAGCTTCCTCAGTTCACTAAATCTGACTTAGACGCGACATCCACTAGAAAGTCTAGGGATTCTAGATCTCAGATCCAAAATGAGGACCCCTTAAGGAGATCCCCAAATCCTAGACACCTTTAGAATCAGAACTGTCTAGTAGACATAGTCCTGTACACTCACTTCTGGAGTACTATTAGCTCCTGGCTCTTCGAGCCTTATGGGGACTGATGACAAAGTAATATAATTGTTTTAACAGTCAATTACAAAATTTTGGAAGATGTTCTAGATTTATAAAGGGATAATTCCCAAAATGGCTGAGTTTTTCATCATGTCATGTTATAACATGAGACAGTGGAACCTCCTGTTTAGCTCATAGCAAGTTTGGGAAAAACAAGTATATGTATATATAATATAAAAATACAGTATATTGCATATGTATTTTATATAAAATATACATATACATAAACCTATTTTTTCAGGTTCACTATAAGCTAAGCAGGGGGCTTCATTGTCTCTAGTTAAGTCTGTCTATCTATCTATCTATCTATCTATCTATCTATCTATCTATCTATCTATCATCTATCTATCCAGATATATAGTTTAAATATACAATATGTTATACATATCAAATAACATAGACACATACACACACATATTCTACCTATATGGAGGGGGTTTCCCCTATTGGAGTGGGTCCTTAACACCTACGACTCTAGCTGGGAAACCAAGTTTATCTTTGCTAGTTTGGGGATAGACACAGAGCTCACTCTGCAAGTATTTGCAGTCCTTCTGTGTCACATTCACTACATTTGCCTGTGCACAAAAGCATGGCTGTTGTATCTGCAAAACACTGTGTCTCTTGCACAGCAAGCGAGATAACTGGGTGCTAAGATCTTAAAGTCAACATTCGTTTTTGTGTCAAATGTTCTGATAAAAGTTAATTAGCATCCTCATTTGTAGTATATCCTCTATCCTAAATCATAAACCTTAACATGAGGACTTCTTCTGGTGGATATTAAAGAGTTGACCTTCTTTCCTTTGTGCACCATCCCCTTCCCTGCCTTAAATTCACCAGCTAGCTATAAAGCAAGGTCTTCCATCCTTTCCACATGGTAAACTGCAGTTATGCGCTCCATCCAGCACTAAAAGTACATCCACAGCAGTGGGACAGCACTGTCACCCTTTCATTCATTTATTGGGCAAAGAGAAAACAGAGCCAGGGAGTGCTGCATCAGGGCAGCATAAGTACAATAAGTGCTCACACTGTCTAAAAAGCTGGTGGCTCTTTAGAAAGAAGCAGGTGGTTATCAGCCAGATACCTTGCTTTCCACCCTGTGCCTGAGGCGCATTAGGAAGGAAGATAATGTCAATTTTATGGATCCAGTCACTCCAAACCAGCTTCTTTTCCCCCTGCATGAGTAGCATTCACTGACTGTTTCTAGCTTGTACCAAAACGCAAAGCCCCTTCCTCGCCCAGGGAGGCTCAGATCCAAGGCCCCATGAGAATAGTCCAGCAACACAGGAGCAGACTATGATTAGGCAGCATATCAATCCTGAACCTGGGCCAATGGACTCTTGGCAGCTTTTCCAGATGAGAGCATATGTAATTAGGCCTCTGATACTCTAGCTGAATAAAATCAAATTCTATTGTTCTGCCCAAAATAAAATTTGGGTATGGGGCAAACCTCTAACCCCTGCTGATTATAAACACCCAACATTTTTTTTTTTTTTACAGATAATACAATAGTTACTAGGTATGCAGCCTTAGGCATGCACCTTAACCTGTTAGTATTAGGCTTGGCCAACTATGGCCCAAAGGTCAAAGTCAGCACACTGCCATCTGTTTTTGTATAGCCATGAGTTAAGAATGATTTTTACATTTTTAAATGCTTAAAAAGAACCAAAAGAATATTTCATGATATGTAAAACTTATATGAAATACAAATTTCAGGGTCCATAAGCAAAGTTTTATTGGAACACAGCTATGCCCATGTGTTGCTATATTGTCTGTGGTTGCTTTCTTTCTAACTACAGTGGCAAAGTTGAGTAATTGGAGCAGATCGAAAAGCCTAAAATATCTACTGTCTAGCCTTTGTAGAAAAAGTCTGCCAACCACTTTTTAGTGTTGCAATAGTCTCTTTTATAAAATGCTGTTTTTTACTGTACCTTTCTTTATGTTAAGATTTTTATAGAGATCATATTAGAGGATGCATATAAATGTGCTTTCTTGGGAATTTGAAAGGCAATGCAGAGGCAGGAAAGAAATCTGGAGGTCTTCTGAGAGATGGCTGTTACTTTCCTTTTCAGTCATTTCCTTCGTGATAATGGCAAGGATCTATTTAACACAATAAATATGTACCAAGCCCCTGAACAGCAAAAAAAAAAAATATATTATTAAGAACTCGAGAGTTGGAGGGACCTTAATTTGGATATCAGCTGTACCATTTACTTAAATATAACTTAGAGAAGCCTTGTAGCCTCGCTGAGCCTCTTATCTATAAAATTTGTTAATAATATTTAACCCCGTTTAGTGTTCACAGCAGTCCAGTGAAAGAAGTAATTTAAAAAGCTGTGTCAAAGTACGTTTTAAATGCAAAAATAAAAATAGAAATCCCTTGCATGTCAGTGTGGTTATTATTGATTTGCTTGGTCAATCCCTTCAGAAATATCAGATTAAGCATGGTTTCCTCTTACAGAAACTAATTACACATGTTGCCTTTCTCCAGATTGGATTATGTGATCTTGTCCTTTATTATACACACTCTACAGACTTATTTGACATGGAAAGCTAGACTCCTTCATCTCACTGTGACCATTCCAGGCACTCTGCCCTCATGCTCATTTGTGACATAGCAGAAGCACCTAAGATATATCTCAAAACAAATCATGGTATACAATTTGAATTAGAGATGGCCTGGAGGAGGATTCAGTAAAAATGTAGCCACATAAAAATAGAAAAGAACTATGTCGTCATGGTTAAGAGACTGGCTTGGGTTTGAATCCTGCTCTGCCCCTTAGAGCTGGAACAAGTTACATTCATCTCTTTGAGCCTATTAAAATCCCTTCGAAGTCTCCCTATTGCCCCAGAGATGGCATCACCATCCCTTAAACAACTGTCAAGGCTCTGCAGGATCTGACTCATATATACCTCTTCCTCTCTCTCTACTCTCAAGCCTTATTGGACTTGTTTCAGATACTTGAATGTTCCATGCTCTTTCCCACCAAAATGGTTTTGCATATGCTATTTCTGGAGCTGGGAATGAAACCTCCACACCCACTCAACTCTTGTCCACTTCACCTCGTTAACAGCTGTTCATCTTTCAGATCTCAGTTCAACTGTCATTTCTCCCTGGAAGTTTTTCCTAACCCCACCCCCACATTCACACTATTGGTTTGGTTCCTTCACATGGACTCCCATTGCCCCCTGTGCCTCTATACACTAGCATTTGACACCAATACTTACATTTTCAAAAGCGGAAATTGGATCTTATTAGATGTCTGTCTCACCCATTAATTCAAGGGCTGAATCTGTTCACCACTTTATCCCTAGCACCTAAATTTCTGCCTGTTACATAATAGAAGATCGATAAATAAGTATTGGAAAAATGAATGAATGACTCTGTGATGTGCTCTTCCTTACAGTACATCGACTTTGTCATCTTACAGAGCTCAAAGTTCTAGAAGGCTCACCTCTGCACAGTGGTCAGTTCACTGATGACAAAATGACTTAAAGAACAGGAAGAACCCTTTTAGAGTAGCGGTAGCGGTTCCAACCTACCTGCTGACATAATTTCAGTGCAAACCTATTTCTCCTTGCCATTGTTAGTCAAAATGCTATTAGAAACGAAATAATGCAGCCCGTATTTAGGGTTTTTAAATATCTTTTTGATGTTGCACATGATTTATAATATCTACAAAGGCGTAGCTGAGCTGGCTGATGTGTCCTTACATTTCAGCAAAACAAAGTGTCTATTTTTCCCAGCAGGTGTGTGAATATTGTAAATCCAATTAATGTTAATGACAGCATGTGCCTGCAAAGAGAGCAGAGTGAATGAGGGAGGTTGTTCCTATTATAATCTTCCCATAACCTTCCATTGCCTCAACAAGGAGGAGACAGCTTCTTTTGCTTCTTGAAATTAGATCAATAATCTCACTCATATTTTCCACATCTTTTGCCCAAGATAAGTAGAAGCTCCAAGCAAGCCCATTTTGAGCAGAGTACACTAAACTATATTATCTAGCATTCAACTATGCTTCTCAAACTTTAATGTGTATACGAATCCCCTAGGAAATCTCATTAAAATACAAATTATCACTCAGGAGGTTTGGGATGGGGCCTGAAATCCTACATTTCATGCTGCTAGTCCATGAACCACACTTTAAGAAGTAAAGCCCTATGGAATACTTCAGTCTTTGGTCACATCGGTAACTGATGTGATCAATGATCATTCTGAGGCCCTGCCAATTCTTTTTGAACCACTCGCAAAAAGGTCAAAAATTTAAGACATTGATTTGAAATTCTGGGGCCATAGTCAAGAGTTCTCCAATAAAGCAACCCTCTGGGAAGCTAGAGATGTTTCAAGCTTGGTGTGTGATGGTGAGAAGCAGAGGTTCCAGTCAAAAGAGATGTGGGCATCCTGGTCCAGCCATTTTACTAGCTGTGGGACCTTGGCCAGGGCAATTATCTTTCTGAGCACATCAATTTTTTTCATCTGTAAAAAGGGGTAACAACTGCAGAAGGGAGTTTGGAGGATTATATAGTGCAGAGTCTGGCAGGGATTATATCAGCACAGCTAAGGGTCATCTTGGCCCTGTAAAACCTGGCTGCATTTAAGACCAACACCAGCTGGCCAACTAAGTTTCTCCATTGGCATTTTCCTCTGTGGGAATATCACTTGTTGAAGGGGCCTCTGGAGGGACTGCAAAACTACAGAGGTTTAGAATTCGTCCCTCAGCACTTTTGAGATCATTGCTGCCATCAGCCCCACCAGAGACAGCATCATAGAAGCCTGGCATCACCTCAGACTCCCCTCTCCATCGCCATGGCTACTCTTTCAGGCCTGGCTATTTAGCACTTATTTTATCTTCAGACACCATCGAAGACTTAAAAAAAAAAAACTAGAAACATTCTTCTATGGAATTTGAAAAGTTTTATAGTTTTAGACATGTATTATCTAATGTATAAGCTCCATGCAAATTTCATGTCTGACATTTTGTAGATAGGTCATTGTTGCACTTCTTTTAGCTTCTATGCTATTCGAAGTCAGGATAGAGGTTAGCCTTAGGGGTTACTGACCAGAGTGGCTCTTCTTGGGGTGCTGGTACTGTTCTCCTTCACCTGGGTGCTCATTATTTAGGCATGCTCAGTTATGCATACTCTTCTGTATATGTGTTATCTTTACTATAACTTTAAAAATATACCATTCATATTAACTCATCTTTAAAGACTATGCAATGATGTGAATAAATGCTTTTATGTTAAAAAACCAAGAGTAAATAGCAGAATAAAAAACAAAATATCTCACAAATGGCCAGTCTCTGTGCCAAAAGCCTAGAAAGTGACATCCCATTAATCCTCACGATCAGCCTACTTCCTTTTATTTGAGTCTATGTGTGATAAGATGCATGAAGCAGATTCATGGAACCCTGGAACTCCTGTGGGAAAGACTGAGTAGTTTGGGGTCCAGCACCACATAGTCCTAATTTGTTTGGTTTCGTTATCTAATTAATTGTTTTATGCTGCAGTGGTCAACATCTGGCATCAGCTCCCAGTTATGAATCAGCATTGAACATGACTCAGCTGACTGTTCTAATCCAATAACACTGTCAACAATGGTACATACTCGATCCATGACTACTTCACAAGTAGTCATAAATGGATCCTATTTCAAGGTAGTCACTAAGGTAAGGATCGTTTTCTTGAAGGTATATTTGTGTGGACATACAGAAGAGATGAATTCAACCTCTATTTGGTTATACACTGCAAAGGATTTATCGTAGACCTAACAGAAGTGTGGTGGGGTAGTTAAGGTGGGCTTTTGTGTCAGACATATTCAGGTTCAAGTCCTTGTTCTGCCACTTACTAGCTATGTGACCTTGTAGAAGTTAACCTCTGTGTCTCAGTTTTCTAATAAATGGATTGGGCCATTATGAAGATTAAAAGAGATGTTTATAAAGTATACTTAGTCCAGTGCCTGCCACAGAGTAAACACTCAGTAAGTAATTATAATTATAGTATTATCGTGCATGTGACTGTTATAGACAATCAATGAAATAAAATGTACAAAATGCCTGATGTAAAGTTAGTTTTTGATCAGTACTGTTACTATTTTGAGATCACGGAAATTAGCACTGGTATAGGAACAGTTGGCTCATGGGTATTTTCCTAATTAGCTGGAGTGTAATCTGGACTTGAAAATTAAGGAAAGGAAAAAGTAACTATAAATTACTGTCTCTGAAAAGGCCTTGCAAAGCCCCCTGGGATTGGGGCTAGCTCACCTTGTGTCTGACCTCTCATGCTGCCCACCTCAATCAATCACTCTGTTTCAGGAATAATCTACAGAGAAAGTTTAGCATTGTTTTACCCAAGTGTAACCCCTGAAGCCTTATCCTGGATTTCTCTCACTTTACATTCATTCATGTAGATACTTATTTCATGCTTTCTTAACAACATGATTTCCTCAAATGTATTCCAAAAACAATAGTCTTTGAAAATGTATTATTCAGTGAAAAAAAAAGTTGGAAATTCTGCATATTGTACCCCTCTTGAGATCTATAACACACATTGGCCTATTAAAGCCTCTGACAAGTCCTGCCATCCATTCAATCACCATTCATTCATTCATTTAATAAAATATGTATCGAGTGCCTACTATTTGGTTGTAACTATTCTAGGCATTAGGGGGAATATAACAGGGAACAAAACTACCCCGCTGGGCACTGTTTAATCCAGTGTTTCTCAAATACATTCTGTCTGTATAGACCCTTCATGATTTAGCACCCCCTCATTCAGCTCGCTATAGCTGAAATGAATATCTAGAGGTTTCAAAGTATGGCATTTGGTTTTACACCTCTGTGAATCTGCTCTTGCCACTTCGCCCTCTGCTTGGAACGTCTTTTCTCCCCTCAGCCCCCTCCTGCCTCATTAATCCCATTCTTCCATCTAGATTCTGCTCAAGCTCCAACTTCTCTGAGAATGTGTCTTAGTTCATATAACTGGGCTGAAATAGCTTCCCCTCCCCTGCGCTCCCATCGTGTCCTCTGCAGCCCCCATATCAAACCACATTTTGTAACGATCATTTTATTTGTCTGCCCTCTACCACATTCTTCACTCCTAGAAGGAAGGGACTATGCCCCATCCATCTCTGTATTCCCAGAACTTAACATGGTTCTTGGCTCTCCGTAGTGACTTTGCAAATACAAGCACACTTCATTTTACTGTGTTTTGCTTTATTGTGTTACACAGATGTTGCATTTTTTACAAACTGAAGGCAAGACCCTCCTCGGCAAAAAGATTATGACTTGTTTTATTGCAATACTCACTTTATTGCAGTAGTATGGAAGTAAAGCCACAATATCTCTGAGTTATATAAGTCTATAACTGTTAAATGCCTGTCAGGGCCCAGTCTAGTGTTTTTTATGCAAATTATTTTAAAAAGGCACCTGCTCTTAGCAGGCTCAGCCTGGGAGTGTATGATTTGGCAAGAGCGAGGCACATATGTGTATGCGGGGGAGGGACCCTTCCCTCCAGGCGCAAGGCTTGGGAGTCAGAATATGTGTTAAACTGCAGCCCGAACTGACTCCTTTGGGACTTTCTTTTTCTTTTTCTTTTTTGACAGCAACCCTGGAATAAAAGAATGAGGTTCCAGGCCAAGGTTGGAGATTTCGAGGGAACATTACACAGATTGACCTCCAGAGCCCTTTCAGAACTGAAACAATATAAGTCTAAAATAAGTAAACTAAAAAGACATTTCTATACAAGCCTGCATTTTTAGCATGTTTTCTTTTGCTTAAATTACTATATAAGTTAGTTGTACTCAACTGATGGCCCATTAACCAAATCGGGCATCTGCTGCTCATTTGTCTCTAAGGGAGTGGAGCTCATTCTGCATGATTCCAACTGTAACAAAACAAGTTAAAATGTGGCTTTATTGCTGTATTTCATTTATGTAATTTGGAAATTAGAAATAGCACTTAGGATTGCCCGATAAAATATAGGATGCCCAGTTAAATTTGAATTTCTGATAACAATGAAATATTTTAGCATAAGCATATCCCATGTAATATTTGGGATATACTTGTACTAAAAAAAATTTCGTTTCTCTGAAATTTAAATTTCACTAGGTATCCTCTATTTTTGTTTGCTAAATCTGGCAATGCTACATGTGATGCCTTTCTGTATTCACAGCTAAAATAGGATAGTCATATTTTCCTGGTTCCAGGAAAAGATACAGGGCTTTGGGGCAGTAATTAGTGAAAAGTAGAGAGTGCCTTCACTTTTGATATTGATATTTTAGGTTTTGCTCTCTCTGCTTTCAGAGAAAATATAAATTTCTTCTTTCAATTGAAGTTTTTAGAATAGTACAATGAGAATAAAAATTCCTATGTCTCAGGGCTTTAGCAAGAACTAAATGTGATAACACATTTTAAGCATCTAAACAGAGTAAAAGTTCAAGAAATTGGAACTGCTAATATTTTCATTATCTCTATTGTTGATATTATTTCTAAATTGGGAGCAATCTACAATGAGCTTCCCTTCTTCCATTTCATAACGGGAGGGACAACAACACAGGAGCAATTGTTCAGGGAAGTGGGAGAAAAAGGGTTTCTATACCTCACATTTCACTCTCAAGGGCTGTATTTGTGCTCTCAAATTATGGCTCCCACAATAGCAAATGCTTTACCCAGACAAAATTTTGATGATGTTGATTTTTAATTATTATTCATTTTGTGTGTCAGTCTTTTAACTCTGGGCTGTTTTCAACCATGTTTAACACTGGCACTGGGCAAACTTTGCTAGTTTTGTTAGTGAGATGCAAAGATGGAAATATGGGCAGCATGCTATGATAGCCAGATCATAAAGTAGAAACTCCAATTCTAACACAAATTGATCCACTATGGTTTTGGCCAAGCCACTTTTCCTTTTTCCTTCTGTGACCTATTTAACAGGTCATTAGCTTTGAAAGCTTTTAAAATCTATGAGGTATTCCAACTACAAATAGATTCTGTACTGAGCTGGCGTTGCCTCTCATATTATTACTTTCTAATGGGTATCTGGACAAAGTATCATTTACTGAGTCTTGCTGTTAAAGCTAGTTATGAACGTGTGTATAATGGACTCAAATCATAGCAGCAGAGACAACTATTTCTGCAGCATTGAGTGAACTGCTGTGTCATGTTAAGTTCAAGTTGATGGCAGTTCTATATATTGTAAAAAAAAAAAAACCTCACTGAAAATTGATAGAGTTGATCAGTTGAGACTCACTACAATCAAATGATAGTTGTCATGCAAAATTAAGAGGGGCTGTGATTCCAGAAGGCAACTTAATTAAAATAGACCCATGAAATAAGCCCACCCATACGGCCTGTGCTCCCCATAGAATGTATTGTGTTTGAGAACAAGTCCTTATGCATGGTGCTGATCCTTCCAGTGGGGTCACGTGAGGGCCTTTCAGAGAAATCCTGATTTCATTGGGCCCCTAAAAGATATAAGATCTAAGCTGGACTTAACAATAGGGGAAGTGGATGAGCTTCCCAACTTTCCGTGATCAAGTTGGAATGGAGGTGTGCAAACATGTCGCTGTTCCCACTCGAACATTTTATGAAATATTAAACATCAATAAAAACTGCCCACTAGCCTAATAACTTTGAAATACTGAACAATCAAATGATAAATATTATTCATTTTTTGTAAAGCCATGCTACAATATACTGTCAGGTAGCTAAGGCATTACAACCAACGTGAAATTTTGACTATCCATATTCCATAGGAGTTAACTTTTATAATCTTACTTCTGAGTTGTCAATACCTTTGCTATAGTACAAAAATTAATTTAGGTTTAAGCAATTTAATAGAAAATATATTTCATGGAGGGGTGATTTCACAGCTTGAGAACACAGAACATTCAGCACTAATCTAGTGTCTACAGAGCACACTTAAGGTACTATATGGCAGCAATGGGACATGACTTGCCTTTATTTTGCTGGGCTTCTTTCCATTTATTTCAGTTGATATTGTTAATGTCAACCTAGATGGGTTTTACCTTCAAAAATGTGCACGTGAATAGATTCCATTAATCAAGGCCTTGGCTAATCTTCCACACACTTGACACAAGGTCCCATGTACCATAAATTCTAGTGACACCAGTATTATTGTCCTCTGTCCTTTCATTTTTCCATTCCTTTGCTCTAGGTCTTGCCTCAGGTCCAGACTTTAAGGAGATGATGATCTATTAAGAAAAGAGTAGGTCACAGTGTCCCTACCCATTTCTCATGGGAACTGGAAAAAGTAGGACCTCAGGAAGGTAATTCTTGTTAAAACAAACAAACAAACAAAAAACAAAAGTATACCAGAATTTAACTCATCCTACAAACACCCTTCAAATGCTTCTTCTGCAGTAATAGAGAGTTGATTATGATGATATCTAGAACTTATACAGCACTTACTATGTGCTAGGAACTAGTCTAAGTGCTTTGTGTATATTATCTCATTTAATTTTCACATCATCCATACAAAGTAGGCACTATATTTTCCCAGTTTATAGATGAGGTATAGAGATGTGTAGTACCTTGCCCAAAGTCATCCAGCTGCTAAGTAGCAAAATTAGGACTCAAAGCCAGACACTTCGATCCCAGAGTCTATGCTGTTATCCACATGTCAAATTGTTATGTCATCTTAGACCTCTCTTGGCACCTCCACAGCTTTTGGCATAACCTAATACTGTTGGCACTTAAAAAAAATGACTAGAATACAAGGCATGCTATCTAAGTGTTCACTTCTCACACTAAATGATGAGATACTTGAAGGCAATGCCCATGTCTTATTTGTCTCTGTATCCTCCAGGGCCTACCACATTATCCAGACCCATCATATGTCCAAAATATTTTTTCATATTTTCCCAGCTTTATTGAGGTATAATAGACAATTGCTCAAATTTACATTGTACAATTCAATGAGTTTATTCCAATTGAAGCCGGCATACAATAAGGTATTAGTTTCAGTTGCATAGCATACTGATTAGAAATCAACATGACTCACAAAGTAATCACTCCACTAAATCAGGTACGCTTCTTCCCACTTGCATATTTATTACAACATCGTTGACTATTGTCCTTATACTACACATTACATCTCCATGACTATTTTGTATTTATCCATTTGCACTTCTTAGTCCCTTTGCCCTTTTAAACCATCTCCCCCAGTCGCACCCTCGCATGTCAAACTGTTATGTCATCTTAGATCTCTCATAGCAACTCCACAGGTTTTGGCTTATCCTAATACTGTTGACACTTAAGAAAATGGCCCTCGACTTAGAGAAAAAAAAGTGATAGAGGCTTTGTTTATCTGTCTTGAGATGAACAAGTTGTGACAGAAACACGGAACAAACAGTAAGCAGAGTCACCTGGGATGTAGATGAACAAGTAGGGAGAGAAAGAAAGCACCCTGCAACAGGAGGAGGTAGGATGGGGTAAGGATGTGGGGCTGCTCCGACTCGAACGGCTGAGTGAGATGGAGGCTGTGGCTGCAGCAGCATCAGATGCCTCTTAAAAGGGCCGCGTCCGCGAGTGGACTGGTGACAGACTTGCTCACTCTGAACACCAGTGCCCAGTGGGCAGCAAGGGGGCCACCAAAGACTTACGGGAGGACAATGAGTTGTCAGAGTGAGGGGCAAGCTGAGACTCAATCTGCACAGAAGTGCCAGCGGTATCCATTGTTCCCTGTTGAGCCCTCCCCTTTCCCAGTGCGCAAACTCAGCACCGCCCATAGTGGAGATGTCATCAAACTAGATAACAGAGGTCACTCTGCCCCGAGGATTCCCTGAAATTCTGCCTCCCACAACTCACAGCCCCACCTAAGCCACATCCAGGTGTGTCCTCTCTTAGTCAGGTGCCCCTTGCTGAGCAGCAGCCAAGACCCACACTGGAGGCAGCTGGCCTCTGTTTCTGGTGTGGTTTCTTGAGGCAACTATAAGCACAGCATCTGTGGATTGCTTGCTGAATCTTAACAGGTGGTCCTGGAGGGGCACAGGCTGGGGCTAAACTTGGCCTGCAGTTGAATCCCTCTCGAGACTGAGCCACTGGACACCTACTTCATAGAGCCACACTAAGCAGACCAGGAGACTTAGGAGCTTTGCTTAGTACGTAGAAACAAGCATGGAAAGGCAGCCAAAATGAAAAGACAAAGAATCGGAAAACATATGAGAACAGAACAGAGATCCAGGAATAATGGAATCAAGCAACCTAATAGAAGCAGAGTTTAAAACACTGGTTATAAAGATGCTCAATGAACTTATGGGAAGTGTAGATGAATTCAGTGAGAACTTTAACAAAGAGATAAAAAACAAAAAAATAGAAATGTAAATTGTAAAAGGGAACCAGTCAGAAATGAAGAACACATTATCTGAGATGAAGAGTGTGTTAGAGGGAATGAACAGAGTGGATAAAGAAGAGGATCGAACCACCGATATAGAGGATGAGGAAGCCAAGGACACTCAATCAGAATGGCAAGAAAAAAGAAGCCAAGACTTTACTAATAATTTAAGGAGCCTATGTGACACTATTAAATATAAAAATATCCATGTCATAGGGGTACCTGAAGGAAAATAAGATATTGAAGAGTTATTTGTAGAAATAATGATGGAAAAGTTCCCTAACCTGGTGAAGGAAATTGACATACAAGCACAGGAAGCTCAGAGAGTCCCAGGAAAGATGAACCCAAAGAGGCCCACACCATGACACATCATAATTAAAATGCCAAAGGTTAAATACAAAGAGAGAATCTTAAAAGCAGCAAGAGAAAAGCAATTTTTTTTTTTTTACCTACAAGGGGGCACCCACAAGACTGGCTGCTGATTTCTCAAAAGAAACTATGCAGGACAGAAGGGTTTTGCACAGAATATTCAATGCGATGAAAACCCAGGATCTATAACCAAGAATATTTTATCCTACAAAACTATCATTTAGAGTCGAAGGACAGGTAAAGTGCTTCCCAGACAAAAATAAGCTAAAGGAATTTGTCAACACCAAGCCAGTATCACAGGAAATGCTGGAGGGACTTCTTTAAGAAGAAAAAAAATCATATAAAAAGACAGGAATGAAGAATAGTAATAACTACATTTTTATCAACAAGTACCTCAAATGGAAAAGAATGAAGTGCTCCAACCAAAAGATAGAGTGGCTGAACAGATAAGAAAACAAGACCCCTATGTATGTTGCCTACAAGAGACTCACTTCTGATTAAAAGACACACACAGACTAAAAGGAAGGGGATGGAGAAAGATATTGCCTTGATGGACTTAGAGGATATTGTGCTGAATAAAATGGGTCGGATAGAAAAAGACAAATATCACATGATTTCACGTACATGTGGAATCTACAGAACAAAATAAAGAACAAAAAAAAGCGATAATAAACTCATAGATACAGAGAATATTTTGAGGGCTACTAGATGGGAGGTGGTTTGAAAGGAATGGGAAAAAGGCAAAGGGATTAAAGTAGAAATGGATAGTTGCAGAATAGACATGGAGATGTAGAGTGTAGCATGGAGAAGATGGTTAATAATGTAATAAATATGTAAAGCGGAAGAGGGGTACTAGATTTCGTGAGATGATTGCTTCGTGAGTTATGTGGATCTCTGATCACTAAGTTGTACAAATGAAACTGGTATATCATTGTATGTCAAATATAATTGAAAAAAAACAATCTCATTGAATTGTACAATGTAAATACAAGCAACTGTCTATTTTGATAAAGCCAGAAAAAATTGACCCTCAAAATATTCTCCATATTTATGAGTTTGTTTCCATTTTTATTGTTGTTTATTTTGTTCTTTAGATTCCACATATATGTGAAATCAAGTGGTATTTGTCTTTCTCTATCTCACTTATTTCATTCAGCACAATACCTTCTAGGTCCATCAAGACAATATCTTTTTCCATCGCCTTTCTTTTAGTCTGTGTGTGTCTTTTAATCTGAAGTGAGTCTCTTGTAGGCAGCATATTATAATGGTCTTGTTTTCTTATCTTTTGGTTGGAGCATTTAATTCTTTTCCATTTGAGATACCTGTTGATAAATATGTAGCTATTACCATTCTTTATTCATGTTTTTGGTGCATGTGTTTTTTTCTTAAAGAAGTCCCTCCAACAATTCCTGTAATACTGGCTTGTTATTGAAAAATTCCTTTAGCTTATTTTTGTCTGAGAAGCTCTTTATTGCTCCTTCGACTCTAAATGATAGCTTTGCTGGGTAAAGTATTCTTGGTTATAGATCCTGTGTTTTCAACACTTTGAATATTTCATGCCAAGCCCTTCTGTCCTACAAAGTTTCTTTTGAGAAATCGACTGCCAGTCTTAATGCAGCTCCCTTGTAAGTAACTAATTGCTTTTCTCTTGCTGATTTAAGATTCTCTCTTTGTATTTAAACTTGGGCATTTTAATTATGATGTGTCTTGTTATGGGACTCTCTGAGCTTCCTGGGGTTGTATGTCAATTTCTTTCACTAGGTTAGGAAACTTTTCCATCATTATTTCTTCAAATATATATTCGACTTCTTGTTCTCCCTCTTTAGGTACCCCTATGACATGGATGTTGTTGCCCTTAATTTTGTCACATAGGGTTTTTAACTTATTATTATATTCTTGGTTACTTTTTTCTTGCCATTCTGATCGAGTGTCCTTGGCATCCTTATTCTCTATATCGGTGTTTCAATCTTCTTCTTCCTCCACTGTGTTTATTCCCTCTGATATACTCTTCAATCATTCTTCATTTCTGACTGGTTCTCTTTTATAATTTCGATTTCCATTTTTATGTTTTTATCTCTTTGTTGAAGTTCTCACTGAATTAATCTACATGTCCCCTAAGTTCATTGAGCATCTTTATAACCAGTGTTTTGAGCTCTGCATCTGTGAGATTGCTTGACTCCATTATTCTTGGATCTCTGTTCTGCTCTCTCATATGGTTTCTGCTTCTTTGTCTTCCCATTTTGGTTGCCTTTGTTGTCTGTTTCTATGTATTAAGCAAAGCTCCTAAGTCTCCTGGTCTGATTAGTGCGGCTTTGTGTGGTAGGTGTCCAGTGGCACAGCCCTGAGAGGTGTTCAGCCGCAGGCCAAATTTAGCCCCAATCTGTGCCCTCTGGGGCCACCTGTTAAGATTCAGCAAGCAATCCACAGATGCTGTGCTTATAGTTGCCTCAAGAAACCACACCAGAAACAGAGGCCAGCTGCCTCCAGTGTGGGTCTTGGCTGCTGCTCAGCAAGGGGCGCCTGACTAAAAGAGGACACACCTGGATGTAGCTTGGGTGGGGCTTCGAGTTGGGGGAGGCGGAGTTTCAGGGAATCTTCTGAGCGGAGAGACCTCTGTTATCTATTTCGATGAAATCTCAGCTATTGCAGCGCCTGTGTCCATGTATTGACAGTGAGGAGAGCTCATCAGAGGAACAGTGGATACTATCAGCATTTCTGCCGGGGAGAAAGCCTAGCCTCCAGCCCTTTCTCCAACAACTCAGTGTCCCCCTGTAAGTCCCTGGCATCTCCCATGCAGCCGACCTAGCGCTGGTGCTCAGAGCGAGCAGGTCCATCCCGTGAAAGTCCGTTCATGGACACAGCCCCTTTTAGAGTCATCTACCTGCTGCCACAGCCTCTGTCCCACACAGCCGCTGGAGACTGGGCAGCCTCTGTCTTCGCTCCCTCCTACCTCCAACCGTTGCTCTCTAGTGATTTCTTAATTCTCTCTCTAGTTGTTGGTTCGTCTAGACTCATAGGCAACTCTGCTCACTGTTCTGTGTTTCCATCTCAGTTTTGGTGTGGTCACAAGTGGGGATGAGTGAAGATTTCTATCATCTACGCCATTTTTGCTCAGTACCAAAAGAAATATTTTTAATTGGACTGATTTAAAATATTAGGGCAATCCATATGAAATTGTCATTGTTATAAGTCAAAAAAGTTGATTGTCAATTTCATTTGGTTCGACCTACTAGAATATGACAACATCTACCATCTCTGAAGCTGACCATATTCTTCGTTCTCTTTAAATGCTTTATTAATTTGTAGCTCATCGATACTTACAGGAAGAGAATAATATCATCAGACAGTTTTCTCACCTACCTCTGAGAGAGCCATAATATGGAGAAGTTGTCAGTCCTTGATTTCTTCATGCAAATATTTTATTCCTTATTTTCCTCTATGGCAGGTACATAATAATGCCTTAGGGTATCCACACCACCATTTTTAAAGGCCTCTAAACCGACAATGTGCAGTGCATCAGATATTTTATCAAGGTGACACCCACCTTAACTTTCCAAAGCAAGTCTCCATTCCATCCCCATCCCCTTCTCTCATTCATTCATTTATTCAGCAAATGGTTCTCAAATATTTCTTCCAGACTGGGACTTGAGGATACAAAGAAAAGATACTCAGCTCCCATTGGTGGCTTTTGTGACACCTAAGTAGTAATGATACCTCACTCCACAAGATGGCACTCTTAATTCTTCTTTGTATTCCTTTTTTCATCATGACGAAAGGCCTTATTTTTTTCCACTGTTGCAGAACACATAGAACCATGACTTGTTTCACTATTGATGTAGTTGAATGCTCATGTGAACAAATTTCATATGATGCATTGGAAACTTCGTTTTCTCAGAGAAGTTCAAATGTTACTTTAGGAGAGGGTGGATGTTGTAACATGGAGGGCATGTTGTGATGTGAAAATGTGGGTACTTCCTTTTATTGCTAGTCCCTACCCTGGAGGAGCACTCTGGATTAAGGAAAAGAAGGGAAGAAAGCTGCACGTAACCCTGCAGGAATGTGCACCAAGCCTAGGGAAGCTCAGTTGGTCCCAGCACTGACCTAAAGCTTCCCAGGGAAGTAGATGCTCCGAATGCATCTAGGGAGTTCTTCATACTCAGTTTCCCATCCCAACTATTTCTACCTGGACTAATTCCACAGGCCTATGCCCCCTTGCCTCATCTGGACCCTCTTTACGACAGCACAGGATTGAGCTGAGTTTGTCAAACTTTGATCAATGATTTCACATCAAGGAAACAGCATAAGAGTAAAAAAGTATGAAAATGATAGTAATAGTCATTGAATGCTATGTCCCAGGCAGTTTGCTAAGTACTTTGCCTAGCAAATGTATCTCATTTAATACTCACAAGAACCCTCTGAGATATTTTTATTTACAAAACAAATACTTACGTAACACCTGATTCTAAGCTCTTTACAATATTAATTCATTGTAATTAAGTATTATAACATTTCCATGAGAATATATGTTATTACCATCTTCCTTCTACAGGAAACTATGACGCAGAGGAATTAAGTGACTTGCCAGAAGTCTCACAGCTTACTGAAGTGCAACTTGGGTTCATAGCCAAGGACGTCAAACTCCAGGGACTGGCCTCTTCTGCTGTCTCTGTTTCATAGGAAAATAATCTGACTTGTCAGTCATTATTTCCTCAAATTCCTGCTACCAAAACTATAAACTTTGCTGAATCTGCACCTTCCCTCTTCCCCACTTCTTATTAAAGCTGATATTCTCATCTATGTTCTGAGTCCTTTTCTCTTAGCCTTTTGTGGGACCTCACTCTTTTGACTGTTCTTTATTTGCTTCCCTTACTGCCATTTAAAACATATATTCGGACTTCTGGTCTAGACAAGATAATGTAGATACATCTCTCCCTGCTCTTCCATACAAAATACAGCTATAAATTCTGGGAATAATGTGAGAGGCAAACAAAAGAGAACTCTGAAAGGTGACAAAAGGAAGCTTAACTGGTTTAGGATCCCAGACTTGAGAAAGAGGATAATGGCAAGGTGTCCTTTGACTGCTGTTAACCAAGGGAAAGTGACCCAGACCCAGCATTTCCTGATCCCTAGATGAATAAAAGAAGGCAACCCAGGTAGGCTTGTTTCTTCCCCCAGATAAAATGGTAATCCCTTTCACAACATCAGGAAAGTCTGGTGGCACCAGCAAGAAGAAATACTGCCACAACAAGGAGGCCTAATCCAGAAAGCTTCTTTGTCCAAATAAACTTGTCACAACCCTCCCCTCTTGGAGAGACACCAGGTTGCCAGGTAACACCATTTAGAAGGATCCTATCCCAACAAGTACCTTGCACCATAAGCATTTTTGTGCCCACAAAGGTTACAAAGAGACGTGAGACTCCTTTCCCTTGCCAGGGCAAGTGGGACCCAGTCATGACAAGCAGCTTTCCCAGGAAGCCTCTTCAACCCTGTGAGCCTCCTAAAACTCTGTCTGCTTAGGCAGCACCAGCAGGAACCAGTGAGAGCCCCCATGGCATAGATAAACCAAGCCAATCAAAGTAACACTACAAAGGTTTTAAAAATTAAACTGCCATTGGAACCACAGCCTATAGAATAGGCCAGGACCTGCATGCCAAACCGAAACAGAGTGACCGCCTACTAGAAGGAAAGATTTAAATAGGATCCAGAGTGCCCTAACATATTAGCCAAAATGTCCAGAACAAAATAAAAAGTTACCTGTTATACAAAGAACCAAAAAACCACAACATGAGTGAAAAAAAAAAAAGATAACTAATACCAACACTGAGATGACTTAGATGTTAGAATTATCTGACAAGGTTTTTAAAGCAGCCATCATAAAAGTATTTTAAAAACATTTACAAAGTCTCTTGAAGTAAATGAAAAAAATATATAGACAATTCCAGAAAAGAAATAGAAACTATAAAAAAATAATCAAATGGAAATTATAGAAATAAAAAATACAATAATATAAATAAAAAACTTGTGGATGGAATCAATAGTAGAATGGAGATGACAGAGGAAAGGATCAGGGAACTTGAGAATGGATTAACAGAATTCACACAATATGAACAACAAAGATTAAATAGACTGGAAAAAATATAACAGAACCTCAGAGACCTGTGGAACAAAAATAAAATATCCAACATGCATATTATAGGAATCCCAGAAGAAGAGAAAAAAAAAAGTGGAGCTGAAAAGATATGTAAAGAAACAAGGGCTAAAACTTCCCACATTTGGTGGAAGATGCAGCCCTACAGATTCAAGAAGCTAAGCAAACTCCAAAAAGGCTAAAACCAAATGCACACCAACACACATCATACATAATTAAACTTCTGACAAAGAAAGACAAAGAAGAAATCTTGAAAGCAGCCAAAGAGAAATACCTCATTACCCACAGAGGAGCACCAGTTTGAATGACAGCAGATTTTTCATCTGAAACCACGGAAGACCAGGAAGGATTATCATAGTATTTTTTGAGTACTGAAATAAAATTCTTTTCTCTGAGCAAAGCCATGTGAAGAAAATGAAAACAAGCTACAGACTGAGAGAACATATTTGCAAACCACATATCTGACAAAAACCATCTAGAGTATCTAGAATACATAGAGAACTGCCAAAACTCAACAGTAAAAAATCAAATAATCCAATTAAAAAATGGACAAAAGCCATGAACAGACATTTCACTGAAGAGGATATACAGATGGCAAATAAGCACATAAAAAGACATTCAAAATCATTAGTTATCAGGGAAATGCGAACTAAAACCATAATAAGATACCCCTATGCACCCATCTAAATGACTAAAATAAAAAAACAATAACAATACAAAATTCTGGTGATAATGCCAAGAGGCCGGATCACTCATGTATTGCTGGTGGGAATGTAAAATGGTGTAGCCACTCTAGAAAATGGTTTGGCAGTTTCTTAAAAAAAATTAAGTATGCAACTAACTACCATATGACCTAGTAATTGCACTCCTGGACATTTATCCCAGAGAAATGAAAACCTATATTCACATGAAAACCTATACACGAATGTTTATAGCAGCTTTATTTGTAAGAGCTAAAACCTGATAGCAGCTCAGACGTCCTTTAATGAGTGAATAGTTAAGCAAAGTGTGGCATATTCATACCATAGAACTCAACAGTAAAAAGGAATAAACTATTGATATATCCAATATTCGGGTGAATCTCGAGGGATTTATGCTAAATGAGAAAAGCCAATTCCAGAAGATTATATACTATATGATTCTATTTATTGCCTTAATTTATAACCTTCATTAAATTACAAAACTAAAGAAATGTAGAAAAGAGTAGTGGTTAGGGACTGAGGAGAAGTGGAGAGAGGGATGCAGGAGGGTGGTGAGTGTGGTTATAAAAGGGCAACATGAGGGATCCCTGTGTTGGAACTGTGCAGCATCTTGACAGTAGTGACGCATATACAACTTGAACAAGTGATAAAACTGCACATAATTTAACATACATATATTCAAATGAGTGTAGGTGATGCTGGAGAAATCTGGGTAGGCCTGGTGTTTTATGTCAGTGTCAGTGTCCTGCTTGGGATATTGCAGGATATTGCTATTGGGGGAAGCTGGGTAGGTTGTATATATATATAAAAAAAAATCTCTCTGTATTATTTCTTAGACCTGCATGTGAATCTACAATTATCGCAATAATAATCTCAGTTAAAAAAAATACAGTCAAGTGTTGCTCAATTTAAAAAAGTCTTCACTTCCTCTCTAGCTACCATCTAATTTTTAGTTTCCCTTCACAGCCACCTCTGACCATTTTGTCCCAACTTCCTCAATGCCAAATCAATTCTCAAGCCACCACTATAGATCCTTATCATTCCATTGAAATGGCTTTTTATCAAAGTCAACGGTGATCTTCTGGTCATTCTATCCAATGTTCACCTTTCTACCCCACATTTCTATCTTGATGTCGTAACACGTTGACTGTTCCTTCTCTCTGGAAACACTCTTTGCACCCCCCTACTTCACTGGCCACTTCTTAATCTCACTTTTGGGCTCCTCTTTATCTATTTCTTTTCCTTCCAGTTCACCTACCATAGTAATCTCATTCTAGTAATTAAATTCATCAAGACCTGCACGGTACTGAGCTCACCACCTTCTCACTGTTCCTCATCTACACCTCATGCCTTCACTTCACTCTATCCAGATGTTAGGTTCAACAATCCATCATTCTATTCATTGTCTTGCAAACAAGCTTAACTCATTAAATTCTCTATCACATCTGCTTTGTGAAGTCTCAACTTTAGTCAACTCTACTCTCTACCTACTTCATTCCTGTATTTAGCAGATGAATATCGCCTGAGAAAAAACACACAGCTGTGTTGACAGGTTTAATTTTAAAATCATGGCCATGAATTTCAAATGATCCCGCTATGTTGCCTGAACATCCTACTACACTTGCTTTAATGTTCACATTCCCACTCTCTAAAACTATTTTGCAGCCTTTTCTCATGTTTCAAAACTACAAACACATTCAATACCCAATCTTTCACTTTAAGTGATGTCCTTGCCTCACTTAACTGGCAAAGCAGGAGCACTACAGTGAAATGTCCCTGCTTCTCTCTGTGGCTAACTCCTCCACTTGTGCTTGGTATTCGTCCCATCTCCTCTAGTCTTCTCAGGGGTTCCCCTCCTCTGGTTATTCCCTTTCTTTTTTACATCTTAAATTTCTCCTTCTCTATCTGATCATTTTCATCATCAAACAGGCATGTCATGCCCTAATTATCACCTATTTTTACAAAAAAATTCCTTTTACCCCACATCTCCATTCCAGCTGCCACCTCGATTTCTCTGCTCCTCTTTACAACAAAATCTCATAAGTGGTCTATAGTCACCATTCCCACTCTTAACCATTCTTTTTTTCCTCAATTCTAATCCAGTTTCTGTCTCCACCACTCTATATGCACTGCTTTTGCCAAAGCTATCAATGACCTTCATGTAATCAAAGTCAGTGGTCTCTTCCCTGCTCTTAATTTACTTGACTCCCAGCAGGACTTGACACAGCTGACTACTGCATCCATTTTAAAACCTGTTCTTCCTCGGGGCTTCCAGGACACTTCATTTTCCTGGTTCTATTTCTATCTCACTGGCCTCTCCTCAATCTGTTTTGCAGCCTTTTTCTTCTCACCCTAAGTGACCTCATTCAGTCCTATAGCTTTAAATATTATCTATGTGTGGATGACTGTCAAGCTTACATTTCCACTTGTATATCTATCTGCCTACTTGACATCACCATTTGAATGTCTAATAAGGTACCTCAGAACTAACATGGTCAAATCCAAACTCATGATTCTTCCTGCAAAAAGCTTCTCCCTCAGCCATTCTCAATTGCTCACATAAAAAAATTAGGATTGATTCTATTCTTTTTCTCACCTTATGTTCAATTCTTGCAGAAATCCTTCTTACATCACCTCCAAAAATGTATCCTGATTGTTTCTACTTCTACCCATCACTGCTATTACCATCCTGATCTGATCCACCATAGCTATTTGACTTAAAGCAAGTACGTCTGATATTTTGTTTTCTTCTTAGCTTCTTTAACTCCCTACCATTCATTCTCCTCAGCACCAGAGGGACTGTTTCATAAACTATATAAATGTCTAACCAATGTACTGTACACTTGAAACTAATAATAAAATAAAATGCTAAAAAAGATTAAGAAGAATAAAAAATATATCATGTGAGAAAATATTGAAAAAAGTCATTCATTTATTTTCTTAAAATCTTCCAGGGACTACCCAACAGACTTAGAATACAATTCAAACTCCTTTTCCTATTTTTCCAAATAGTCCTGTGGGAAAAGACAGGGAGGAATTTCAGTCTTCACTTTCCAGGGGAAAAAACTGGGGGAAAGGACAAAGGAACTAACACATAAATACCCAGTCAGTATCTGCACCTGAGGAGAAGGAGGCTGTTTTATTTAATAGCAGGAAATGAAAATCCCTTGGCAGTTTTTTTCCAAGCATAGGTCAATCTATCTGCCAATCTGGGCCTTCTCTGGGGGATTGCTTTCCAGAGAACTTCCTACCTCCAAGAGTTTCCTAGAATCCCCTTCCCCCATGTCTTTACCTCACGTCCTAAAATCTTTCTCACCACCTAGCCAAATGTGACCATCATTCACTACCAAAGGAAAGGTACTGAAAACACTGGACTTCTGTCTTCTGGTCCAGCTAGATCGGCCACTAACGAGCTCTGTGACCCTGTGCAAACCACTTAACCTCACTGAGCTTTAATGTTGTTGAAATGATCCCTGTTAATGCAAAGATTCCACTATCAACTGCTAGTTTTCAAGTAACAACACATCATCAATTCTACTAGCACCAGGACAAATAGAGGAAATGAAATAGGTAGTTTGGAGAAAAACAAACAAACATTGGGCATTTACCCGCTTTCTCTTAGAAAACCTTTATGTTTAACCAATCCTTCGATCTTTCTTCTTTGAGACAAAGAAATCTTCAGCTCCTGAACCAAATTGCCAACATCTGCCCACTTATTAGCTTATAATTTGCAACAGTTTTAGACTAATTTCTTTAAAGTAGTGGGTCTTGCTTGACGTTTCAAAAGAGATTTTTCCTCATTATCTGCAGTGTGAAAATGTTTTTAAAGAAATTAAATAAGGAATGATGAATCGATATTTGAATTAGCCCTTAATCAGCCAGATGGGGCTGTGGCTCCACGAAGCACTGGCTCCAGCAGCCCGTATTTGGCTGCACAGAGAAAGTAGGCTTGGCAAACCCGCACCGCTCACCCAGTGCCCAAACCTGAGGCCTTCCAAGCCTCTCTGCCTCCATGCCTTCTGTCCTGCCCTCCACTCTATCCATCACCTGATCCTAGTGAATTGACCTCAGAAACATTTCCCAGAAAGGTCCAGGTCCACAGGACCAAGATTTTCTCCCTTCACCTTCACCCACATTATGCTTTTTGTATTTTCACACTCTATGGCTTTGTCCTTTGCCTTTACTAAAATCTCTGCCTCTAATACCCAGGCTTCATTCTCATTCATCCTCTCAAATGCAGCTGAAGTGGCCCTTCCTCTAGGAAGCAGCCCCTCCCCTTCTGCAAGGCATAGGCATGCTTTCTTCCTCTGTACTCACTCTTCCAGAAGTTTGTCCATACCCTTCCCAAAATGCATAACAGTGCATCAAAATAACTTTTAGAGTTTACTGATTAATGCTGAATCTTTGAGTCTTCTTTAGGTCTGTATTGCCAGCGTCTGTCATAAGGCCAGTGCATTTTCCAAGTACTTAGTGTGTATTTAATAAATGAGCACAAGAATGGAGCATCAGAATGTAGATTTGCCCATTCAGGAAACAAAAGTTGTATATCCTTGACCTAATGCCTGGTATGATGGTAAGTTCTGCCTTCTGTATGTCAAACTGTTATTTGGATGCTTTATTTAGGGAATTCCTTTTCCTCTACTATCAGTTGTACTATTACATTTGAACTGATATTAGAAGACCTAAGCTGTTGTTTTATTTAACTGCAATCAAAGAAGGAAGTAACTCCTCGATTATTGTCCTGGAAGGCTCCCTCGGTGGTCTGAATTTTAATATCTTGATGTCTGCAGCAAAACTTTAATTTCTGTACAAAGCAAGATATTTATGAACAGTCAAGCTGCTTTTGTCACTCTAATGACCCTAATTGGAATTTGGCAGTAAAACAAGAAGGAAAACTCCATGAGCATTCGGCGAGAAAAGCGAAATGCAATTAAAAAGGGTTCATTTGTTAGTTGTCTACATTTCTGTACTTATCCCCTGGACATTTTTAAAATCTAAAAATTTTGACAAGAAAGACATTAGCTTTGATCTCTGGTCTTGATATCAAAATGTTCACCATAGTTAAAGTGTTTGCTCGTTAAAATTTAATTCACCCCTAGGTTCTTTGTTCCTTTCTAAACTCAAATTTATACAATTTCACCCAAGAGTGAAGATGACTTAACTGTATCCCAAGAATTAATTTTCAGGGACATAAGTTGAGTGGTACTTCTAGTTTCTCATGGCAATACCATCTTTCCCCTTCTAAGCTCAACCTTCTCTTCTGGAGGACCCAGACACATCTGCATTGCTCTATAGTGCTTGGTAGAATGTCTGGCATAGATTTGGCCTCTGTAAGTTGTGGCTAATGATAACAACAACAATAATAAATTTAATAAACATGCATTGACACCAGCTATAATTTCTGTACATCTTATTATTAAATCCTAACATCTCCACAAGGTAAAAGGTATTATTCCTATTCTGTAGATGAGGAAACTGAGGTGTAGAGCATCCTGACCCAAATTACATGGTTAGTGGGTGGCAGAGTCAGGAAACAATCCACGCCTCTCTAGTTCCAAATCCAAAGTATTTTTCTCTTACAGGAGCCTCTGACCAAAGTGGATTTCTTCATCTCATTTCTATTTTGAAAGTGAGTAAACTGAGTTCTAGAGAGGTTAAAGTAACTTGTCCAAGGTCATATCACTAGAAAATACTGGAATAATTTGTAACCTAGTTCTGTCAGATTCCTAAGTTCATGCTATCTCTCTTAAACTACCATGGCTATAAATGAATGTACCTGGTTGGCCTGAGACTGATCTTATGGGATGTCAGTAGAGTCTGGGGACTCAGGGGCATGATGGGTGAGGGGCGATATTCAAAAAGGTAAGAGTGGACGGGAGCTACAATCCTATCTTCATATTCCTAGTGACTCGATTTGGCCCTGGACAGCTTGATTTCCTGTAGCTCAGAGCACCATTGGGGGATGTTAACTCTCCTGTAGTGGGTTAAATGGTGATTTCCCCCAAATATATGTCCACGTCCTAATCCCTAGAACATGTGAATATTGTCATACTTGGAAAAAAGGTCTTTGCAGATATCATTAAATTAAGGATCTTGAAATGAGATCATCCTAAATTATCTGGGTGGGTCCTAAATCCAATTACAAATGTCCTTACAAAAGAAAGGTGAAGGATATTTGAGACAGACAGAAGAGAAGACAGGAGAGAAGGAGGTGACATGAAGACTCAGGCAGAGGTCAAAAGGATTCAATTACAAGCCAAGGAACGGGAAGGAATGCCTGGAGCCACCAAAAGAGGTAAGGAATAGATTATTCTCTAGAGCCTTTGGAGAAAGTGAAGCCATGCCAACAACTGGATGTTGGATTCCTGGCCTCCAGATACGCAAGAAAATAAAATTCTGTTGTTTTAAGCCACCAAGTTTGTTATGGTTGCCACGGGAAACTAACACACACCCTGAATATGGTTTGAGGTGCCCCCATTTGCAGACATGCAAAAGGAGAGCTCTGTCTACCCCTAAGGATAAGTTTAATCATGACAATACCAAACCAGGGAATCCAAGATGCTTAGAATGCAGGCCAAATTTCTTAGACTGTAAAGCACAGAGAATAAGTGAGTGACAGTCAGGGCCTGGCAAAAGGCCTATGATTAGAAACACTTGGGCTAATAGGTGTGACAGGAAATCTTGACAGGTGTGAATGTAAGGATTCTAACTAGGAATCAATACCATTCCAGATGTATTAACCTATAAACATGAGGACTTCAGCTAGGCTTCAATTAGGACAATCTGCCCTGCCTTCTGAAGCTGCATAATGTGGAGAAATGAGCATGGACTTGTCTAAAAAATTTTGGGTTTGAATTTGGTCCTGTCCAAGGTCACATTGTCATTGAGCTGACATGACTAGAAAGTTTCTCAGTTTCCTTATCTACGAAATTGAGACAATGACAAGAACTATCTCTTGAGATGTCAGGATTAAATTAAATATTCCAACTTTACATGTGATATCACTGATAACAAAATAAGAGCTCATTAAATGGCAGCAGTCATTATGTCCAGCCATGAGGCCTCATATTGCAGCTCTATGATTGCCATCCTTTCCCTGAGCTGGCTCAGGAGTAAGGGATGGGCTCTATTCTCCATCCTGGACTCAATTCTCAAAGTGGGGAAGTGGTGAAATCTCATAGATTTCATAGCTCAGAAAAGAGGTGATGGCTTCTCACTTTATCTGCTAATTGTTTCTCTGATCTTATTGCAAAATTGTTTGGGTGAGTGATGTGACTATTCCCAACCATTATTATTTTTTTGTAGTGTAAGGTAAAAGTTCATCACATTTATAAAATGAATGATTCATAGGGATTAAATTTCTTTAAATGAAGTCAACAGAATAATACAAGCTGCTATCACGGCTAATGGGCTGGATTTGGTCATGATATTCAGTGATAGTATCCACTTGAGTAGCTTGGAAGATTGGATGACGCAAGGGACACTGCGTTTGGAATGAGTACTTTCTATGAAGTCACACTTCATTTACATTGTGACATCAAATGACTCAATTCATTTCGTCTACTACTTTGTTCACAAGACTTACCTGCAGTCTAATCTGTCAGATCCTTTCAGAGGTGTTACAAGTTAAGATCTGTCAACATGACAAGTAGTCTTTTTATTTCTACTGTTCAGTGTTCTTGCATTCTGGGATTCTGACAACTGAGAAAACTCCTGTAATTTCTTATGTAATCATGGGGAACCTCAGAGGTGAGGAAACTGACCTACTGTCCCAAAGGCAATAATTCTGTTTTCAAATATTCTCCAGGAAATGAGAGGTCAGGATGAAGTGAGCATAATTCAGCGTACTTTTAACGGTCTCTATTACTGTTACCAAGTCACAGGTTAACTCCCACTTTAGAATGTCAGTCATTTAAAAGAGATAAAAAAAAAACAGAATTATAAATAACTCCAGCCAGGAATAATATAATGCATGTGTTTGTCCTTAACTGAAGAGGTATTTTGACATTTTGTTCTGTGCCTGTCATCTTAGAGTTTCTCCACAGAAGTACACAAGAAGTCAAATTCAGGCAATCCAAGTGAGGTTTTATTCATTCTGTTGGGAGTTCTCTTTACAACTACAAACATTGAGTATAAGAAGGGTCAAGTTATTCCCTCAAGAAGCTAAACTGTAGGTGGAATGGAGCCAAATTAATTAAATCCTACATAGGTTTAAGCTATTTATAAACCTGAGAAATAAGCACAGCTTGGATTTCCAAGTGCCTCTAGTTAACACACTTAACTCTTTATTGACCAGCTAAAAATACCGAGATCCTCATTTGTATGCTAGAGAAATTTTGCTTTAGCCAAGTCAGTTCTGCCATCTTCACTTATGTGTTCACACTATACAATTTGACAAGAATGCCTACAGTCCTAAAATAAACACAATGAATCTAGGCTAGGTTCTATCATGAGTTATTCATGTGAGTAAGTGACAGATCTACTGTGAATATCAAGATCAATCAATGGCCATCATGGATTCTTGGCAGATAACACATGAATAGCAGATTTGGGGCAGGTGAGACTCAGGAGCCTCTGTGGTCTAAGATATGTTACACATTTTATAAGATATACGTTTGGAAACACACAACCCATGTTGTAAAGACAATTTTGGAAATGATTCCTTTAATAGTCAACATGGCACACATAAGGGTTGCATTCCAGTTGAGTTCAGAAAGCCCTTGCACAGGAAAAAAAAAATTATAGGACTGGACTATGCCAGATGAGTCTGGAAAAGTGGACCAGAGTAATAAATATAATTTATTGTCCAAATCGGGACATTTTTGAGGGTGAAATGGGGAGCTATTAATAATTACATCAATATCTACCTATAAGGCAGGAAAGGGCACTGCAAATATTATAACTCATATTAGTGACAGAGAACATCTCGCACAATGCTTGGCATGTAGTAAAGTTTGATAAAGGTTTGTTGAATGACTAAATAAAAAAAGTGAAATTGTATTGCTTTACTTCTCCAAAGTCTTTCCGTCATTGATCACTGGGGTTGTTATACCATTATTAAGGACTTGGTAGTGATGGTCTTAATTCACTTGGGTTATAATAAAGGGAGAGAACAGAATTCCAACCACCAAAACCAATTACTTGGTATCAGCTCACACCTTCCTTGATCTTTTGAAATATCTAATATTATTGGCCAACCCCTCTTTTACCTTCGTTTCCATGACATTTTGCTGTCCTGGCTCTCTTCTTACTTTTTTGATCAATGTTCCCTGTCCCCTTCTATTGGTTTCTTTTTCTTCCCCCATGCCAAAAGCAGATAGTCACAAGAGATCCATCCTTAACCCCTTGTCCTCTTTTTCAACATGTGCTCCCTTAGCGGTCTCATCTACTCCTGTGTACTGCTCATATAATTCTCAAATTTTGGTTTCCCTCCAAAACAATAATTCTGCAATGCAATGTTCAAACTGTACCTCAGATCCATAATATTTGAAACAGAATTCAATATCTTAAACCAACTCTTCCTTCTGCTTTCTTTTTGTAAAGGGAGCCTGCATTCGTTAAGGGACCAAGGCTTGAAACCCTAGGCTCATCATATTTTTCTTCCCGCTCTCTGAGCCACACATCCAGGACAATGCTAAGATCTCCTGGACCATTTGTCTAACACTAATGCAATCGCCTTGGTTCAGGCCCACCATCTCTTTCTCGATATAGTGTATCATCCTCCTAATTAACCTTTCTGCCTTCATTTCTAGCTCCCCAGTTCAAATCACTGAGATTTAAAGTTTCCTCTATTTGGATGTCAAGGCATCACCTATCTTAGGTGCATAACTACTACTCCTGGGTGGGGTTGAGATTGGTGACTCAGAAGTGATCCAAGCACTAGGTAAAGAATTTGAGTAGAAATTTCTATAATCTCTTCAGATGGCTAGCAGAGCAGGTAGGAGATAAGGGCCTGGAAATTGAGTCAGAATGAGCACCCTGACTTCTGGGAGGTAGGAGCTGCCTCATATTCATTGGGGCCCATTTTGTTCATCTCTACATGGGCTAGTCTCTTGAGCATTCTTGTTGTCCTAGGTGGGGGTCTTGGCAGTTCAGACTGAACCTTCTGGATTTCTACCCTCACAGCCTACTGATACCCAAATAAGCAGCACTTAAAGAATCTATTTTGGAGGCCAAGTTTATATAGGGTACTTGAGCCCCAGAATGTGATCTTAGGTTA
The DNA here is from genome assembly GCF_902729225.1 of Pteropus medius. NCBI lineage: Eukaryota > Metazoa > Chordata > Mammalia > Chiroptera > Pteropodidae > Pteropus > Pteropus medius. The sequence continues at coordinate 3,358,288 of NW_024340698.1, read as the reverse complement.
AGAGTTTATGAAACTGGTAAGATAGTGCCTCAGTTATCTAAAGTACCACTGTTGGGAATCTCCTGTCCATTGCAGTCATCTATTTGCATGTCCTTCCTGACTGGCTGACGATGTTTTTGTCTGGAGTCCTGGTAAAGCTTTCCTCTCATCCTCACAATCCCACAGTGTTTCAGAAAACTAGCAAAAGTATAGCCTTCACAAAAGTACCACTTTGCGCTACATTTGCTTCGTGCACAGCAGAGTTAGTCTTTTGATTTGATGCCAGATGGAATGGCAGTACTGAGTCTGATTTGGGATTGAGAAGCAAATAAAACAACAACAACAACAACAACAACAACAACAACAACAACAATATCCACACTCTGGAAAACAGTACCCACTTTAGTAGAATCAGTTCCAGAAAGGAGCCAGTTCTCCAGGTGACCCTCCAAAGAGAGGCATACGTTACAATGTTTAGAGTTAATGTGCTTTATAAAACCTGACACACTTTGCTCCCACAGAATTTAAAGTTTCCTCTTCATTCACTTAAAATATCCTTAGCCGCCTAACAAGGAAAAAGTGTTGAAGCTAAACAGGAAGTACTCTGCTTCTCGATTATTCTCTCAAACCCTTTTCCTTAGTTTATTAGTACCGTTTACTTTACTGTTGTTGACAGTTAGGTTCTTCAAATGTGGCATTCGTTACATTTTCCCATAAAATGCTCTCTATCTCATTGTCACAGCTCCTCCTACTACTATCATTACCTGTCATATGTCACCTGCGCCTCACCGGTGCAGTGCACTATGGACCTAAAAGTATCACACAGAAACTTAGATTCTTATTTTCAATATGCACCTATATGCACCCAGGGTAGGTAGACACATCATCATTTAGAGTCAAGGATACTTGCCCAGTGATACTTTTTACCATAATTCTTGATTACTAATTAGTCCAATATTATTTTTATGTCTGTGGGATGTGTATGCGCACACACATACTTACACACATACACACTTGAAACCACACACATTATCACAATCTTCATCATTCATAAAAAAGAGAATCATTGACATGATATATCCCTCTATACACTTCATGTTCTCTGCTGCGTTGTCAATTTGACTTCAGTTCTTTTTGTATACACACAGCCTATTTTTAAAAGGCTTCTTTGCAATTCAAATCTACGTTGTGTAAGTATATCAGAAGAAACAGTTCAATTCAGTCTTGTTTTGTGCTATATTGTGGTAAGCTTTGAAACAGATGAATATTTTGAGACTGTCTTTCCACTGAACTACATTCAAATAATTTTATCCCTGAAAACACATTCTCTTCTATCATCTAACCTCATTTCAGACTGTGGGATCTAAAAGACCCCCACATTACTTTTGAAGAAATTTTGTGATATCAATTTAACAGTAGGGAAAAGGTTAACAATATTATTTCATATTACCTAATGTCATCATGATTCATTTGAGGTTAAAAAGAAAGACTCATAACAATTATTTGTTGATACTAAACAAATGGAAAGGCAGATGTTTTAAGTAGTTACAAAATTAATGTCAGATGTCAAATTGACATGAGTTTATATATGTTATATAAATACAAATTTGAATCTGTATAACCTCTTATACATTCATCTTTAAATAAGTACACTTGGATATGGATAACAGAAACCATCTATATACAATGACTCTGAGAAATAAATATACAAAGTAATATCAGATGCCAAGTTATTTTCAGATATTCGTGTCTGAGAAAACCTCTTTGTTTTCTGCCCTAAAAAACTTTCAAAATTCTTTGCTGTATTTTCAGATACTTGATACATTACATCTGAAATAGAGTGAACTGAAATAATAGCACAAAATATGTAATGAAAATAAGCACAAACATATATTGAGGAAAGAATCTAAATATAAAAATGGCTGATGCTCTTATTAAATTGACTGTATTATTTAAATGCAATATTTGATGGGACCTGTGCTCTAGCAATCTAAAGTGAAGGGCAGGAGTGGCAGAATCTGTTAGGCTCTAAAATCTAATTAATCCGGTACTAAGCGGCCAGAATGAAAAACAAATTAAAATTTTATGATTCAAAATGTATAGGGCCAGTTCAATACTGTAAATGTTGGGACCGAACCACTTTTAATTCTAGAGGGAAAGGGGAAAAGTTGGGGCACTATTAAAATCTGGGATGGCTGATTACCTTAATAAAAAAGTCTATAAGCTCTGTCCATCTTTGTGGCTCCAGGATGGAGTATGGTGCTTAGGACACAATGGGTACTCAATAAATGGCTGTTAATAAATGAATAGATTAATGACAAATATCCTTAAATAACATCATTGTTTTCCAAAATACTCTTTTAATTATTTATTTCAGTGGCGAATGTATATATTCCATTCCATGTCCACTTACTCTGGTTACTTTTGTTTTTATTGTTGAAGGCTATTAATCTCCATAAAATTTATATTTTTTTTCTTGCTATATGACCTACCTAATCATTAAAATAAACACATTGATTGGGAGTAAAAATAAAATTCTTTTTAAAAAATCCCAACTTAAGAAAAGAATCTAGTCAAATTAAGAGTTTGAATCTATTATTTGTACTTTTTAGTATAATGAATTTCAAACTTTATATAAAAGAAACAATATGTAGCACTCAAAATACAAAACAATTAAAAGCAGTGCTGGTCTGCATGGGTAGGTGGCCTTTAGTCCTGCCCTGAATGTGTCTGTCCCCTAACCGCATCATCTGTCTCCTAGCAGTCTGCAGCTCAGAACCCCTAGGATTCTCAAGGACAGTTTGAAAACTATTGTTCTAGGACATCCCTTAAGCAAGGCTAGAGAAGGGAAGCCGAGTTCTATCTCAAGGTGGCAACATGAGGACATGAATTTGGCGCTGAACAACATAGATGGACTTGAAAGAATGTATCACAAGGTAAAATGAGCAAGAGCTGTAATCAGATTTGGTGACTTCCTAGAATAGCACAGCCTGTGCTCTTGTTGGTGGCAGCTGCCTTAGCAGAAACACACAACCTGCTGTCTATAGTCATAGTGCATTGTCAACACTTCCAAGTGCAAGAAGTGCTTTTCTCCCCATGTGCCCTCCCACCTGCACATCTATATTTCCTTCTACCTGAAGGAGATATAGCTGAGAAACTTCTCCACCTGAGAAACTGAGTGAGGAAACCATTCTGCATCCTGGTCCAAACAGAGGGTGTAATCCCAGGAGGAGGTGATTATCTCTGGTGATAGAGATAGGCCACACAGGGCACAAATATTTGAGATTCTTTGAAAGTCATATGCCCATGTGCCTCCACTAGCCATATCCCTTAATCATGAGCAAAAACACTACAGCAAAACTGGGGCATTTCCACCCCAAAGCAAAATGGAGTACAGCACCCAGGGCACTCTCAGGAATGTCAAAGTCATTAAGTCAAGCCATACTGAAGTATACTCTCACAGAGGACTAAGGCTACACCGTATTTTATCAGAGCTTTGAATACTCACACCTTTACTTTCTCCCTGGACATAGCCTTCAAGGCCTAGATCAAATGCTACCTCTTGCAGGAAGCCTTACTGCAGTTTTCAATGATCTCTCTCTTCTCAGGCCTTCATTTGCACTTATCACTTCTACAACATCTCTCTTTTTTAATTGCTTACTTTTGCTTCTTGGATTCTTCTAAAATACTGTCCTGCCTCCCAAACCAGACTAGAGGCTCCATTAGGATGGACAGTATATATACATAATGATGAACCACTTAGCTCTGGGTCAAACCACTAAAAATCAATCATAAAGGTGAGAGCTATGAACAATCAATAGCTTCATTATTGACTTGTCCTTTTATTTCCACATTCATAAAGCCAATGGCATACCGAATATCTTCACTTCAATGTTTAGGAGGCATCTCAAAATTGGCATGATCATAAAAGGACTCTAACTTTCCAATCCCACCACTAGTCCATCCTGATTTCCCCCCAATATTCCCTATCTCTGTAAATGGTACCATAATCCCTCCAGTTATTCTACCCCAAAACCTAAAGTTCATCCTTCATTCTTGGTTCTTCCTCATCTCCTACATCCAATCCATCAACAAATCTCATTAATTTAACCTATAATATATATTCCAAAGCCAATTACTTTTCATTATCCCCAATATCACTCTAGTGTCTAGGACAAACCACCATTGTCTTCTGCCTGTACTTTGCCAGCATCCTCCTAATTGAGCTCTCTGCTTGTGCAGTTTTCCCATTTATAGTCCATTCTCTTATTCTCATTCTCTTTCTCTGTACCCTTTTCTCCACCTCTTCCCCATTCCCCACAAACTCTTTGGTCAAGTAAAAGTTTCTTAGGAAATCCAAGTTAAACCAAGAGCTGCTCCCCATCACTTTCCTGTTGCTTCTTGCTCAGCATTGCTGAGCTCCTGAGATCTATTTATCAAAAGATATGTTTTCTCTTCCCTCTCTCTAATGTCTCCAGCTCTTTCAACATTTCCTCACAGTACATGCTTTCTTGACCCCTTGACATCTCTGGGTGTTCTCCTCCAGATTCTCCCTAATTTGCCCATGTTTCCTTTAATTTAGAATTCTTCACAAATAAAGAGTGCTACCTACAAGTTGTTCCAACAAAAGGAGTGCCCTGCTTCTCTTGATCTGGTCACCACAAGTGTTTTAATGAAGCTTGGGTGAATAGTCCATTTTAACAGCTGCTAAATAGAAAGTATTGGTTTCTGTTAAGTGAATGGGTCAATCTAGACGCCTCCGCCAGGTACCAAAAGCACTGCAGCTAATGCAGTTTTTGTGTGACATTTACCTATGTAATTATACTTTTGAACCTCGGTATAGAATTTTCTACACTTGTTGAGTTTGTACTGAAAATTCTAGACTGTTTAGGATATTTTTGATCTTGATTATTATCAGTCATGACTATCATCCCATTTAACTATTCTCTTTGGTTTTAGTAACCTGCTCTCTGCCTTCATGAAGTCAGTAATGAGACTGAATGAATAAATGAGTTAATGGTATACTAGGACAAGTCTAATGGTATAATTGGAACAAGTCTGGAATGATTTTTTTCTTTTCTACTTGTTATATATGTAAATTGTATGAGCATCAAATATATTTCTCATGTTCCGAATAACTTCAATTGTCCAAAGAGAACTCTAATTTTCTTAAAGGTTTTCTACTCATAAAAGACACAGAAGCAGACTTGAAGAAATGGAAAGACATTCCTTGTTCTTTGATAGGATGGCTCAATAGTATAAATGGGTTACTTCATCTATAAATTTAATTTATACATTTATATAAACTCAATAAAAACATCAACAACATTTTTTATAGAGTTAGACAAGTTGTCACTGAACCTCATGTGAAAAAATTAACAATAGCCATGGAAATACAAAAAATGAAAAACCATGAGCAGGTATTAGCTCTATTAGACAATAAAACATACTATAAAGCCTCTATAATTGAATAGGTGTGGTACTAGCGCATCAATAGAGACCAGTGAAAAAGGATAGAATGTTCAAAATTAGACCCAAGTAGATATGGAACTTTAGTACACAATAAAGATGATATAGTAAATAACTAAAGCAAAGATAGACATTTTGATAGATGGTGCTGGGACAAAGTTTAGCCATTTGAAAAAAGATAAATTCGATCTGCAATTCACATCATATATAAGAGTAAGTTCCAAATGGATCAAGGATCTTAAATGAAAGTGAAACCCTTCAGGCACTAGAATAAAATATGGGTAAATTCCTCTTTAAGCTGGGTATAGTAAGATGTCTTCTATCTAGAACTCCAAATCCAGATAAAATAAAACAAATGATTGTTAAATCTCATTGAATAACAACAATTTAAAAAACTAAAGCATGTCAATAAATACAAAATAAAAAGATGACCTACAAACAAGGAGAAATATCCACAACATGTATGACAAATAAATAGCTATCTCTAATATATAAATAATCCTTAAAAGTTGAAGGAAAAAAATCTCAGATAGAAAAATAGCCAAATATGAAGACAACTCACAAAAAAGATATTAAAATTGTCTTTAAGCTTATGAAAAAAAATCACCTTTACTCATAATAAATGATATATAAGTTATAACTACATTAAGAATCCATTTCTCACCTATCAGATTGACAAAAATTTTCACGTGTAACACTCTGTAGGTGAGGCTTTGGAGAAACTGGCCCTCTCATATATTGCTCATAGGAATGCAAATTGGTACAACCCTTATGAAGGAAATCTGGTAATATTAGCCAAATTATAAATGTACTGACTGACCTTTTGACTCACCAGCCCTACTTATCAGGATTTACCCTGAACACATATCTCCAACAATATGAAAATACATAAGCATAAGGTTATTTATTGCAGCACTATAATTGCAAAAATATAGACAAGAGTATTACTGGAGCGCATTGTTCTATGATTTTACTGGATGTCTGAAATCATGTCAAAATTAAAAGTAAAAGAAAAAAATGATTTTTTTCCTCTTAGGCAGGGGTCCCCAATCCCTGGGCGACAGACCAGTACCAGTGAGGAACCGGACTGTAGAACAGAAGGTGAGCGGCGGGCAAGTGAGTGAAGCTTCATCTGTATTTGCAGCCACTCCCCAGTGCTAGCATCACTGCCTCAGCTCCACCTCAGATCATCAGGCATTAGATTCTCATAGGAGCACCAGTCCCTGGTGCCAAAAATGTTGGAGACAGCTGTTCTAAGGAGTCTTTCATGAATTTTTCAAAACTCTCATTTGTCATAGTATTCATCTCACATTGCATTTTAAAAATAATTAGAGATTTAAGTCTTTGAACATATATGTGAACAGAATATTCAACAAATCATTAATCACACTATTGCAGTCCTCTCCAGATTGACAATAAACTCTAGAAGAAGTCAATCAATCAGTCAACACCATTTATCTTGAGAATTCCTCCTGTGTGATGAGTACCCCAGGAGGTCCTGAATGATATTAAGGTAAAAGTGATGGAGGTGGTCTGCTTATTCTTCCATGTCTCTCTAAATTTAGTTATTGAGTACTTTGAGTCCTGCCTAGCCAACTTAGGCATACTTAAGGGTAGTAAAAGCATGGCTGCAGAAAATGGGCTTGTATCCTTCTATATGGGAAGGATGACAGGCCTCAAGCCCTTATTCCCTTAAGTTTTCTACAGATTAATGTTATGAACATGGGCCGGATAAAGACTTAGAGCATGCTTCATTTGAAACTCAAACAGTAACATGAAAATCAGTGTTTCTTACTCCCTTTTAAAATGCAAAAGCTACCTATAGATCTCTCACACTTTTTCTGCATAAATTGGCAGGCTAAATTCTATAAAATTTAAGAATAAGTTCCAGATGGATCTTTGCCACTTCTCTGTAGGGAACATGTATGCTTTCTTTTTAAAAGAAATGTCAGTGTATCAGGGAGGCTGTAGAGACAAACATGCAGAGAAATGGATGAGAAATTAGGACAGTTGTAACTGCTAAAGTCTCTTCCCACTTAAAGATGGCATGATTATATGTTTTAATTTCTCTGAAAAATTTCTGATCCCTCTACAAGAAGAAGTAATTATATGTGCTGCCTTTGTGCCTCCTCCAGTCTTGTACTTAGGCCACCAGAGTGAATTTAAAGATATACATGTTTGTCTACAACAAGGGATGGCAAACTTTTGCTATAAAAAAATCAAACAGTAAATATTTTAGGTTTTAATGGCCATATGGTCTCTGTTGCAACTACTCATTTCTGCTGTAGTAGTGTAAAACTAGCCATATACAACAAGAAAGTAAATGGGTATGGCTGTGTTCCAAAAAAATTTATTTAGCAAAAAGAGGATGGGTGGGATTTCACTTAAGGGCTATAATTTGCTGACCTCTGGTCTATGACATTCAAGACAGAGGCTATGTCCAAAGTCCTTATGTCCCCAGTTCCAGCACAGTACCTGGTATCCTCAAAGATTACCAATAACCAGTTGTTCAATGAGTATGTAGTTAACCAGAGTCAGATTGTGTGGTTATGCCTGGAAACTTTAATACATCACATATCTCACAGAGTGGAAGTGTAGAAACAATCCTACTCATAATTGCAATCCAATCGTTAATATCTGAATAACTTGTATAAGAGTCCCATCAAGTCCCTGTCCATTTCTGCTTGAATATGAAAATGCCTCACTTCTTAAAGTATCTCAATTCATTTTAGGAAGGCCATGCCCATTTGAAAAAATTTCTTATATTGAGTCAAAATCTGTCTCTTTTAATTGGTCCTGGCACCTCCTAATCACAGTACTAAAATCATAAACTATGGGCCAGAAAGGACGTTAGATTTCACCCTGTTTATGTTCCTTATTTTACAGATAAGAAATGAAAGCTCAGGGAGATCTAAAGAGTTGCTCACAGTAGTCCAGACTGTCAACAGAAGAACTCTGGGAGAGGCAGTTTGGTGTGTGCTGGCATCCCTGGCTGGATTCTCTGCAGAATTGGTTAAAACAAATCATCTTTGGTTTATTTCTGGAGTACTGTTTCTTGTTCTTTTCCCTTCCTTCAGCAAAAATAATTTTCTTAAAATGAATCTTATAATAAAATGGGTGGGCCCAAAATATCCAAAGTGATTCAAAATTACTCTATCCAGCAAAGCTATCATTTAGAATTGAAGGACAGATAAAGAGCTTCCCAGATAAGAAAAAGCTAAAAGAGTTCATTACTACTAAACCATTATTGCAAGAAATGTTAGAGGGACTTCTTTAGAAAAGAGGAAAAATTCAAAAACATGAATAATAAAATGACGATAACTACATATCTATCAATAATTACTTTAAATGCAAATGGATTAAATGTATCAATCAAAAGACATAGGGTGGTACTCACTTTGGCAGCACATATACTAAAATTGGAATGATACAGAGAAGATTAGCATGGCTCCTGCACAAGGATGACACACAAATTCATGAAGTGTTTCATATTTTATTTAAAAATGGGCAGAAGACCTTATGGTATTACTCCAAAGAGGAAATGCGGATAGACAATAGACATATGAAAAGATGCTCAAGATCACTAATCATCAGAGAAATGCAAATTAAAACTACAATGAAGTATCACCTCACACCTGTCAGAATGGCTATCATCAATAAATCAAAGAACAAGTGTTGGTGAGGATGTGGAGAAAAGGGAACCCTCATACACTGTTGGTGGGACTGCAAAATGGTACAGCTGCTATGGAAAACAGTATGGAAGTTCCTAGAAAGATTAAAAATAGAACTACCTTATAAACCAGCAATTGCACTTCTGGGTATTTATCCAAAGAAAACCAGAACACTAGTTCATAAAGATCTATGCACCCCCATGTTTGTGGCAGTGCTATTCACAATAGCCAAGATATGGAAGCAACCTAAATGCCCATCAACAGATGACTGGATAAAGAAGTTACGGTATATCTATACAACGGAATATTACTCAGCCATAAAAAATGAAATCTTATCATTTGCAAAGACATGGATGGACCTAGAGGTTATTCTGCTGAGTGAAATAAGTCAGACAGAGAAAGATAAATATTATATGATTTCACTGAAGTGCAGAATCTGAGGAACAAAAGAAATAAACTAAACAAAAACAGACTTATAGATACAGAGGACAATCTGATGACTGCTAGAGGGGAAGGGGGTTGGGAGACTGGGAGAAAAAGGTGAAGGGATGAAGAAATGCAAATTAGTATTTACAAAATAGACCTGAGGACATAGAGTACAGCATAGGGCGTACAGACAATAGTATTGTAATGACTATGTGTAGAGCCAGATGGGTAATAGAGTAATCAGGGGGATTACATCATAACCAATGTACTATATACCTGAAACTAATCTAAAAGATGCACATTAGAAAAAAATCATATGATCCTATCAATAGATATAGAAAAGTATTTGATGAAATCTAGCATCCATTTATGATAAAAACTCTCAGCAAAGTGGGAATAGAGGAACCATACCTCATCATAATAATAGCCATGTATAACAAACCTACAGCTAACATCATACTCAATGAGAAAAAGATAAAAGCATTTTCCTTAAGACAAGGATGTCCATTTTCTCTACTTTTATTCAACATTGTATTGGAAGTTCTAGCTACAGAAATAAAGCAAAAAAAAATCTAGTTTGGAAAGGAAGAAGTAAAACTGTCATTACTTACAGATGACATGATACTACATAGAGAAAACCCCAAAGATTCCACCAAAAAATATAACTGATAAATGAAATGAATTCAGTAAAGTAGCAGGATATGAAATTGATACTCAGAAATCAGTTGCACTTTTATATACCAATAACCAACTGTCAGAAAAAGAAATTAAGAAAATAATTCCATTTACAGTTGTATCAAAAAACAAAATACCTAGGAATAAATTTAACCAAGAAGGTAAAAGACCTATACTCAGAAAATTAGGTCATTGAAGAAGATACAAATAAATGGAAACATATACTGGAAGAATTAACATCATTAAAATGTCTATACTACCTAAAGCAATCTATAGATTCAATGCAATCCCCATGAAAATACCAATGACATTTTTCACAGAACTAGAACAAATAGTCCTAAAACTTATATGTAACTATAAAACCCCAAATAGTCATGGCAATCTTGAGAAAGAAGAACAAAGTTGAAGGTATCATGCTACCTGATATCAAACTATACTACAAGGCCATTGGAATCAAAACAGCATGGTACTGGTATAAAAATAAACACAGAGATTGACGGAACAGAACAGAATGTCCAGAAATAACCCACACCTATCTGGTAATTTAATCTATGATAAAGGAGGCAAGAATATACAATGAGGTAAAGACAGACCCTTCAATAAATGGTGTTGGGGGCAGGGTGGAAAAGGTAAAGATTTAAGAACTACAAATTGGTAGTTACAAAATAGTCACAGGGATGTAAAGTACAGCATAGAGAATATAGTTAATAATATTGTAATAAATATGTATAATGCCACTTGGGTATCAGACTAATTGAGGGATCACTTCATAAATTAAATAAATGTCTAACCACTACACTTAACACTCGAAAACAACTTAAAGTAATAGTGAATGTCAACTATAATTGAAAAAAAACATAAAGGTAAAAAAATGAACACTCTAATAAAAAGACATAGAGTGGCATAATGGATAAGAAAACAAGACCTTTACACATGCTGCCTACAAGAGACTCACTTCAGATCGAAAGTCACACACAGACTGAAAGTAAAGAGATGGAAAAATATATTTCACGAAAATTGAAAGAACAAAAGCTGGGGTAGCGATACTTATACCAGATAAAATAGACTTTAAAACAAAGGCTATCACAAGAGATAAAGATAGATCTAGTAAACCTACCTCTGGGTATTTATCTGAAGAAACCCAAAACACTACTTCAAAGGAACATGTGCATCCATATGTTCACTGCAGCATTATTTACAATAGCCAAGCTATGGAGGCATCTTGAGTGTGTCCATCCATGAATGAATGGATAAAGAAGAGGAAGTACGGATATACAATGGGATATTAGCCATAAAAAATAAATGAACTCTTGCCATCTGCAGCAACATGGATGGACCTGGAAGGGTATTATGTTGAGTAAAATAAGTCAGAGAAAGACAAAAAATACCATATGATTTCATTTACATGTGTAATCTAAAAAAAATAAATGAAGAAATAAAACAGAAACAAAGATAGATACAGAGAGCATTTTGAGGGTTGCCAGATGGGAGGGGTTTGGCGGGATGAGTGAAAAAGGGGAAGAGATTAAGAAGTACAAATTGGTAGTTATGAGATAATCAACAGGATATAAAGTACAGCATAAGGAATGTAGTTAATAATGGTGTCGGATGGGTACTAGATTGATTGGGGTAATCACTTTATCAGTTATATAACAGTCTAATAACTATGTTATATACCTAAAACCAATATAATATTGCATATTGACTGTAATTAAAAAATAAAAATAAATATTAATAAAAAATAAAAAGAAATAAAAAATAAAGTGAGTGTACACTTATTTACATCCAATCAAAACTGTGAATTGGGATGTAGTATAAGGAACATAAGACTAGGAGTCAGAAAACTAGAGTATTTACCACTAAATTAGCTGAGGTAATGCGAGCAAGTTGTTCAACCTCTTAGGATTAGGTGGGGGGATTTCTCTGGCCCCTTCTAGCTCTAGGACTAAACCCTTCAAATAAAAAAAGCAGAGAATTTCAAAACACAGAATGAGTACATTTCATCCCCTTCTCAAAGCCTAATTACTTTCAGAAAATGCTACAGCTTCTACAGTGGTTAAGACGTGGATTCAAATCCCGGATCTGCCACTTTCTTGTTATGTGACCCAGGGGCAGGGCATTTAGTCTTTTTGAGGTTTAGTATCCTTGCCTGTAAATTGAAGATAATAGTACATACCTCACAGGGTTATTGTGAGGACAAGAGATGAACTATATAAACAAGATATATAAATGGTATATAGTAATGTTCAATAAGTGGAATCTGTCATTAACCTAAGAATTCCGAGAAAAAGCAAGCTAGAAAACTAAACTATAACACTGGGTGTGGATCTGGATAATGAATGCCTCTAATCACTATCAAATAAAGTCTTCCTAGAAATGGAACTTCCCAATGACAGCCTCTCCATCTTTCGCCCCATGTCATAAAGACTCCAGACCTCTATAAGATCTCTAGCTTCTCATCCTTCAAGTTCTTCATTCATAAAGGTATGGCTCAAGTATGGAAGCCACCTCCAACTTTTGCTTTCAGAATCCTAGTTTTAAAATGCAAAATTAGAAGTGATAGCCAAGTGATCTTTTAGTGTTAATCTCAGTTATGATGGGATTATTGATGGCCAGCAATGTCTTTGCCCAAGCAGAAAACTTTTAATAATGGAGGCTAACTCTAAGTGATATTTAAAATTAGTACAGATACTGCTTTTCTTCCATCCTCTGGAGGTAAAATACGTGCAGGAAAATCTATGTTATGTTAATAATACTCATTATAAAACTGCACACACACTTCAAGCAATAATTTGAAGGTAGAATATTGTAATTTGCACTAAAGAAAATTACACCAATAAGAAAATAACACTAATGAGTTAGGGTCAAGTGTCTTATCCAAAGTAACCAATTAGGCCAAAGATCAAGCCAGAACTTAAAGTCATAGCTTCTGCCACTTCCGTGTGTTGGAGGCACCCAACTTCTCAAGATTTAATCAATTTGTGTCCTTGTTAAACAAGTAATATCACATATAAATTAAAGTACATAATACTAAGAAAAGATGAAGGTGGTAAAATTGTTTTATTCAAGCAAACAGTTATAAAGTGGTAACAAGGTAGATATCATAAAGAATTCTAAAGAGGTAGCAAAAAAGGATTTTCTGTCCTCAAAAATCTTATTAATGACAGACAAAATCATCAACTCATCAATCTAATTTTATTCAATTCATCTGTTGTTCAATTCCACAAACGTTTACTGAGAACTCGCCATGTGCCTGGTGCTGTGCTAAGCACAGAACATGGGTTAGAGAGAGCCCCCATCTGCAAGGACAGAGGTAGGCAAACTTTTCTTGTAAAAGGCCAGATAATAAATATTTCAGCCTTTGTGGGTCATTCAGTCTCTGTTGCATTGGCGTATAAACAGAGCAATAGACAATATGTACATGAATGAGTGTGGCCGTGTTCCAGTAAGACTTTGTTTAGTAAAACACAATTTGGCCTAGGGTTTGACCTCTGCTCTGAGCTTCCAGATTAGTTCATGAGCCAGATCAACTCACATCTGAAGATAATAAAATGGGAAAAATGTATTATTCGAGATACAAATAGGGACCTTAATGTTGCCTGGCAGCAGGGCTAGTGGAAGGCTTCTTGTAGGAAGTCTTCTGTGGCAATTACTCTGGACCCTGAATAAAGAGTAGGATTTGGGAGAACTTAGTGCAAGTCAATTTGTGGAGAGAGTTATTTGTACAAGATGGTCTTTGAGAATGGGGAATAGTCCAGTGTGTCTGAAGCAGAAGACAGGCAGAAGAAGAGGGTGGGAGGTGGATAGAGATTAGGTCAGGGAGGGCCTAGCAGGCCCTATTAAGGAAATTGGGCTTTATCCTGTAGTCAACAGTGGGCAATGAAGAATCCTTAAGCAGTGAAATGTGATCAGACATGGGTTTTACCAAAATCCTTCAGGAATCGGTGAGGATGATGGCCTTGAATAAGCGGGGAGAAGATTAAAGAAAAAGAGGTCGACTGTGGTTAACAGTCCAAACAATCAATGGGAAAGTTTTCATCTAAGGCTTTGTTAGCGAAGTGAAAAAATTCATTCTAGACATAATTTAGACCTGCATGGTCCAATACAGTATCTACTAGTAGCTGAAATGTGGTAATGTAACTAAGGAACACATATACAATTTACTTAAAATTCTGATTAATTTCAATTTGAATGTAAAAACTAGTATCCAATGTAGTTACTGCAAAATTTTCGGGTGCATTTGGAATAACCTGGATAGTACATCTCTACTTTTTCAAAAGTTAATTCAATAAAATCAAGATGCAGACTAAATACTTCCAATGAATATTTGCTATGGACATTGAGATGTGCTGTAAGCATAAAATACACAAATTTTAAGGACTTAGTATTTTTTAAAAATACACTATTTCACTAAAAACTTTATATTGATTAAATGCTGAAATGACAAAATTTTTGACATAATAGATTAAATAAAAAATATTATTAAAACTAAATTTACTTGTTTATTTTGACCTTTTTAATGTGGCTGCTAGAAAATATAAAATTATTTTTAATGTGGCTCATATTATACTACTATTGGACAGTGCTGCTCTAGACGGGGGATTTCTATGATTTGGTGACTACATGTAACAGAGTAGGGGGACTGAAGGTGAGCAAATTGATTGACATGAGGAAGAATATAAAAGAAAGATGATTTCAAGGCTTTCAAAAAGAAAAAAAAATCAAATTATTTTCCCATAGTCTACATGCCCAGCCCAGTATCTTCAATCTGGTATAGAGGACCAAGGCTCATACACTCTGCACCCCTGTACCCAGTACCTATTACAGGTCATCATATATGAGAGGCACGCAGTATCTGTTGGCTACTATTCATGCTGAAGATGATATGAACATAAATACACACTGAAACTCTAGGTCAGATCAGATCAAGAATATGATAGTTTCTCTGCCCAAGATTTCCCTGCTTGGTTAGAACCATTCTAAAGCAAAGACAAAGCCTCCTTTATCTCTTCCTACAGAAATGAAGACAGGTGTAATCATCATATTATTTACACTAAAGAAATCAAAAAAAGTTCTTACCTTCACTCTGTTACACATCATAATGCTAAAGTTTGTCAACAACTTTCCTAGACCTGAGTTAAAAATATAGGGATGGGAAATTTATAAGACACCTCAGAGGCAGTAAATACCCAGATGGAAACAAGTTACCAAAAAGTAACTGGATTCACTGAAAAAGAAGGGTAATCTCATACGGGCAGCTTCCTGGAAGGGAACAGATGGCATATTCAAGGGAGGAACTGAAGAGTGTCTAACAAAGGGACTATTTATGGAAACATGGGCAGCATTCAGGGAAATCTTACAAAATGGTGAAGCTCCCAGGAATGAAGTAGAAAATTGTTATCCCAATTAAACCTGAAAATGCAAGGGGAGACAGTTATTATTGGAAGCCAGAGAGAGAAGCAGCCTTGGAAGAAGAATCAACTGAAAGAAATTGGCCAAAGACAGAGGAATCCCAACCTTACTCTACTTCTTTCCTCCAATCTCTTGCCAGTGCTCCCCACTGGACTGCTCTAATGTGAACCAACTTGAAGCCAGAGGGCAAGAGACCCTAGATGATTCACTCAGCCCACATCTTATGGAAAGAACAGGTCCCTAAAAAAGGTATAGAATAGATCTAGAGGGACAAATGGGGAATATTTGCCTTCAAAATTCATTCTTCAGCCCAAGTGTTTAATCTGTGAATCTCCAGTAGAAAAGAAAACATGAGCATAACCTATGACCAGATGATAAGAAAATCAGTTAATAGGAATAAGAGTAAAACACAATTCCTTACACTAGATAAACACTACAAAAATATCTGGAAATTGAGTTGGATTGACCCACATCATCCTTTGGAAAAAAATCTGCCTTGCTCATCATTTTCTTCTGTTTTCTTTTCTAAAATAGGGAATTCATCCCATGTTCTTGCCTTGAGGCTTCAAAATGGACAAAATGTTTTAAATCAGTGATTCTCAACTGGAAACATTTGTGCCACCCCCCGGGGCACATCTGGCATTCTAGAGACATTTTTGGTTGTCATAATTTGAGGGAAGGGCTAGTGTACTACTTGTATGTCAAGGGTTAAAGACGAGGGATGATGCTAAACATTCTATAATGCAAAAGACAATCCACCACAACAAAGTTATCTGGCTCAAAATGTCAATAATTTAGAGAAACCTTATTTTAAAATCTGGTATTATAGTTGATTTAAGAAAGTGAGAGTGTGAAAAAAAGAGGATAAAATATTCAGAGATTTGGTATGCCAAACCAAAGAACCTTTTAAAAATTGATATTTTAGCCTTCTAATAGAAAATACATCTTCTCTGAGATAGTTTTTTTCTGCAACATGAAATCAAAATAGGCCCTGAAATTACAGGGGCTTTCTTAAAATGTTTAGATGACTGTTTTGAAGCCAGGCCTTAGTCTGTCAGATTGAGTAATTTTACTTATATGAGAATTTTCAGATAATTGATAACAATGAATAATATCTTTCATCCTACTTACTCCTGATCGAATCCTCACAATCAAATTCCTAAAAGAAAGAGTGACCAATTTGAGATAATGGTCACAGATAAAGCTTCTACATTGAGACTCTTGAGGACATTAATAAAGGTTTTCACAGGTCTGAAGGCAATTGTGCTAGTTCTGCAAGGTCCCACAGGAGGGGGTGGAGTTAGGAGGAAAAAGTAAAATCAATAACAGTAAAAGTCAACTTGCCTTCTGTATTCTTCATCAAATATTCACAATGATCCCAATGGGTAGGTACTAATATTGCGATCATGTTACACATATGTAAGCTAAGGCTCAGAGGGGTTAAATACTATGCCCAAGGTCAAATACTTGGTAGTGGATAGGCTAGATATCTTAACCACGATGCTCAAGATAGAAGTACAGACGGTACTTAAATGATTCAAACAAGAATAAAAGAAGATATTTGGATAAACTGACCTTTTAGGTCACTTCTAAACCTGAAGTTGCCAACAAGTGAAGAAAATCCACTTTTGGAAGAAAGGGTCCGATTTCCTTGCAGGAAAAGCAAAGTAAGGTCTTTAGGACACCTGCAGCCAATGAATAAGATGTAAACAAACTATTAGCTGTCACAAGGATGCAAGCCTCAAAAGTAAGCAACAAACTAGTCCCTTGGCTATGGGAGTCTTGCACGCTTCATCCCTCCTCAATCAATTTCCTGCCTACCAGAATCATACCCCTGACCCTGTCAACGGAATCGAGGTTGAGCCAATCAGATTCTCTTATCTGCAACTCTTTGCTAAATACTGAAGCCGTGCTTTGCATCTTGGATGAAAGAATAAGTTGATGATAATTACTGCCTCCAAGTTTGCTAAGTGGTCTCATACACATTAAACAGGGAAGATGGCATAGTTGTCTTTCAAATTGATGAGAAATCACAAAAATCATTCACGGCCTCACAGAGATTGAGAGAAGAATGGCTGAGAAGGAATTCTGCTTATTGGAGTCAATTATTTTTAAGAGGCTACCTCCTGCTTATAATCGAGAAGCTAAAAGGTTTGATTTCTTATCATCAATTGAAACACAAAGGAGGAAACCAAATATTGTATTAATTTCCATATTTAGAATGTTTAAGAAAGGAACATAACTATTTAAAAGCTTTAAAATTTTAAATAAAAGAAGAATCTCCAATAATGTGATATAATATTTGGTCAAAGTGGCCAAGCAGTTCCTAAACTGATGGGCAGTGCCACGAGGTCACAGAAGCTGCCCATTATGATAATCAGTAGGCTTACTGAGTTCCCAGGCACTAGAGATACCAAGCTTAATTCACCCTAGTCCTCCAGAAGTTCCAAGTGTAGCATATGGAAAAGCAAGTCAATAATGAACACAAATGTGGGATAAAACATAGAAATG
Organism: Pteropus medius; assembly: GCF_902729225.1. Taxonomy (NCBI): domain Eukaryota; kingdom Metazoa; phylum Chordata; class Mammalia; order Chiroptera; family Pteropodidae; genus Pteropus; species Pteropus medius. The sequence goes on along the minus strand of NW_024340698.1, from coordinate 3,340,145 downwards.
CTATGGGATGACCGACTCTACCCACAGTAATGTGGAGAAGAGGAACATATCACTGATGAGGGTGCATCATTCTAGGTCTTGTGGTAAAGTGGGGAAAGGCAGAGAGAGCAGAGGGAACAGGATGAACAGAGTCATGAGGCATGAAAGTCTACAGCATCATTGGGGTTTGGTATGCCTTGAACAGGGTGGTTTTGAGAGGAAATGAAACTGGACTAGGATTTGGTTATAGTTACAATGTATTACATACCGTGAATAAAGATTGGCACAGAAGATTGTGGCATCCAAATTCATCTTGGAGAAGTAACGGACAACTTGAAGATATTTCAGCTCAATTCCCCCATATAATTACTCCCATGACTACTATAAGTACTATAAATGATTCCATGACCATAAGTGTCATCATTTTTGAGCACTTAGTAGTTTCTAGTTTCCATGTTTGGTGATACACGTTGCTCAGGGATATGCGCTGTTTCATTTGACCCTCAAAAGAACCATATCGTGTTCATATCATTATATCCATTTAAGAGATCGGAACATAACACCAATGAATTATTTTTTATATAGGTGATAGTTGAGGCATGAGAGTGAACCTGTAATTAATTTTCCTATGTTCTCCTGTCAGTTAGCACCAAAAGGCACCCAGTCTCCAGAGCTCTTTTACCTGTGGATATTTATAATTCAGAATGACAACACAGCCAGTGGGAAGAAAAAAGCAGAAATGTAAGGGAGAGAAAAGGGCTGACTGAGATCAAGTTCATTGTAGGGTCAGGAAGAAGGTGATCCACAGCTCATGCAGACAGGAGGATTAACTTTGAGCTGGAAGGTTAATTTCCTGTGATTTGTGGAATGGAACAGAGGGTGACTGCAAATGTTGGTAAGTTTGAAGGTGCAGAAAAGAGAAGCTGAGGAAGTTCACCTGATCATTTTTTCTGTAACTCTGGGAGTTCATCTGCTGATTAGGTATGATGGTTAATTTTATGTGTAAACTTGACTGGGTTAAGGGATTCCCAGATTGCCGGTAAAACATTATTTCTGAGTATGTCTGTGTGGGTGTTTTCTTCTGATTAGTATTGGAATGAATGGACCAAGTAGGAATATCCTCCTCACCAATGTCGGTGGGTATCGTCCAATCCATTCAGGCCCTAAATAGAGCAAAAAGGCAGAGGAAGGGTAAATCTGCTCTCTGTGTGGGCTGGGATATCCATCTTCTTTTGCCTTCAGATATTGGCACTCCTGGTTCTAGGTTCCCCTGGTTCTTAGGCCTTCTGACATGGACTGAATTCTATCATCAGCTGCCCTTGTTCTCCAGCTTGCAGGTGGCAATTGTGGAACTTCTTGGCCTCCATAATCAGATGAGCCAATTCCTACAATCAATCTCTCTCTCAGTATAGATATAGATACAGATATAGATAGACATAATCCTATTGGTTCTGTTTCTCTGGAGAATCTTGAGTAATACAGTAGGCTATAGATGGGGCAGAGGCTTGAACCAAGTGGCAGAATTTAGGGACATCTGCTGTGGGAGGTGAAAGAGGAAGACAATAGGATACATGACTGACCTGATGACTTAATGGCAAGGCTGTATATCTTGCATGCACTTTACCTACTTACTTTCCAGTGTAAAAGAGCAATAGGTGAAATTCTTCTTTTATTATGTCCCAGAGTATAAATAATCTAAAAAATTAGAACAAAACTATGACACTTTTTGTAAAAGTTGACTTTATGGAGGTCGACATTAAGGAATAACTAAGGATACATAATAAGAACAATGTCTTATTCTTAGTGATACAAAGCACATCTTAAAAGTGGAGCTGTGTCAAAAATCTTGTCCATAAATACAGGCCATCTTTCATGGAACTCTGCCAATATTCTGCCTAAGTGTATTCAAAGAGCCCATAATATAATAACATTTGGCTTGTGAAGAGAAGGGATCAGGGGTGATTAGAGTTTTCTACATTAAAAAGCCTCTAACTCACATCCTTTCTTTCACTTATCCTGTAGCTTCACAACCCCTAAAGAAAAGGAATTCTGTCTTTCTGCTTTGGTGAGCAGACTATTACATCTTGTTGCAAGGGAATTACACGCCCTACTCGATTTGTGCTTCAGAACAATATTCCTGCTCAAACATTTTCTCTTTTGAACATTTCCTCCACCACATAGGTAGCTCCCAATCCATTTCTTATGCAGACAGGACCATTAGCCCAAGCAGTTGAGCAAAGCGTTTCTTTAAATAGGATGACTCTATGCCCACTGGAAAAGACCATGGGAAGGTTGGACTGGACATCCGTTTCACTATTCTTCTCTTCTCTTAGCCATCACCGTTGCATCTCAGTTGTGAGTGATAAATTTGGTGGTCAAAATGACTGTTTCGATGGTCTTGTGAGTTAAAGATCATGGTCTTTGGAGTCAGGCCGATCTGGGTGAAATTGCAACTCCACAATTTACTAACTAGCTAGTGGACCTTGGGTAAGTGAATTCAAACTCACGCTCCGAGTCTTCATTTTTTCATCATGAAATTAGGGAAAAATAATAAGATCAAACTCACAATATTGTTGGGAGGATTACAAAAGATAAATACATGTAAAGCCGTAGTGGTGCTGCATAATCCGCAGCTAAATAAAAATAATTCAGTACTTCCTAATACCTTTGCTTCAAACGGAAAAGTAACTTGGCCTTTACCATTTTAGGCCCCCACAATAAGCATGAAAACCCTTCCAGAATGGGCTGTTATAATTAAGAACTTGACCTCTGGACTCTGACTGTTCTACTTATAACCTGTGTGACTTCAGGCATGTTACCTTTCTGAGCCCCAGTTTACTCATCTGCAAAACAGAAATTAAATGAAACCATATTTGTAAAATACAGTGACTGGCATATAGTATACACTAAAAATGTAGGCAATTGATATTGTTATTTAGTAAGCTCGCTCTTAGGTGAAGATGAAGATGACATTTTCCAGAGGCAGTCTGACAAAAATTGAATTCAAGTTTCCCAACAATAGTGTCCAAAGCTCTGTACTACACTTGGTTCCACGGTGGCAGCTGCACTCACATCAGGATGCTTGATTGTTTGGCTTCTTAAACACATGCTTTCTAACTCCTTGGGGAATAGAAAAATAATTCAACACCACTGAGCTAACCTGTGAGGGCTTCTAGAAAGTGTACTCCTCCCTCCCCACACACACAATAATGGTTCTCACAGTGTGAATGAGGGCATTTACAGAAATAGCATCTAAAAAAAGCTTTTTCGGATGGAAAATTAATCCATTCTCTCAGTCCCCATCAGTTTAGCTTTCTGATTTATAAAGATCCTTTCTAGAAGATCATTACATCTGCCCTTTGTTAAATATTTGCTGTGTCATTTCCCACAGGACCTTAGCCTTATAACTCTTCAGAGTTCCAGGATGATTCACTCAATGCATTAGGTGTTCTCAGGAATGAGTTTGCTATTTCTGAAAAGCTCTTATGTTTTTTAGGTTAAATGAATACCATTAGATAACATATGTCTACAGTATACTAACTCTACTCAGATGATCTAAAAATTGGCATACCCCTTAAATGCCTAAGTGATTTCTCTACAAGTCATTTACAATGTGCAAACAAAACCTATCCAAAACAAAACCAAATAGTACCTTCACAGAATACAAAATGATAAAAACACAGGTCTAAAGTACAAATTTCTTAAGTGGTAAAAGGAAAAATCTGGATGGCAATATTTCACAAATATTCTAGTCATGAAAGCCTCTTTAAGATCTACAGACTGTGCAGAAATAAACAAATTAAAAACTCAGATCCAGAGAATGCTGTTAAAGGAAGCAATCAAACCACATAGCCGAAGGCTGCTATCTCTTACTTTATCTAATAAAATGGTTTGATCTTGGAAAGATGTATATCAATCAATGCTTATTTAAATAGTCTACTTAGGAAAGGCCTTACAAAGCAATCTTTGTGAATCCATTAGTAAAATGAATAATTACTATCATTTACCTCTTTTATAAATTAAAATGCTCAAATAGTAATACTTAAAGTGGGATTTACTTGTGACCCAAGAGACATTAGCTCAATAGCTATATACTATAAACAACTTTTAGTCGAAGACGGGCATTATGGCACTAAACTGGTACACTGTCATATTAATGCACAGTAAACTGAAAGGCCATAAAGCGTGTGACACACAGAATCATACCATGGGGACATATATATGGTACACAGACTCCTCTATATAAGATTACACTCTCTGTTGCATTGGCTATACTTTAATATTTAGTTGATATCAAAGGAAAAGCCTACCAGCTTTTGAAGCATGTTTGAGGCTGGAAAAAACTTGTATCATAAGCTAGAAAATGGCACTGAACACCAACCACCTGGAAATTTCTAATGAGAAGATTGGCATGTTCTATGGTCCTGGTGGCCTGATCTCAGTAACTGCAATTTCATAGCCCCCGTCTACTGCAATACTGCAAAACTTTCCGGAAGTGGATAGAGTGGAAAATGATAAAGGTCCTTGATCTTAAAATAAAGACAGCAAGAACAGAAGAGATTTCCTTGGGGGGAGGTACTTTGTAATTGCAAAAACAATTTCATATGCATAAAATAAGAATGAGATAGAACTCTTCAAAGTCTTTATTATTCTAATGTGCAGTGTAAACCTCCAGGGCAGGGAGATGGCAAGCAGCTGTTTCTCAAACAGTTTTTACTCTCAGGACCTTTCCTATGGGAACATTTCATTTGGGCAACATATTTAGAAATGCTGCTCTAAAGACAATTTTAACAACAATAAGAATAACTAGCATTAACTAGCATTTATTAAGCTCCAGGGACAGAGCTCAACGTGAAAATCAAGAACCAATCTAGAAGCACAGTGCAAGATGGGTCCCATTAAGTAGCTTGGGACACTGACATGACAATAGCTGTACTGGCTTAAGGATGGCCCCATGAGTTTAAAGACTCACCCAACCTCTATCTTAATCGTCATCATTAACAATGATAATAATAAAAATAGTTCAGCTTTATTGATCACTTGCTATGTTTCAGGCACTACGGTCTGTCAATCAATCCTGAAGACAGCCCTGTAATTTCAATCCTATTATTGTTTCTATTTTACTCTCTTTTGCCCCAATCACCCAGCATGTGTCAGAGTGGGACTGAAACCCAGGTTTGCTGGACATGAGTTTTGTGTCCTTTCCATTCCACTATAGTTATCTCTCATGAATGCCCTGGTGAAGACTAATTCTGAAGGATTGCAGGGTGTAATGTATATCGGTTTATGCTGTAGTTAACTGCACCCAGCAGAAGGCACTAGGAGAGTATAATATACATGAATGGAACACAGCTCAGAACTTAAAATACAGAAAAATGCAATCAGCAACCAAAACGTTTTTAACCTGAGGTAACCTGCAAGCAAATTTTATGTGGAGGCTAATTGCCTTGATAAAGTAATGAATCTATTGTTCACTCTGTGTTTTAAAATTTCCATTAAGGTAAAACAACACTCAAGAGACAAGCCTTATTGTGCAACACACTCTGTGAAAGCCTTTTACTAGTAAGACAAACATGCCCTTCACAGCTATATGTATGTAACACACGGTATTTTCCAATTCTGAGAAGTATTCTTTTGTGTATTAAGAGGTAATGGAGGGTTCTATTCACTTGTCATGCCACCCTGCTTCATTTCCAAAGCAGCAGCATTGCAGTTTTCAATGGAGAAGCCTGTATTAGGCACCTACAATGTACCAGGAAGAAGATATGAGTCGTGCCCTCCATGGTAAGACAAAACCTTTTCATCTTTGGCATGCAGTGGAAAAACCTAAAAGGAAGAGGTTCAGCAAAATGCTGAGAAATCAACAAGGAGAGATTGATTCCAAGAAGGTCTCAGGGTAGGAGTGTTGGGAATAGATCTGGGAAGTCAAAAGCCGAGGTTGCATTTTAGCAAGGCTTTTAAGAGTTTTGAACTTGACCAACGTTGAACTTAAAGGGATGAGCTGTGTTGTCCACAGGAAAGGAAAAGTTAAAGACGTCAAGTTAAAAAACAGAAGGCCTAGAGATAAAGATACTTAATAAATTAGGTCTCTATTTATGGAGAAAAAGATTTGAATGCATATTTATGCAGCTACTATCTTTATAGCTAAAAAGAGAATTACCAAAGCAGTGTCTTATATGTCCAGTATAGCTATTACTCTTGAATAAATTATTTTATAAGTAAAAAATTTAAATTTAAATTTAGTCACATTTTAAGCAACAGTTTAAGTCACCAATCTAGATGACACACCAGATAGAGGGGTCAGTGTATCAAAAGATTGATTTAAATCACTTAATAGTTCAAAATTCAAATTAAATTGTATTTTTAAATACCTACTGGATTCCCTAGTTCTGCCTAGCCTAAACTCTCTGAGCCTCAGTTATCTGAGATATGAAATTGGGATAAAATTGCTACATTACAGGATTTATATGGGAATTAGAGAAACTCGACACGACATTTGGCCTTAGCTAATTTAATCATAGTAACTACTTTTGAAATAAAGACAGTCAAGTACTCTGAAAATGTTACTTTTCTCCTTCCTATCTCCACACCAGCTCATGCCTATGGTTTAATCTTCTCAAAGCTAGCCCAGAATCAAGATCACCAGTTTCAGCAAGAGTCTGTAAAAGGAGAAGCCCATGGTCATCACCTTATGACCATGAAGCCCTCTAGGTTTTGAACATTGAACTGTCTAGCTGAAGTCAGCGAAACCTAGAAATTTATGAAGTCAGACTTCAACAATACCTATTAGTTCAATTTTCATTTGGACTGTCCATAAAGTTGTTAGGAAACTTAGCAACAAATTAATTCTTATTTTTAACCATTCTGAGATATATAAAACAAGATGAGAATTCAGTACCCATTCAATCCATTTTTTTCATTATTCAGATAAAGTTATGGAGACCTAAGGAAGGAATGGACCTTGTTCAAAGTTACATACCTCACCAAGGGCACTTTACTATGATAAGAAAATAAAAGCAAAGCTAAAAAACAAGAACCAGAAAAACCATAATTGCTTTTGAGAAAAATATGTTAAAATATATTAAATTAACTGAGAGGTAAATTTCATTCTGATCTTTGATAATCCTTTAGAGTATTAATTTCTCTGAACTTTGATGAGTTTAATTTCTGTACATCACCTAAAATATTATGCAATGCTTCACAAAATTCCTTTTTTGCTGATCGCATGCACTTGTTGGTATAAAGGGACCAAGAGGATAGGGAAAAGTGATGGTACATTTCTAGGGTCATTTTAAGGACTCTGAGAGAAGCAACTAGCTAAGTGCAATCACAGTTAGTTGAGTCTCAGTAGTTAGATTTAATGTCCTAATCTTTTGAATTTTGAACTAGATAGGAAACCATGCAAAAGCAAATATTGAAGAATACTTTCACTTTTACTCATCATCAGCTCTGAAGAAATAGAGTGGACTGAGCAAAAGCTTTCTAAAAAAACTGCAATGAAAAGACCTTCCTGTCTTTATACTTGAGCCTGAGCCCCTGAAACAAACTGACTTATATTACTTTTCATATATGAGAGTTTGATTCTAAGCTCCTAGAAGGCAAGAGCTCAGTCATACGGCTCCAGATCTGCTATAATAGACACAAGGAAAAACAAAGTAGGTATTCATTGAATGACTGTGGAATGACAAATTTAACCAGATGCCTATTTCCTTATAACAAATCACTGCAACAGTTTCCACTGAAAAGTCTTATAAATAGTTTAGATAACTTAAAAAGCTTTTGGAGGGATGCGGGAAGATTTAGAAGGGGTAAGGTAGGATTTGGATTAAGTTGAAACTATTGTATCCAAGGAAAGAGGACATTGGTTGGGATTAAACAGAATATTTTGATTGGTTCTTAAATAAAAGATTAATTTTCAGACCATCTCTTTATTTGTATAGAAATTATATAGTCAAGTGGTTCTTAACAGGATGATTTCTTTCCTTGTGGGATGTTTGGCAATGTCTGAATACATTTTTTGTTGTTGTCACAACTTGGGGATGGGCAGGAGCATTGCTACTAGTATCTGGTATATAGAGTCTAGGGATGCTGCTCAACATCTCACAATGCACACGATGGCCCCCTACAACAAAGAATTGTCTGGTCCCAAAGGTAAATAATGCCAAGGCTGGGAAACCCTGTTCTAGTTCAGCACAGAGCCTGAAACTAATTGAAGGAAAAAATAGTCATGTCAACCAATTTTTACAGCAGGAAAGAAGCATTAACAAATATGCTTATTAGGTTTTAGTTCTCACTTGTGTTTCCCATGTTGATTTGGTATTATTTTTTAACTCAATGTTATTTGTTACCAACTACTGGAATGTGTTGGTTGATTTGTTCAGATCTTCCAAACAGAAAAACAAAATAGGCACCAATGCATAAAGACGATAAATACTGCTACTAGGGGCACGGGTCCATTTCTGATTTTTTCAGTGTCCACTCTCTACAGCCAGCAGGAATGGCACTAAATAGGAGAGAAGACAAAGTTCAGATTGTGTTTTAAATCTAACCTTCTTCTTCCTACCTACAGAGATATTTCTCCTTCCTCAAAGCCGTTTCTCAGGACCAGCAGCCAGATGAGAAAAAGATGACAAGCTAGTAAGTTTCACAGCTAAAGGAATATACAGTCTCCTTGGTTAGCTACCATGTCCCACTATTGAGACCCCAACCTACATCTAATGTACAGGAAACTATCTCAGCATAGATTTCATTGAGACACAATCTCAATGAAATAAGTAGCATTGGATAGGTTAAGGACAAATCGAATATTGTTAGGAGTAGGTTCATGAATGCAGTATTTTCTACAATGTCATTTTCCTGTCTTGGTGAAAAGGGCACTGAACAAAAAGGTCCAGCAGCTGTAGCCTCTGGTCTTCGAAGATAGCAGCCTAATGTAGTCTTAATTAGGAGGTGATCCAAGTACAAGGCTTCCTTCAAAAATAATCTTCTCGAGAACCCGCTGGACCAATTTACATCATGAGAAGTTAGTTAATTTTTTATTGTCTTTTCCTGAAAACAGAAGGCTTCTTTCCTCTATTGAGGCCACTAAGGAATTATTACTTGACTTTGGACAAGGGGACACCTTGTACAGAAAACTGTCATCCAGTTTTGCATGGGAAGTTAACATTTCCATAGGATCCAAATTTGCAAGTCCCAGATGAAAACTCAGCTCAATTATGTAGACTCTACATCATATTGTCAACTCAACGGTTCTTCACCACAAAACTGCGTATTTGTTCTTTTTTAAACACCAGCTCTTTGATTCCATAAGAAACTTTCACTGTTAGACAAGGAATCAATTTCCATAGTCTAGCAAGAGTGCACACGTTTCTAAAGGTAACAGAAAACTTGCTTTATTGGACACTCATGTCATGTCATCCTTGATTGCAGCATATTAATACAACTCCAAAGTATGTCACTTCTAAAATCCTAAACTCAAAAGCCAATTTACTTTTAATTTGAATTCCCAGCTGTCCAATATTTTTAGGCTACTAAAAAATGTTGAACAACCTTAACTGCATTAAAAAGAACAAATAACAAAAGAATAATTTCATCTTGGCAAAGACTTAAACATTAGATGCATTATGGAAAAGAAAAATCAATGATACCTTTACAAAATCCTACTGCTAAAGAAAGAGCAGTAAGGCAATATGTGATCCCTCATCATTCCATCTATCAAGGGGCATTCTAACCAAACCCATTTCAATGCCAGTTATTTACAAGGGTGTGAGAAGTGGAAAGGCATTTGTTTTGTACAGTGATGAGTTGCTTAATGAGAGGGATGTGTTCTGAGAAATGTGTCATCAGGCAATTTTGTCATTGTGTAAACATTATAGAATGCACGTAACAAACCTAGATGGTCTAGCCTGCTACACACCTATGCTATGTGGTATAGCCTATAGCTCCTAGGCTACAAGCCTGTACAGCATGTTATTGTACAAAACAACATGAGATCAGATAAAGCACAAGAGAAAATGATGCAATCAAGAGACACAGTAAACACAAGATGTATGAGGCTGCTGCCTGTGTAACACAGTATACTGTTTTACAGCAAAGTTTTTTTTTCATAAGTAGGAAAACTAAACTCTAAAATAACGATTAACAGTATGGTACAGTAAATACAGAACCCAGTAACATAGCAGTTTATTATCATTATAACATAGCAGTTTATTATCATTATAAGTATTATGTACTATACATAACTGTATTGCTGCACTTTTTTTATATGACTGGCAGCGCAGTAGGTTTTACACCACCATCACCACAGACATGTGAGGAATGTGTTGTGCTACAACATTAGGATGGCTACGTACTAGGTTCCATCATTGATGGAAATGTCATTATGCAGCACACGACTTCTGAAATAAATTGGGCTTCAAAGTCTTGATGTTAAAAGAAATATATGAGAGCCTTTAATTAAATTTGTACCTCCTTACTGCATTCTGCTCTACTGATTTATCCTTACTTCCTAGAGGTCAGTCCTCTTTGGCTTCCTGAGCACCTCGTTGCCTTAGTTCTTCCTTCTTTTACTTCTGAGGAGTCCTTTCTCTTCTAGATCACCTTAAAATATTGGCGTACCTCAGGGCTCAAGTCTCTACCACCCTCCCTCCTTAGGTGATCTCTGCTCGCATGTTTTTAATACCGTCCACAGGCTGATAAGTGTTGAATGTCTGCCACCAACCTAGAACTTATTCCTGAGCAATGTGAAGGCAGGACCATGTAGTATCTTACACACAGAAAAGTAGCTCAATAACTGTTAAATGAATAAACAGAATAAAATATAAAAATGGGTCCACTGGACTTCAGTTGGAGAACCACAGAGGAGAGCTGAGTTGTCCTAGACAAGCCCATCCTAGAACAGTCCAAACCACCCTGGCTCACCGACTGCTATTCATCTTTTCACATTTTAAGGACCTTTCAGCATGGATCAAATGCCTCCATGGATGTTTTGGGAAAGGACCAAATCTCAAGGGCCTTTTGGCATGGATCGAATGTCTCCGTAGACATTTTACACAGGACCAAATGACATGGACCAAATATCTCCGGGGACATTTTAGACAGAATCAAATGTCTGCTAATCATAGACTGCCTGTAGCAGAACTAGCTAACCTATAGACTACTAGAAAGAATAAATTTGTTCCTGTTTTAAGTCACTGTGTTTTACAGTGACTGAAAATACAAGAGCCAAGTGACAGACTAGTTTAAAGTCTGCCTTTCCTGCCAGTCTTTCCTCCTCTGGGCAGAGATAGTGCCTCTTATCAGCACTGTGCCTAAGAACCAGCACAATGCCTGGCTTGTACAAGACAGTGAATATCTATTGAGAAACACATTAATTCTGTTAATGGTGATTGGAAGCACTGTCAGTCACGTGCTGCCTACAAGTTCAGCAAATGGCCAAACTCCGATGATCAAAATTTGTTTTTTGAAGTCAACCGTAATGATAAATATTTATTATTTATTGTCGACAGGCACTGTGTGATGCCTGTGGTATCTATTTAATAAATCTCTATTGAGTAGAGATGAAATGAAGGATATATGTTTAAATGGGGTCCTAATTGGAAAGGGAACTAGATCTCTTTTAAGACAGAAATAACTGCTTCCAAAGAAAAAGCTGCACTAAAATAAAAGGCTCTCAAATTATTCTGATTTGCTTTAGGGATTTCTTTTCCTTCCTACAGTAAATATCCTGAGTATATTCAACCAATTATCCACTAAATGAACAGCTAACCATGCATGTCAATTCGAAATTTAATGAATCAGATCATGAATCTTTCTAACATGGATCCAAAATGCTACCTTCTCAGAGAAAAATCAAGTCACTACAATGGGAAAATGGCTGAAGAAGGAACAAAAGGGAAAAGTTTCTGGCTGGAAGCAGCTATAAACCCTACTTTTTGAAATGCCCTTTGTTCCTTCCTTGTTGCATGAAAAGAAGTTGATTTTGTTCACGGGATAAGGCAGCCTGCTAGACAAATGTCCTTATTGTGTGAATGGCCTGCTTGAGTCCACATTATCCTAGAGAGGGCTGCGATTAGGCTGAGTATTACTGGGCTGGATGTATCCTAGAAAGGGACCATGTGAGTTCTACTACTTCTCTGCTTGTGTTTTTCAATAAAATATTTTAACTAGTACTGTGTGTGCATTTCTGTGTGTACGTTTGTGTCCCTGTTTGCGTGTATGTATGTTTACAACTTCTATGAATGCCAATTAGTGACCACATTTCACTTGTCCCAGTGTTCTGTGTTTTTGGATTGGGCAGTCATCAGAGCTACCATGGGGAGGATGGCAGGTCTCTGGTAGAATTGTACTGAGACAGCTCCTGCCCGAATGAGGTCCTCAGTCAAGGGCTTGCACATAATCTAGGAGAAGTCACCTATGCCCATACTAAGAGAGAGGAACAGAAAGAGCAAACAACCCCAATGTGGCCATGTTTGTCCCTATAATCTCCCCGAATTTCGGACAGACTACCATAAAAGGGGATTCACCTTTACTGCATGAGATCACTGCACTCCAAGGTGGGCACAAAAATCCAGACCAAGAATGGAGCATCTGAACTCTCACTGGGAGGGCCTAAAAACAGGCATTCTGTATCTGTGGGAACCCCACCTCAGAAACATGGCACTCCCGGAACTGTGCATCACCCTTCCCTCTTCTTGGAGAGGCAGATCATAGCAGAAGCAGTTAAGGCTGCTTTATTTATTTATTTTTCTTAGTAATAGATTTTATTATTATTTTATTATTATGGTGGCATTGGTTAACAAAATTCAGTAAGTTTCAGGTGTACAATTTCACAGTAAGGCATGCATATATATATTGCATTGTGTGTTCATCTCACATAGTTAGATTTCTTTCTATCACCACATATTTGACCCCCTTTTACCCCTTCTACCTCCCTCCTCCCCCTGCTCCTTCTACCCTCTGGTAACCACTAGTCTATTGTCCATGACCATGATTCTCTGTTTGTCTTGTTCATTTGTTGCTTTTAGGTTTATATCCCACAAATAAGTGATATCACGTGGCTTTCAACTTTTTCTGTCTGGCTTATTTCGCTTAGCATACTTATCTCCAAGTCCATCCATGTTGGCACAAATAGTAGTATTTCATCTCTTTTTATGGCTGAGTGATATTCCATTGCATATATGTACCACAGTTTTTAAGGCTGCTTTAAAGTCTAGTGGTTCCATGGGGAAAACTATGAGTTTGAAGCATTAGTTCATTTAATCAAGTACTGCAGGAAAAATGACCTGCACTTGGTAGACATTTATATAAGAAACAAAAAAGGGGAAAATGTGAGAAATCTCAGGTATGGTGCTTTGTTTAACCCTTCTCTACTGCTTGTACCAACATTCAAACCAGGATGTGGGGAAACACAAGAAAAATCTCTCAATGGATGCACTGGTTAAGTGTACTCTGCCGAGAACTTAAGCTATCTCTTATCGGCAGTGGATAAGATGGTGCCAAGCTCTTTTCACATGTCTTGCACCTGAAGTGGGGAGTTAGAGGTTAGGGTATAAGAACGAGCCAGTACAGTGTGGTAAAAAAGGCCAGTCTCAGGAACTGTATAAACTTAGCTTCAAATGCCAATTAAGATATTTATTAGCTATATGACTTTGAACAACTTATTTCACACCTCTACATTTCAGTTTCCCCATCGTGTCCTTCAAGATTGATGACACCTACCTCATAGGTTAGGAAGATTAGCAATAATAAACCTGAGGCGCCTGGCACATAAAAGATGCTAAAAATTGACAGCTAAGCATCCAACTAAAGCATAGTGCATAGAATATACTGCACAGGATACATCACACTCACACAAATCCCTGAGACCTCCTTCATGCTTCTGGAGGGAAATGGACCATTTCATGCAATCTTACTCCTTGTGAAAGTCACATAGAACAATATATTGACAGTGACCCAATCCAATTTGGCAGGACATTCTCTTCATGTGCCTTAAGTAAGTTCTCACTATGCAATGAAGGTTTCATCATTCAGTTACTTAGGTCAGCAACTATTTTGTGAGACCGAGTTTTGAGGTAGAAGGTCAGTTGGCCTGAGGTGATTAAGAATTAGCCTGAAGGTAAATAAACGTATACCAGCACAGTGAATAAATTCCAATTCTGATACTGCAGATTGTAAAGAATTTTGACCAAATCATATTTGATGAGAATTTTCCCTTTACACATATTAAAGTTAAATCTGGCTGTTTCTCTTTTCTCTGAAGAACAGGCCAACTTTTGAATATACTGTTTTTCTGAGAGCAGGCACAAAGGTCTCTCTACCTCTGTCTACTTAGTATACCAGGTGATACATCTCAAAAAGATGACACTGGAGTCACTGGAGAACAAAATGGGAGCTCTTTCTAGAGCTGGCCTTGTTATTAGATACAGTCTCTTGTAATGGAGAGACCATGGAATTTAGAGTGAGACAGGCTGCATTTGAGTATTGGCTCTATCGTTTCTCAGTCACGTGACTTTGGATAAATTATTTCACTTCTCTGAGTCTACATTTCCTCATCCATAAAATGAGGAGGAAGAAAAGTACTTAGTTACCATTAAGGAGTGTTGTGAGAATTAAGATAATGTTAGATACAGTACTTGGCACACAGTAAATTCTGGATAATTGCCAATTATTGTTTTTATTATTTACCTCAGGCTGGAGAGTAGTGTTCCAATAGGTGATAAAAGAGAATTCATTGCTAACATCCAGACCTGTAGGTAATACTTAATCCCATGAAACTGGGGAAGTGCTAAGAACAAGTCTTAACATTCTTATCAATGGTGGCAATTTTATTGAGCTGAGAAAAAATGAAGCAATAGAATCAGCTTTTTTATAATTAGAAATGATCTTTCCTCATTTCAACCATTATAGGTGAAGAGCATCTCCTGGCCTAAAGAAAGGAGAAGAGGCAAGTTACCTGTTTTTTGTTTTTGTTTTTGTTTTTTAATTCAGGGATAGTTCTATTACATTTGAATTGAATTTAGCTATTCGCTAATCATTCTACTCTTTCTTTGTGTGTCCTGGACAAAGTCATTACTTCCTTGAGGATAAGAGTCATTTCACTGACTTCTTTTGAGTGCTGTACTCCTCCTAACTCCCACAGAATTAGCAAGTAGCTCCTGAGCCCCTTCTGCTAATGACAACTTCTTGTCATAGCAAAGCTGAGAATGGAGTGTGAACAGCATTTTATCCCTTTAAACCTAAGATGTCTTTTCTGCACTAAAATTGCTTTTAAACAACAAACCTATGTTTAGGGAAAGAGGGGGAAAGCTGAGCATGTGGAGCAACTATGGAGGGAAAAGAGCATGGGCTTCAGAGGCCAGAAAAATCAGGTTCAAATCGAATCATGTCATTTATCAAGGAAGTGACTTAACCTTTCTGTAACTTAGTTTGCTCGTGTGTGAAATGTTGGCAACAGCCTCTACTTTACAGCATTTTGGTGATCATGCCTCGAAGGGACTCTGCACAGTGCTCTCACTGTGTGTAGAAGTAGTCAATCCAGTGGAACTCTTTGCCTTCCTCTGTGTGGATCTGGTCTTTCAGCCAATGTACACTTGTTGCTTCCAAAGCGAGACATGCTTGAAGGTTGACCTGAAGCTGTTCTGAGAATATATATCTTAAAATAGCTGGGCTCCTAACTAGAAATATGCTAGCACATGGGTGGAAGTGGACATGTGATTTTGATGTGTTGGAGTGAGTGTAGATATTGGCTGTGAAGCAAGACAAGGATAAGTGTTGATAAAACGCAGGATGTTACATCTCTTGTTCCACACTTTTCTCAGGGCATTATTCAAGCTGCATATTCTTAAGCACACTAACAAATGTTATAGAGTATAACAAATGGAAACATGAATCAGTGTAATATATAAGGCTAGGAATTACTTATAAACATAGATAGCAATTAAAGCCTCTTCATCATGTGCAAGTCAGTTTTCACATACATGTTGCTGCAATAATTTCATGCTGAAGTAACTGGTATTGTCTATGTGATAAGAGGACAATGCCTCAATGATGACAGCCTCTGGTGTAACTTGCAGACAGACACTCAGGTCATGAGCAGCTTGAGTCAACTTTTGCAACCTCATCCTAGAGCAGTAGCAATCAAGTAAAGAAGTAGTAGTACTTTCCTGGCAAATGAATATGCTCTTCCCTTCTCCACTTTCTTTTACACTCACACATGGTCCCTAGATACTCTTCCATCTACATTTTCAAGCTGAATCATAGTTTAGAGCAGAACAAGTTTGCAACAATTGCTTGCAAGAAAGGATGTTGGTCACAAGGTGGCAGATCACCATGCTCCTATAAAGAAATCTGATTATTTTCTAAAAACGCAGAATGGCAAAGAAGCAAAAGAACTTCTCAAAAAAGTGTGTGTGTGTGTGTGTGTGTGTGTGTGTGTGTGTGGTGTGTTTAGGAAAGATGTGGATACTCCACATGGCCACACGTCTAAAGGCTCATAACTGCCTGTACAGAAATGCCCCTTAATCACAAGGCACCTCCTGAAGAGGCACATGCAATCAGCATGATAAGATTTCTGAATTGACAGCTGACATCACACAACAGCCCTTATGCCAAGGTGATATTTTTCTAAGACAAAGATTCCAACCATATTAGCACATTAGAATCACCTGGAAAGCTGTTTTTTTTTTTTTTTAAATTAAGTTTTTGTTGAGCCTCTGCAACAAGAGTCTTTGCAGGCTTTTTTTTTTTTGGATGAGTTATTGGTGAGCTAGTTGGTTGGGGTCTGATGTTAGGCTCAGGCATCAATATTATTTAAAAGATCCTCAGGTGATACCAATGTTCAGCCAAGTTTGAGAATCATCTAAGTACCCAACATTGCCACTCAAGGTATGGTCCACAGACTTAGTACTGATCTGTGAACTACATTCCTAAGTACATTTTTAATTTAGTTCAGCTGACATGTTTCTCAGCAAGACAGCAATACTTTCTTGATGAAGGAAGCAGTGCATTGACTTATGTTCTCGCTCAACCTTCTTATCTCATCTCGGCCTGGTAACAAACAATTTCAGACCCAGTACTCATCCGCGGACCACAGTTTGAGTATCACTTCCCTAAAGACAATGAATGAGGGTCAGAGGGAAAGGGAACAGCATTCATTTTCAAAAGTGTGTTACTTGCCAAAGCCCAGCTTTGATGGGAATATGCTGCTCAGTGGAGCCAGCATGGCATTTCCAAAGCATACTTGCAGGATGTTAATAGGTGCTATGAATAAAAAGAGTCTGGTAGCTGGAAGATGTCTGCCATTGAAGTGCCCAAAGACAGATTCCTAATCTATAAGACTCCTCGAAACCTTAAATACACTCTTATTCATTGGGACTTGCTGGAATTTGGGAAACATGTATTTGAACACAGAATCTGTCTTTACACAAAGCCATATGATCAGTGTTTCATGAAACATAATTTGGAAAATACTGATCTGATAATTATTTAAGAACATGTGAAAGAGACTGCATTCTCTTCCTCCAGGCAAGTGAGTTATCATCTAAAACAAAAGACAGTGAAAATTGGAGCCACAGCAGCAGTACATCCTGGTGTATCTCCTTAACCAAGGCAGACCTCCATGCAGTACTGTTGGGCTTGATTTGAAGAAACAGCTAAAAGTCATTCAGACTATACCTTTTAAACATGATACATAGTCTACCTGGGTCAAACCATGCTGGGTGGCAGATTTTCTGAAGTGATTTTATCAACTGGCTATGAAGGCAAAACAAACAAACAAACAACAACAACAACAACAACAAACAAGAGGAGTTGCTGAAATAACAGACCCTCAGGAGCAATGTTGGCAATGCAATCCCTAATGCAACAGCTTTAAAGGGGCAGCACCATATGGATGGATGGATGGATCATTTTCAGATATTTTGTCAAGTATCATCACTTAAATTTTGACTTTTTTTCTTTAAATCAAAATCACCACCAATATTCTGTCATTCATCCAGTAGACCTTTCAGAGCACATTCCCAAAGCAGTGTTATTTTAAACACAAATACTTGAAACAGCTCATTAACATTGGCTTCACACAGGAGAAATATCTGCCTCCAACATTAACTGAGGGAAACCTCAGTCACGAGAGTTGTAAAAGAAAGACCACTTCTCAGGAAAACATCCCCACCACCTCGATGAGAACACCTAGGCTCAAGGGGAAAAGAGAGGCTTGTTGCTTTAAAAAGTGAATATCGAAGAATGAATGGTTGTTAGTTTCGACTGTAAAAGCCAGTCTGAGAAAGACTGAGTTGAGAGGCATATATCTAATAAAAGAATAATAAATGTCCATCGTAGCCTGAAATCGAATTATTGGCTGGTAAGTATACTTCCTTGATCAAATTATTAGTTTCCCAGAGAGTAGACTCTACCCCCAAAATATGACTTAATTTTGCATTTGCTGCCATAACGTGGGGGAATAGGAGAGGAGAATGTACTTCAGTGCTATTACTAGTTTTCTAATGTTATTAGAACATAACAAGTTGGCTTCTAAGAAGTAGCTGACATGCAACCAAGAGAAACATATTTGAACACTATATGTAGAGAGGATAGTGTTTACTCATTGCTAAGCACCAAGGCCTTCAGATTTCTGGCTTTAATTTAATTTTGCTATGGACCAATTTTTTTATCTTTCTTGTGACTCGGCAATTAAGCTGCCATTTGCTTTAAAAAGCAAAGAAAACTCTCTGGTGTTACTTTGTTATCCTTAAGGTCATAAATCAAGGCAGTGTGACCTTAAGTCACAGTGATTTTGAATTAAAAGGTTAAACGTAAAGTCTTTTATCTCCTCAGAGTCACCCAAACATATGGCCCTACATTTTCCTAATGAAATAGGAATAGTCCCTCAATTGTTGTCCTCAAAGGGACAGATATGGAACTCAGTTATATCCTTTCTTTCTGAAAGTCAAGATATTTTAAGGTGTAAAGTATCAGAGGCTGCTCAGTTTTATCACACTGACTATTCATTCAAATAGGATTAGACCCATTTTTCTCAAAAGGCATATTAAAACGAGGAAGACACACAACAGGAGACAAGAGAGTTGAAGAAAAGGTAAGGATGAAAATACAAACATTTTCCTCAACATGTTCCTTAACATTCTTCTACCTTCTTCCTCTCCTACCATGTAGGCAAGATTGATATTCATGGTGACATATTCTCTTTCTAGGATAAAGAAACCAATATATTCTCAGAGTAACAGTCATTGTGCTAGTTACAAATATGCCCCCTTAACATCTGGCACAGAAATTTGCTTTCTTTTGGTTGGTGAAAGCTGCCGTACTTCATCACCAGTTTGGATCACCGATTCTCTTCTCCAACCAAAATCACTATGGTTGGATGCCTCTCTGAATAAAAAGGTTATAGATGTCCTAAGGGAGATGAAATGTGTGTGCAAATGTGAGTGTTTGTGTGTGTGTATGTGTGTGTGTTTTAAATCACGTGAAAACAGAACTGTAGGAAAGAAGCCAAATGCGTAATTAAAAGATGGTGACAAACCCCTGAGCTCTGTAATACTTTCCTATTTTGTCTTAACTCCTTCAAATTTACTATTGCAATCAGGATTTTCAATACTAAAAGCAAATGCCAGGAATTCATGATTTATTTTTCTCTGCTGATTTTCAGTAGTAACTACATGTAAGCATGTGTATCTTGGTGTGATTCTTTTGCACAATCTTCAAACATCAGTAAAAGCCCAATGACTGGTGTTTAGGAAGCAGCAACTATGCTGGTAATAGATTGGCTTTGAGAATTTACTCTAAATCAGTGATTTAATTTTGGCACACATGACAATGAAAAAAAAGGAACACAAGAATAAAGCTATGAAAATTATACTTTCTCTTGGCAAAAGGCTCCTGGAACAGTAAGAAAAAGATTTTGGTAATGATCTCCATGCTCCATGTGGCTTTCTTATAACAAAGAACGTTGTTGATACTGGGCCAAATTAGACTCAGATATTTGTATGTACTTCTTCAGCCAAATTCCTGTACTCACATAAGATTACATCATAAGTGGTTTTTATGAAAATAATCACATCACTGAAAATCACAAGTCTTTGGAACAGATTAAAGAATTTATTTTGGAATTGGCTGCTCAGAAATAGAAACCTGTTTTTGGCAAAGTGTGATTTGGCCTTAGTGTATCCTGAAAACCCAGTGAGATATTTCACTCCTTCTATGTAGTGTTTACATGGATTCCAAGGGCCCTGGACACAACACAAAAATGTCCTTAAAAATATAGATGACTGCAAACAATTGTAAATAAGTTATCTGTACCAAATCTCAGGTGGTCATAAACTGTAGAAATAACCTGGCTCTTACAAAAACATCACCAAACAAAAGAAACACCAAGACTTTGTCTATAACAATGCAAAAATAGTTGGTAGATTTATCAACTCAATAAGAAAGAAGAAAATTAATTCCAGCTTTATCACAATACAAATAAACCTGTTTGACCTAATTTCTAAGACTGATGCAACTCAAACTTTTATTTCCCCCCAAATTTAAATGTTTTCCATTTTTCACATAAGGGCTGTATAAAAACAACCTCATTAGAAGAGGTCATACTGGCATTTCGGCATGCACACTTCCAATGATGGTGAAGCCCATTGCCTTCACCTGCAGTGGAATTGGTGGGTATCCACAGTCAAGATCAGTTAAGGTCTCATGCTTTAGTACAGAGACCAGGAGAGGAACTCTCTCTCCAAAATGGTTGACACGAGAATAAATTGTTTCAAGGCATGAACATGGTGTAGAACTAAGATTCGATCCATTTGTACTAATTATAATAAAACGTTACAGCAACTGTAAGAGAGAACTGAAGACTATATCTTACAATATTAAAAACCAGTCTTGAAAAAATCCTCCAGGTCACCAGAATGACCACTAAACCCTTACAAACCCACGGTTACTTCATTTCCTGGCAATGCCCAGGTTCGGTATCCTACATGAAGTAAGTATGTTAATTTCTTAGCAATGTTTCCTTATTTATCCAAGGTGTCTTCTACAGCACATTTTCTTTCACCCTCATCTAAGGTCTTCTGGACCCTGTTCATTTGTATAGAGATCAAGTGGTTTCATTTTAAAATCTCACTTCATCATTAGGTTCTGGGCCTTTGTTTGAATGGAGTACAGTAAAATTGCAAATAGTATTAAAATGTCATCCCAGAAAACCTCTAATGAATCTAATATTATTTACAAATACTTCATAGGAGTAAGGAGAAAGTTAACTTTGCTATTCCAGAGGAATTTGCAGGAGAGCAAGACTAAGGGAAATCTTCAATCTGAAAGAAGGCAATGCCCATCATCAAAGTATTACAAGTGAAAGGATGACAACCACATTAGGCAGCTACTCAACTTGTAGGTGAAAAGACAGATTAAAAACTATCCAAACCTTATATAAGAGAGTTTAACTGTCACCCATTCTCTAAAGAATTCTTCACATCTGAAAACATTCATAATAATATTCAAAATACACTCCAGATAATATTTTGAAAATTAATAGATCCCACCAAAATTATATGTAATAAGAAAAGGGATGGGGGTCTTAAATTTAGTTATTCAACATTTTTTTAAAAATCTGAGCATTGTTAAAACAATTTGAAGTTTCTAACCAATTGCTTGACTAAATTTAACTAGATGCTTTTTAAATGGCTTATTTTTCTTACTCAAACCAAATTTTGTTTTTCAGACTCATGTGCAAGTAGAAAAACAGTATAGTATATAATTTATAATATATTATCATAATAAGAACAGTATAGTTTATAATCTGTTATATAATTATATAATAGAAAGTACATATCTATAATTCAAATACTGTTTTTGTCCTTGCAAACACATGCACAATTTTAGAGAAGAGAAAGCAGAACATATTGGAATGCATTATATATAGTGAAATAATTGTCACTGGTTAATTTTTTTGTTTGTTTCATTAGAGCACAAAATCAAGTTAGTATCTTCTCTACTAAACCACCGAAAGATTTATTTTCTCACTGTAAAGGATTACCAATTACATCTCTGAATGAGTAAGTATCAACATCACTACCCATACCCAAAGTGGATAGCTTGGATACCAAAGTATGGGTTACAAAAATAGAAATGTTCTATTCTGTTGCTGAAATAGGATTAAACATAAAAAAAAAAGTACACTTATCATTTTCTGCCAATGAGCATTGAAAACTCTATTTGGAAGGAAAGAAAAGAGGAGACTTTAAGATATAAAAACTTGCTTCCAAAATTGTGGACTAGAGTCAATTTGGAGTAATTTCCTCACACACCAAACTTTAAACAGCAGCACATGGCAGTCTTTTCCAGGTGACGAAGACAGTTGTAATGAAGATACCCATAATGTTACAAAAGGGCAACATGAAAAAGGAAGAAGGTGGCTTTTAGAAATCGTATCAGAACCATTTATGCAAACATGTACACCGACTGCCAAATGACAGGTGAATTTTGTCACTTTCAATGTCCTTCATTGTTAAACTGCTTCAACAGTATTTGATATGGGGGAACAGGCTGTTCTACAATAACTGTTTAATTAGCATACACACTACACATCTCAAACGTCATTTTGGAAACTGAAATGTACACAGCTGACAAAAAAGTTTACCACATTTTCTGATGTGACAAATGTTCCCGTTTGATATATGCAAAAACACTGTAAACCATGAATGCTCTTTCTAGATAGACGAAGTACTTTTGAGATAGATTTGTACATGGATTTCGATGAACTCCTTATTGACCTCAGTTGGAGTAACAGCAAGTAGTTTTCCAAACCTGTGCTTGAGCTGAAAAGAAAAACAAGCTACTCATAGTTTCCTTGAGGCATGCATTTCACTATGGCAAAGAGCAACGGGGCGTGCATTACATGGGGAGTCTGGGCTTGCTTCAGCGGACAAAGTAGATCATGAGCATTCTTCGAGCGCAATGCAGAAGCTTTATGGGTGGAAGGGAGTCGGAGAATTTGGAACAATCTTCTCATTATTTCATTTTTGAAGTGCCATTCCTCAGCCGACTGCTGCTTCAGGAATGCCAGGTGATGGCTACAGACTGGGCCAGATGTTGGCTACAGGAGCAAGCAACTTTAGCAGCCCAAACAGGGAAGTGTAATGCCACCAGCTGAAAATGTTTCAGCTGTGAGAAGCAGGAGGATGCTACGTGCTGTGCCAGAGATGACTGTATTATACAGTGTCCCATCTGAGACTGCATAACACATTCACCAGCGAGCTAGGGGGCCTCCTAACTACGTCAGGGGCCGAACAACACACAGCACACCAGAGGGCAATGCACAGTCAAAAAGAAAGAGAAAGAAAGAAGAATGAGAGAAAACAAGCAAAACACGCATCTGTCGTGCACAAACCTTCGGGCTCTGTGTTTTCTTTGTGGTGTACTTGCTTCAGCGGGCAGCAGAAGATTTCGTGACACTTAGCACGAAAAGGGGACTCTTTTTTCTTTAATTCCGCAGATTGGATGGAATCTTGCCGTAACATAATGTATTCCTGTGTGCCAGGGGGGGCGTCATCCAGAACTGTGGTCACCACATAACAAAATGAACTCAAGTTAGAGCTTCATGAAAGCAGCGAACGTCTAAATCAAATCTACTCCCACGGAAGACTAAAGAAACAACATTCCCCCAAAACGTTTCTAAGAAAAGTATTTAAAAGCTTGACAGTTTTATTTTTAGAGACTTCATTTAAAATACTAAAGGCCTGGAAATAGCTAACTCAACTATATATACCTCTATTTCTAGTACAGTGAGAATTTAACAGTGTTAAACTGTGTCTGGATGCAGTGAAATATTTTAATACCAATAACCATGTTGTATCTAAATAAACACCATGCAGAGCTCACACATTTCAGTTGGAGATACAATATAAATATTTACAGGTGAAATTGGCTAATGTCCACCAATTATTAGTGTTTTAGTTTTATGTTTTTTTTCTTTGATCTGCTTCTGGTAAGAACTTGACTCCCATGCAGTATATACTGATTCTGACGGAAGAATCAAGGGTATTGCTCTTTACTCTTTGATTTCCAAACAGAACTGGGGCTGTTGCAAATATTCCTCAGGTATTGAAAACCTCTTAATGAAGACAAGAAATTCCATTTGAGAGCCTATAATCAACACTTGTTTCAAAGACCTACCTTGTTGAACTGTGGAAGAGCAAGGCCTGGTTCATTAATTTTGGCCTTAGATATAATAGACACAGAGCGCCTCTCAGCCCACGTTTCCTTTCTAGGCCCTTTCTGGATTTCCTAAACAACATTGAGAATTTCTAGTGTTTTCTCCCTGCAAGAACAGGTGTCTGCTTTTACAGGGTCCACTGCAACTTTCTTTAGCCTGATAATCACCCACCAAATGGGGTGCAAATTCGATCTGCATTTGCAAAAGCAGGAAATTGACCCCAGGATGGATTTTTTCTCTTTCACACCCTTCCCAATGAGGCCATTCCATTTTGCCAGGAGTGAGTCACTGCCTCCAAAGCTGTGATTAGTGACGTGCTGACTCATTCTACTCCCCCAAATGCATACACTTAACATGCATTTAGGAAGACTGATAGCACCAGCAAACTTCTTATGGGGAGAATAATGCTGTGATGTTTGGAAAATATAAACAGCTTATGGTCAAAATTAAATAGGATCTGAAGCTTCTGTATTTGGCAAAACTTCTCCAGATCATTGGCTGGGATCTTAACAGGCTTTAAGAACTTTCATGTTAGGGTAAAAATGGTATAAAACCAACATAATTTTTAAATTAGTATTATGAGTTTCAAACAAGTTCTAGATAGATAGCCTGTATGTGGAATTGTTGTCTTCCTTTATATGTCATTAAATTATGCAAGAAAGTGATGAATATTTTAATCAGTTCTCTATTTTCCTCCAGTGTTCAGCAGCAGTAATCAAAAATATTATATAGACACACCACCACAGCTTTTCCTGGCAGAGAGTTCCCTTCATCTACTAGGAATGTGACTATAACTTCTTAGAATCTCATTGAATGCACATCTTTGCTAGCAACAGCTGCTATTCAAAAACATTTGCAACCATTTCCTGCCATAAGCAGATAGTTATGATAATATAGACACTTATCAAATTCCAGCATCACAGCTGAAGACAAATTCTGGTCTACCATCCAAAATATTTAAAGAAAACTTTCCAAACTTGGAACTCTTAAAAAAAACCCCATGATTCTATAGAAGCTGAGAAATTCCATTTTCATGCACTGTTATATATAAGAACCATATTTTTAGATTAAAGGACAATTGGAGGATGGAAAATAAAAAAAAAATAACTTTTTGGTAATATGGAGGGAACTTGTTATTCAGAAGTAAGTGATAAACAGCAGTAAACTGTCCTCCATTTTCATTTTTCAATACCAAGAATGACTTCGTAAATGGGCATTTCTGGAGATTAATGGCAGACTGAAGCTAAAAGGCTTTGGCTGACTCTCCAGCCATCAGCCTGTCCCAGATGGTCATTAATTCCCAGAAAAAGCCTCACACTGCCATCATTATTATTTAATTAGATACAACTGGTTATCTGTAACATACAACAAAATTCTAGTGAATGCAACATGCTGACTGATACAAGAACCAGCCCAAAACATCATGATGGAAAAAGCATGAAGGTCACAAAAGTGCAAGATAATTGCTTTCCACAAAATCCTTTCTCAATCAACACCTCTCACACACACACACACACACACACACAGATTCTTTCTTCAAAGTGAATTTAGCAAGTACAAAAGGTGCCAAGATTAGAGCATTTAAGGAGCCATCTGAGTAATAACCACAGGCACAGAATATTTCCTTGGAAATCATGAGCATCTGGGAGTTAATGGCTCAGCTTTCGGTCTCAGGCTCTCTCTACCCAATGCCACAAACACTAGTCAATTCGAGCAGAGCAGGAAAAAAAGAGAATGGTCAATCTCTTGAGTAGCTTGGTGTCATGTTGACTGACACAAGAGCTAGAAACATTTTGGACTTTTTAACCAGAAGTGATGTTGTATAGGCCACATCTCACTCAGGTCTATAAAATTTCTGAACTTGAGAATATTTTTAATAAAACAATAAAACTATTACATCAAATCCATTTATTTCCAGGATACTCTCAAGTAAGACAGTGGCTATATATGCAATTGACAGTAGCAAGAGTGACAGGAGACCTCCCACAGCATCCCAGCATTAAAGCAAGTAGGCATCTTAGTTCTGCTATATAAAAGGGATAAGGATACAATACTTCCAAGGGGCACTAGCTCTAGAAAAGGGAGAGTAGACTTGCAAAGAAGTCAGCTCATCAAAACAGGAAAAAAGAATGGGATTCTTCTTGCCCTGACTTAGTCCAATCTTTTCTGCCATTTTCTCCTTTCTAGTGCATTCCCTTCTTACACACAACTTCTATCCACTGAAAACCACTCCTCCTTCTGTTCATTCCAACAATTTGTTCACATTTATTCAGTGATTCCTGCTGCCCTTCCCAACAATAGATTTAACCAATCTTTGAGATAGACCGAAGACTCCAGTGATTAGGTAGACAATGAATTTATATAAAACCTCCTCCAGTTTCAGAGGTTCAACTTGACTCTTCAAGGCAGATAACATGGTATATGGCTCATTGTTGATTTTGGGACTGTGTGGCCCCATGCTCTGAGAAAGGCTGCTGAGCCCCATAACAACAGCTGCCAAGGAGTAAGACTTTGCCAGGAAATTGTGCCCACATAGCCAGTGCCCTTGTCCTTGATCACGCAACCCACCTACTCAGGATTCCAAAGTCCCACAAGAGTAGTAGAGAATTGGAAGAGATAAGTACAAATATGCAAATCCACACATCCATGGACATGCAGACACTGACGGGTAGCATAGTCAGACATGGAGGTGACAAAAATAAGTGACTTTATTGGTGGGATGATAGTTACAAGCACAATTTATGAAAGAGCTAGTTCCCGGTATAAAAGGTAGCCTATTAAGCATTAGTTGGGCATCTGGAATTGGTTTCCCAATAGGAGTGCTAGACTGCCATTAAACCATCCCCACTCTCCTCCAGGCTTCTCAGCAATCACCAAGATCAAGGACAAGGTCAGGAGTGGGAGGCAATCATGGTAAGGGAAGACGGCCTGATGACCTGGCCTAAGCCACTCCCATTCACAGAAATACAGTATTCCTATTTCAAACTAGAGATAAGGAAATAACCAACCTATAGCTAAACTTAATCATCGATAAACTTAAATAATTCCAGTGTAATAGACAGACCTTTTAAATAGATATATTTTTTTAAATTAAAGAAGTTAGCTATCACTTATCCTTCCTAGGTTTAGAAAATTCAATTCTTGTTTTACTTTATAACTTTTATCGATAAATATAGCATTGGCTACATGAAACAGCTACCCAAATATTTACTAGTATCACAAACACTACAATGTAATCCTCCATGTCATTCCAAATGAAATTTGTTTAGAAAGAATATAATGCAACCCGTCTGTCTTAAAACATAAGGAAAATAAAGCTCAGAGAGAGAAAGTGACTTGATAAGTCACAGTTATTAGAAAAGCCCAGCCTAGAAGCCAGGATTCCAGGGTGTTTACCACTAAGTCTACAGTAAGTCTGCTTTGTACAAAGATTGATATATTAAAGAGGGATTGGGTTCTTCGGTATATTTTAGTTTCAAAGATTACCCCTGTCTTCAACAAATTTTTCTTTCTTTATTCAAAGATAGAAAAGTAAGTCTCTAGGAAACTATTTAGAGACTTACTAAACAAAGGCACCTTCACCTCACCAGGACGCTGTAATTTACAAGGTTTGCTGACTTCAAGCTGGAAGTAGTTAACAAGCCTTCAATTATTTGATGATGCTGTGTTTTTTTTTTTTTGCTTTAAAATTAACTCATCAAGAAGATGACTCAACATACTTAATAATACATGATTTGAATCAAAGTAAATCTGAGATCACCAGAGCAATGAAAATCACATACAGCCATGGGACTACCAACCAAAGTTATTAGACATATGTTAGTAATTCCAACAAGCAAATAGTTAAAATCACCTGTGAAACAGAAAATATAGCAAAATGTAGAGATTATCAAAGGACCTCATATAATGAGGAAAAAACATGGAGTAATTAGAGATTACTCGTCCATGTCACTGAAGACCTGTCGTGCTGAAAAGTTCTTTCAACCACAGGAGGAGTAAACTCAAGACCTCCATTTTACCTCCTAGCTAACTATCCACCTACTTATCTGTATGTGATATTCAAGCTTTACTGCCACAGTGGACACTATCAAGATGTCAGGTTTAAATGTAAATGAGTAACCTAAGTAAACATTGCACTGAATGAAATCGATCAATACTAACGGTCATTTCATTTAGCCAAGATAGAAACAGCTTTAAAATAGTTCTAGGAATTTCAGTTACCTTCTCATTTGCAATCCCCTCCATTCTTAGGTCTTCCTTTCAAATTCTGTTCATTCACGCTGTTATGATCTTCTCATGAAAGAACAAAATGCTAACTCCCTTCCATAGTAGCCCCCTGCCTCCTTATTTCCATTGCAGGTCTTGCTCACACTAGTTTCCATTAGTGTCTGGAATATGCCAGGCTTTTTCCTGACTAAAGACCCTGCAAGTGCTGTTCCATATGGTTTCCCCCTTTACATCCTTCAGGGCTCTACTTAAATGCTACTTGCTCAAAGATGGCTTTTCAGCCACCTTAGGTAGTTTTGTACTTGTCACAACCTGTTATTATTTTATATACGAGTATCTGTATTTGTCTCTGAATCTCCCCACAAAAATACAAGCTCTCTGAAACAAATATATTATTTGTCCCATTTATCATTTAATATGTGGGGTCCAGCACTGTGCCTTGCTCATAATAACACACTCAAAGAATTCTCATTAACCAAATGAAGGATGCCCTCCTGTTCATGCAGCCTTCTCTCAAAGCTAAAGTAAGTGGCTCATTCTAACTCTTATTCTCCATATAACATTTTAGGAAATTTATCTGGTCTTGTCTTGGGACAGCTTTTTGTTTATATCACAGGCTTTTACTGAAAAGTTAGATTGATAATTATTTTCATATATATGTCTTTCCTTCACAACCTGAATGTAAGCTCCTGGAAGACAAGAACCATGTCTCTTCTGGTATCACCTTTACTTTCCTATTGGCCTTCAAGGCTTTGCACATGCATAAATTGAGGCCCTTCTAGGAAGAGCCATGCCTACCTTAAAGGTGTATGCTAAGAAGAGAAAATACATAGGAAGAGCTCAGTAAATTACCTGGCACCTGCCATGGAGGAAACACTATCTGTCCATGACAGCGAAGAAACTGTTGAGAAATGAATTCTGGTGAACCAGAATCCCCAATCTGAGTCACTGCTGACTTTCTGGGTGACCTTTGGAATGCTATGTCACATCCCTGAGCCTCAGTTTTCTCATCTTTAAAATAAGTGATTTGGACTAGGCTAGGGTTTCTGAACACTGGCACTTTTAGCATGTGAGGCTAGATACTTACTTGTTTTAAGAGGCTGTTCTACGCACTATAGGATATTTAGTAGCATCCCTGACCTCTACCCATTAGATGCTTGTAGTATCCCTCTTCTTATATGAGAATCAGTGGACTTGATGGGTAAAGGCCATATGGTTTATGAACCTCTTTGTAAAGAAGTAGTATCAGTCCTGAAGTCCCTTCGTGACCCTCAGAGATTTCAACATCCTGCAAGGACTCAGCTATTCTATTCATGTGAGTTTGGCCCACACAGTCCAGACCAGAAAGAGAGAAAAATGCACTAGTGAGCATGCCAATTATCCAGGACATAGGAAGCCTCTGATTGGCAAGATGTAAAACACTACTGGTACACATCAGTGGGGTCCTTCCTCAGCCTAGGGCAAAGGCTTTCAGGGAGTGATGACATTGGGCAGCACCAATGGCATTTCTAAACACTAGGTGATTCTCCTCAGGCACCACTGTGCAAGCCAGCCAAGCGAAGACCTGGCTCAAGTGGAGATGAGAAAAAAGAAAGAAAGGAGGCTGAGAAACCCTCTCTGGCCTTACCAAAATAGGGGGAAATGACCCATGGGCAGCGGGGAAGGATGGCCACACTGCTCACATAGTAATAAATTGACAAATGGTATTTATTCCAGAATGCCATCTGGAATTTCTTGAAAATGTCTATAACTGGCTTCATTGAAAATTTTTATTTAGCCTCACTCATTTTGTCTTTAATGCAATGTGCTTCTGGCCACCATGTCCGAGGGACTGAAACACCTAGGCAGCCTTTACAGATTACTTACAGATTGATTCCAGCTGTTACTTTTGCACTAAATTTTGCCTCTTTCTCCATGCATATAAATGTTAGTACAGGATTTCTAGTTAGGCTCACAAAATGATGTTATAGCTACTCACAGAAACTTTCTTGCCTGAAATTTTTTCAGCCTTTGATCTTAAGACCTTTCTTGGGCTAAATTGCTATAGAAAGCCTGTTTTCTCTATCATTTTTTTTCCATTTCTAGAGCATCAAATCTCAGAGGACTGAGGTATCCTCGCAAGTATACTATAGAGTCACTCTCAAGTATTATACCCAGGTCTTCCTGGAAAATGTGCTCATCAACACCATTCTTCTTCACATGGCATGCCGGAAGTGCCCTGCATGACTCATTATCACTATTTCCTTCATGTTCTTATTTCAGGTTTTGAAAGCTGATCTCTGATCCAAATCTTCGGTTGCCCCAAGTCCTTGGGATACTTCGAGAGCTCAGGAAATCCCACCTTACGTGCTCTGTCGACAGCCAGAAATCCCTTGGTCCTAGTGATAGTGACTTGAAAACTATACATTACAGTATAGTTGCTTTAAAGTTATATAACTGAGAGAGTCCAATGCCATCAAACTCACCTCTGCTTCTCCACATCCCCTGCCCCCTGCCAAAAAGTATCTAAGTAGCAAACACATTTTACTTCATTAGTCAGGAAATACTACCCTTATTTTCAGGTAAGGAGAGTTCTCTTATTTCCTCTTCCCGCTAGTGTTCTGTGATCATATGGGGTTCTATTACCCACTGACCTCCTTCCACCTACAGTGACATGGATGAAAATTCACTCAAATACATTAGCGGCCCATATTAACTTACCTTTTGGCAAGAATCATAAAGCAAATATCGGTATGTGGGCTGATCTATCAAAACCATTTCTCAAAAGAAAAAATAAAGCATGTATATGTCATTGTGGCTTTGTGCTACCTCACATTCCACATAACATGTCTGTGCCAGTGACTCCAGAAGCAGTAAAAAGAGAAAAGAAGATAGAGTGAAAAGAAGTAGGAGAAGGCTCTTCTAACTGATCGAGATGTGAGTCCTGGCACATCTTGTTTCATTTAAAATATTCACTGGTTAAATCCTTCTCTTCCTAGTTAGTCACAAGCTGCACTCGAGCTCATCAAAAGACAGTTTAATTTGGCCGCAACATCATATTCATCAATTTGCAAGCTCAAATGGTCCTCAACACATTCAAGAAATGCAGTTCTCACCTATATGCTGGGAATGGCCCTCAGCTGACAGCTAGCAAGAAAATAGGAATCTCCATCTCACCAGGACCTGAATTCTGTTAACAACCAAAATGGATGAGAATAGATTGTCCTCTAGAGCCTCTAGAAAGGGATGCTGCCATGCCAAGTCCTTAGTTTTGTTCTGGGTAGACGTCTGTCTGACTTCTGACCTACAGAAGTATAAGATAATAATTTGTGTTGCTTAAGCCACTAAGTTCGTGGCAATTTGTTATGGCAACAATAAAAAACTAATACAATATCTAAACCTTAATGCTGAAAACCTAACTAGGTTCTAAAGTCCATAAGCCTTCTACAGTCACTTTAATAACAATAATCAAATATAGTATGTGGAATTGACATTTCTTCACCATCTTCCACCTGAGAAGAAGACACATGCACAAAGTTGCTTTCTTTGCCCTTTTCATTTTCCATGCCCACTCATAATACTAACTTGTTCAGTATTCTTTCAATGAATACTTATTGGGAACCTACTATATGCCAGGCACTATTCAACACATACAGTATATAGCAGGGGAGAGTCTACAGGTAGTAAACAAATCAGTAAGAGGAGACCTCCTAGGATATCTGAGGCACTGATGGGAAGGGAGCTGCTCTGAATTTCTGCTAGACCCATACAGCGAGATAAAAAATATTTTACAAGTTAAGCTCCTGACATATCAGTTAGCTTTCTGTTACTGCACTACAACCTAGCCTAATCTAAATAACACAGAAACTACTAGTGAGAAGGTAATGTTGGAGCAGAGGCCTGAAGGAAGACCAGAACAGAGTGAGTCACTGAGGCATCTAGAAGAGTGTTCCCAGGAGAGGGATCAAAAATGCAAAGATGCCAAGGTGGGAGTATGACTTGCTGGGTTTCTTTTTTTTTCTTTTTTAGAAAAGGAAGGAGGCCAGTGTGGTTGGAGCTGAGAGACTGGAGTTGGGGAGGAAAGTGGTAGGAGGTGACAGGAAGCCATGTAGACCACTGTAATAACTCTGGCTTTAATTCTGAGTGGCAGGGAGCCAAAGAATGGTTCCAGGTAGAAGAGTGATGTGATCTGGCTTATGTGATCAGAAGGTCAGTCTTGCTGCTATGAACAGACTTCAGGGCACAAGTACAGGAGCAGAGAAACTCGTCAGTAGGTTAGTGCTATAATCCAGGCAACCAATGATAGTAGTTAGTAATTACTGGTATAGATAAGAAGTGGCTGAAATCTGGGTGCATACTCTAGGAATATAGACTCTTATGAACAGAAGTTATGTCTAACAGTATGCAGATCCCCTTTGAGAATGATAATTCCATGGAATATACACTTCCCAGAGGTAACGGATTTACTGTGGGTTAGGAAATTCTACTCTTGAGGCATAGGAGAGAATTCTCCTCACACTTAGCTCTCCCCTGCCATCTCACTGTGCTAAACACATCTGTACAGAATATGATCAAGTAGGTACCCAAACATTAACATTGCATGAGAGTATTAATGGCAGTGATGGAGACGATGATGGGCAGTTTGCAAAACAACATTCTTGAGAAATCAATTCTCTTGAACCTTGTTTCCTTTCTATGAATCTATTTTTCTTCTGTCATGTCAAAGATTCCACCAAACAAATCTAACACTCTAAGTGCTAGTGGGAGAGAGGGACGGAGGAAAAACCACTGTAGAACTGAGGTATCTCGACTCCTAGCCCAGCTTAAGAGCCTACCCTCACTCTGTGTGTCACATCATCTGTGTGAGCACAGATGTTCTCAGATAGAGTTGACCAGACAATCTCTAGTCTTTTCCATTGCTTAATTTGCAGGAGGTTGGGGAGTTCTTCTCTCTCCTTTATATTTTCTTCACTATGAAACTCAAGAGCCTAACACAGCTGGCTTCTCTCTGCCCCATCATTCACTATTTTCTGGATAGAGTACTGGTGAAGTTTTAAAAGAGAAACTAGCATCCCTAGGCCAGCTCCTTCCTTTTCTCTTTCTCCTTGGGAGCCAGCTTACCACAAAACGCATGCATTCTCCTCTGCTCCTCTATGCCTTAATTTTTGCAGGTGGAGGCCCTGTGCCAGGTGGTGAATAAGGGAGTAAGCCAGGAGTCTAGTATAATCCAGAGATGGCTAGGACTGAGTGGACTCATCTGTCTAAGTATGGGGTTCATTATTAGAATGTCCACCTTTTCACAGATAAAAGCCTCATCTCCTAATATTAGCTTTATTAAGAATAAAGGTGATATTTTATTGTTCATATATCTCTCTCTTTTGACTTCTTATTCATTCACAACTTGGACAGCAGGAGAAAAAGAGTTGACTCTTTCCCCCAAAAATATTCCCATCAATATTTCTGAATGCTCAGAATCATGGCGTCAGGCTATTGGAAAAGTCCTAAAACCTCTACAGAATGTCAAGCTCTGCTGGCCAGATTGGCTCATGGCAGATACATTATTTTTCATGGCCAACACCAGTGCCAGGAGACCTGTACTCATAGGCCAGGATAAATAGGAGTGAGGAATGAGGAAAAGAAGACGCAGAAGGGAGGGGAGATGTGAGTGAGTGCCGATTTGATCCTTCACAGATGGAATAAGCAGGCTGCCATGTTAATTTAAAAACCTGCTGCTGCCATGGAAATCACTAGTTATTGATGATGTTCTCGTAATCCCATAGGAACCTCAGTAGGAAGTGCTATTTCAAAGCAGCAAGAAGAGGGTGGAGAGGGAAAATGCAGGTCATGCATGGGGACAGAGACATTAACGCCAAGAAGAAATGCAGCTGTGAATACTTCCTCTTAGATTGCACTGGAGCAAAGCGCTCCTACCAGGAGGCAGCACAGATTCCCAAATATGACCTGCCTGCCTTTTCTGACAGTCCCTGCCAGTTAGTCCCTTCTGACAGGCCTCCAGTGTTTGCATTAATTAAACTCAACCTGAGAAACCTGGTCTTTTGAGCCATGCCTATTGGCACCATCAAGGAATTGAACCCCCTGCTTTCTACTTAATTGCTGAGTGGTACCTTTCGAGTTCCTATGAAATGCAAAAGCATCACAATCAGTAGCCTTTTACAGCAGTTCCTTCCTCTTTCCTATCACAAGGTCTTTGTGTAACAATTATTTAACTGACAACTTCTCAAAGACAGGCTTAACATATATGATATATTCTCAGAGCTTTCAGACATCACCTGTGAGTGAGTCCCTAGTTGGCAGAGAACCTCAGGTGAAACCCCGACAAAATGTTTTGGGCTGGGGGCGGGGGACTGTGGGTCACACTCTGATTTAGGAAGTGCCAATTATCATGGCCTGACCCATGTGCTACTTTGGGTGGTCAATCTTTTGCTGCAGGCTATTTCTTTAAACTTTCTTCTATTCTGCTGGGAACTTAGGAGTCCCTTACCAGATTTCTGGTGACAAAAAAGAAATACGGAATTCTTTTTGATATCCATATTTAGGGTGGTTGCAATGAATGGAGGAAGTGGCAGAGGCAAGTAGAAGATGCAGTAGGCATGCCTAACTGGGAAAGTCCAGCAAGAGAAGGACTCCTGCCTCTGTTACTGGCTTCATTTTCGCCTCTTTGCTGCTGATCAAGTGCAGCCTGCTTCTCTTCTCCCAGAAGTTCCCTGGAGGCACACAGCTTAAATGGTGTAACTGGACTTGTAATGTGCTCCAGCAATAGCTATAATAAACAGCTTGAGGAAAGGTCTTCAGCCTGGACTCAGGTTCACAGGAAAAGCAGGAACTGGATGGGTCATGATGCCATGATAATTGGATTAGCCACACTTGTCAGGGAAAGGGCATATAATTACTGAAGAATACTCTAATGATTATTTTATGTATGAAATTGACTAGGCCATAGGGTGCCAAGATATTTGGTCAAATGTTGTATTTCTGTGAGACTGTTTTTGAATGAGATGAACATTTAAATTGGTAGACTGAATAAAGCAGATTGCCCTCCCTCATGTAGGTGGGTTTCACCCAATCAGATGAAGGACTGAATAGAACAAAAAGAATGACCTTCCCATAAGTAAAAGGAAACTCCTTCTGCCTGATGGCCTTTGCACTGGGTCATCAACTGTCTTCCTGCCTTGGAACTCAAACTGAAACATCGACTCTCCTTGGATCTCAAGCCTGCTTGCCTTTGGACTAGAATTATACTATCAGTTCTCTTGGTTCTCAGGTATTAGAACTTGAACTGGAACTAGCCTATCAACTCTCCTGGGTGTCTGGCCTGCTGACTCACCCTGTAGATCTTGGGACTTGCCAGCTTCCATAATCAAGTGAGTCATTTTAAGATGTAATTCAGGTCCAAGTCAGTTAATTTTAAATTAATCAAAAGAGGGATTAACCTGGGTGGCCTGGCTTAATCAGGTGAAAGCATTAAAAGAGAAAGATTCAGCTGCTGGCCTTGAAGAAATAAGCTTCCCTGTGAGAAGGCCAGGGAGGGGGTCATATGTCAAGGAACACTGGGTAGTCGCTAAAAGTGAGAATGGCCCCAAGCAGACAGCCAGCAAGAAAATGGGGACATTGGTCCTACAGCCACAAACAACTGAACTCTGCCAAAAATCATATGAGTTTAGAAGAGGATCTTGACCTCTAGAAAGGAATAGAGTCCAGCCAAAAATCTTGATTATGGCCTTGTGAGATCCTTAACAGAGGAGCCAGCTATGCCATGCCTTCCAAACACGTTATTAGCATCTTTATTAGCCACAAATGTGCTGTTGTTTTGAGGCTTTGGTTATTGAGATTGAAGAAACAGGCTACGGTGATGGACCAGAGTAATTAAGATGAATCTATGTGTTCTATAAGGCAGCAAGCTCTTTATCACCAGGGACCGGTGCTCCTAGGAAAATCTAATGCCTGATGATCTGAGGTGGAGCTGAGGCGGTGATGCCAGTGCTGGGGAGCAGCTGCAAATCCAGATGAAGCTTTGCTCTCTCGCCTCCTACTGTGTGGCCCGGTTCCTATCAGGCCACGGACTGGTATTGGTCCAAAACCCAGGGGTTGGGGACCCCTGGTATAAGGATTACTATGATAAAGAAAAACAATTATCTCAATATTTAGTATTAGTCACCTCAGAAAGCTTACAACAAAAGAAAATTTCTAAATAGAATCTGAGTAGACTAAAGTGTGAGTAATACTTATTCCATTTGAAATCATTCTGAATATGAAATATGAAAGTCTTTTTATGAATAGTTTTCTATTTTTAGGAGAGATTCCTGTGGTCATCTTTATTTTCTATTTCAGAGAAAAAGATTATTTGAAAAGAGTAGTTTTAAATAATATAACTACTTCTGAAGAAAAATAGTTTCTCTTGTCATAATATTTTTTTATTGTAGTAAAATATATAACATAAAACTTGCCATTTTAACCATTTTTAAAGAGTAAAATTCAGTGGCATTAATTACATTCAGGGTGTTATGCAACCATCACCACTATCTATTTCCAAAAATTATTTATTACCATAAACAGAAACTGTAACTATTAAGCAATAACACCACATCCTCCTCTCCGCCCATCCTCTGGTAACCTCTAATCTACCTTCTGTTTCTATGAATTTGCCAAGGTGGAATCACACAATATATTTTTTGGGGTGTCTGGCTTATTTCACTTAACATAATGTTTTCAAGGTTCATCCATGTTGTAGCATGTATCAGAACTTCCATTTTATGTATACACCACATTTTGTTTGTTTATTCATCTGCTGATGGACACTTGGATTGTTTCTACCTTTTGGCTATTGGGAATACCACTGCTATGAACATTTGGTGTACAAGTATCTGTTTGAATCCCTGCTTTCAATTCTTTTGTGTATGTATCTAGGAGTGGGATTGCTGGATCATATAGTAATTTAACGTTTAACTTTTTGAGGAACCTGCCAAATTTTCCCACAGAGTCTGTACCACTTTACATTCCAACCATTAATGTAAAGAAGGTTCCAATTTCTCCACCTCATTGCCAACACTTGGTATTTTCTTTTTTTTCAAAAAATTATAGCCATCTGAATGGGTATGAAATTGTATCTCATTATGGTTTTGATTTGCATTAACCTAATGACATGATGTTAAGCATCTTTACACATGCCTGCAGTCCATGTGTATATCTTCTTTGGAGAAATGTCTATTCAAGTCTTATGCCCATTTTTTTATCTTTTGTTGTTGAGTTTTAAGAGTTCTTTATATACAAATGCTCCTCAAGTTATGATGAGGTTATGTCCTGATAAACCCATCATAACTTGAAAATCTCATAAGTCAAAACTGCATTCAATACACCTAAATTACTGAATATCATAGCTTAGCCTAGCCTACCTTAAACATGTTCAGAATACAATACCCCCCCCCAAAAAAAAAACAATGGCGACACAGTACACTGTAGAGTATCGATTACTGACCCTCATGATTGTGTGCCTTAATGGGGCCTGTGGCTCACTGCTGCTGCCCAGCATCATGAGAGAGTATCATAATGCATATTGCAAGGCCAGGAAAAGTTCAAAAGTCTAAATTCAAAGAATGGTTTCTACTGAATATGTATCACTTTTGCACCATCATAGAATTGAAATATGGTTAGTTGAACCATCATAAGTGGGGGCCATCTGTATTGTAGATATTAAATCTTTATCAGATACATGATTTGGAAATCCTTTTCCCCATTGTGTAGGTTGTCTTTTCGCTTTCTTGATAATGTCCTTTGCACAAAAGTTTTTAATTTTGATTT
Organism: Pteropus medius; assembly: GCF_902729225.1. Classification (NCBI taxonomy): domain Eukaryota; kingdom Metazoa; phylum Chordata; class Mammalia; order Chiroptera; family Pteropodidae; genus Pteropus; species Pteropus medius. The sequence goes on along the minus strand of NW_024340698.1, from coordinate 3,301,927 downwards.
AGTACAATTGATCTAATTTTTCTTCAGTTGCTCATGCTTTTGGTGTCATCTGTAAGACTTTGTTGCCAAATCCAAGTACTTGAAGAACTACCTCTATGTTTTCTTCTATGAGTTTTATATTTAGTTCTTATATTTAGTTTTAGTTCTTATATTTAGTTTGTTAATATTTAGTTCTTATATTTCGTTTGTTAATCCATTTGAGTTATTGTTGACATATGCTGTGAGGTAGGGCTCCAACATGATACTTTTGCATGTGGAAGTCCAGTTGTCCTAGCACCATATGTTTAAGAGATGGGTGTTTCTCCATTTAATGGACTTGTCACCCTTGTCAAAAAAATCAATTGGCCATAAATATATGGCTTTATTTCTGGCTGCTCAATTATATTCCATTGGTTTATAACTCTCTCCTTATGTCAATACCACACTGTTTTGATTACAGCAGCTTTGCAGTAAGTTTTAAAATAAAGAAGCATAAATCTTCCAACTTCGTTCTTCATTTTCACTATAATTTTGTCTATATAGGGGTGCTTTGCAATTCTACATGAATTTGAGGATTGGCTTTTCCATGGCGACAAAAAAGGCTGATAAATTTTGAAACAAATTGCATTTAATCCATAGATTGTATTGGGTAGTACAGACATCTTAACTATTAAGTTTTTCTACCCATGAACACGGGGTGCTTTTCCATTTATTTAGTTCTAACTTAATTTCGCTAACCAATATTTTAGTATTCAATGTACACATCTTTCATTTCCTTGTTTAAATTTATTCCTAGGTATTTTCTACTTTTAGATGTTATTATAAGTGGAATTTCTGTCTTAATTTCCTTTTCAGATTGTTCATTGCTGGTGTATAGAAACACAACTGATTTTGCATCTATATATTGTACCCTGCCAACTTTCCTCAATTAGTTTATTAGCTTTAGTAGCTTTCTTATGGAGTCTTTAGGATTTCCTATATATAGTGTCATGTCACCTGTACAGAGATAATTTTACAACTTCCTATCCAATCCAGATGCCTTTTATCTCTTTTTCTTGCCTGGCTGCTTTGGATAGAACTTCTGGTACAATGCTGAATAGCAGTGGTGAAAGTAAGCATCTTTGTTTTGTTCCTGATCTTAAGGGGAAAGTTTTCAGTTTCACACCATTGGGTATGATGTTAGCTGTGGGTTTTTCATAAATGCCCTCTATCATGTTGAGGAAGTTCCCCTCTATTTCTAGTTTTCTAAGAATTTCTTTTTATCATGAAAGGATGTTGAATTTTGTCAAATACCTTTCCTTTATCAATTAGGAAGGGCACGTATTTTCCCCTTCATTCTATTAATGTCATGATGTCATGTATTGCATAGATTGAGTTTCTTATGTTGAGCCACCTTTTCATTACGGGGATAAATCCTACTTGATTATGTAATCCTTTTACTATGCTGCTGAATTAGGATTGCGAATATCTTATTGAGGATTTTTGTATTTATTTTCATAAGGGATACAGGTCTGTGAATTCTTTATTGTAATATCTTCATCTGTCTTTGGTAACAGGGTAATGCAGGCCTCTTAGAATGAGTTAGAAAATATTTTCTCTTCTTTTATTGTATGGAAGAGTTTGTAAAGGATTGTTGTTAATTCGCTTTTAAATGTTTGGTAGAATTCACCAGTAAAACTATCTAGTCCTTGACTTTTCTTTGTTGATAAGTTTTTAAATAGTGATTCAAACTTTTTTTTTATTTAAATTCAATCTTATTAGTAGTTGTGAGTCTATTCAGATTTTCTATTTCTTCATTGTTTAGTCTTGGTAGGTTTTGTGTTTCTAGAAATTGGTCTGTTTCATCTTTTTTATCCAATTTGTTGATATACAGTTATTCGTAGTCCTTTTTATTCTGTAAGGTCTTCTTTCAGTCCTTTTAATTTCTAGAAGGAATGTCCACATTTTCATTTTTTTTTTATTTTTGTGATTTGCATCTTCTCCCATTTTCTTTGTCAGTCAAAAGTTTTGTCAACTTTGTTGATCTATTCAAACAACCAACTTCTGGTTTCATTGACTCTATATTTTAATCTTTATTATTTCCTTCCACCTGCTAGCTTTGGTTTTAGGTTTGTTGTGATTACTTCCTCAAGGCATAAAATTAGGTTATTGATTTGAGATCTCTGTTCTTTTTAAATGTTGGTATTAATATTTATAAATTTCCATTTGAACACTGTTTTTTCTGCATTCCATAAGTTGTTTCTATTTTCATTATTCTCTAAGTGTTTTCTAATTTCTCTTGTGATTTCTTATGTGACCATTGGTTATTAAAAATGGATTGGTTAATTTCCACATATTTGTACATTTTCCAACTTTCCTTCTGTTACTGATTTCTACTTTCATTCCATTGTGGTCAGAGAAGATACTTTGGATTTTTCCAATCTCTGCAAAAATGATTGAGACTTGTTGTTTTGTAACCTAACTAACATGTGGTCTAACTGAAGAATGTTCCACGTACACTTGAGGAAAATGTGTATTCTACTGTTGGCGGTGAATTTCTACATATGCCTGTTAGATCTAGTTGGTGTACAGTGTTGTTGTATGTAACAATCCTTTTAAGAGGAGAAGTTTGGAATCAAATGACTTTCTAACCTTCTTTCACCTATCCTCAAAGGAGCTCCAAATTCTTCATAGATATCAGCAAAACTTTGAATGTGTTATATCAAGGGAAGCATGATATCATTTACAGCTCAGAAAATTCAAGCAAAGTCAACTGGTGGTTAGTCTCAGGTTTCATTTTGTAGGACACAGGAACGGCGCTGGTTTCAGAAGAGCACATCTGATACCTAAGCCTGAAATTGGTACACCAGACCGTATGTGATTTCCAAACTGCCTTCCGTAGCAGAATACTTTTTTCCAACAAATTCTTGCATGGAAATCCAACATAAGCATACCTCCAAGATACTGTGAATTTGGTGCCAGACCACTACAATAAAGCAAGTATAGGCATACCCTCAGACATATTGCAGGTTCGGTTCCAGACCACCATAATAGAGCCACGATATTTTTGCTTCATGAAGGGTCTTCCTTTAGTTTGTAAAAAACAAACAAACAAAAACAAAAAACAAAAAAAAAAAACCCGCCAACACCTATAAAGTGTAATAAAGCAAAGTGCAATAAAATGAGATATGTCTGTACATAAACTAGTTTTAGGAAGAGGTACAGAAGATGCCCTGCTAGCTTTCCTCATCCTTTCCCCTTCCTAAAACTGCTTTCCTTATACCAGGAGTTTGAAAACCACTGCCTTTCATCACAGGCCTTGAGACTGGGAGAAACAATGTAGACCCCTGCCCCAGACAACCTTTCTATTCTTTAGGACAGTGGCAGACACTACTTGTAACTGGACTTCCAAGTCAGGAATAGAGCAGATGTGAAGAAGAAACACAGACACGTGGCTCTGTCAAGACACAGCCCAAGCAAATTACAGAGTGGTCATCTTCAGCATCAGCTGTCCAAGGCTGTCATTTGGCTTCAACAGAGATTTTCTGCTGTAGTATCAGCCCTCATCTCGCTTCCACTCTTCTGTGCACTAAGCAAATAAAATCAGCCTAGTGCAAACATTTTTCTTTTTAACTCAAAATTCCTAGAGACTGCAAAAGCAATCCCTTCTAGTTTGGAAGTAAAGCCCAACACCATCTCTATTAGCAATAATTTGTATTTAGCCATATCCTCAGCCAACGTATGGAGTCAGGCATTGGGTGGAGGGTGGAGAGACAGAGAGTAGCCCATGTGATTCCACCACACAAAAGAAAGCTTTCATTTACAACCATAAGGTAAGCTCATCTCCCAACAGAGATACAAAGGCCTGCGTTTAGGAGAACAAGCACAGCTAATGGAAGGAAGATCAATCTCTTTAAGGGCATACCACCGGTGACTTGGGGTCACAAGTCATTGTCACCAAAAAGCTGATTAAGCAGTGGCAATGTGGTCAGTTACTCCAGCTGTGGGGATTGGAAACTCAAAAACCATCCATTCATTCCACAATTTTTATTGAGAAGACTAAGAGCTGGGCACTGTTCTGAAGTAGAAGTGTCCATAGCAATCAGAAGAATATGTGGCTATGAGAAACATAGGATTCAGAGAATCGTCTGAAGGTGAGGCTCATAACCCACCAGGCTAAAAAATGCCCATATCTCTGATGGTGATGGAAGAGCCAGAAGGAACAATCAATGACAAGTGAGAAGGTGCATGAGGCAGTGAGTTCCAAGTTCTGGTCCTGCCTCTGCCTCTCCCTTGCTGTAGGACCTAGAGCAATCAGTTCCTGTCAGGGTCCCAGTTTCTCTCTCTGTGAAATGAGACAGTGGGGAGAGATGAAGGACTTCTCTCATAGTGTATAAAAGTGGAACCTGAAAAACAAACACTCAATTGGGGGAGTGTCCTAGAGTGTAGACTAGATACATTCCAACTGTTCTCACATTGTGATGATGATGATGATGATGATGATGATGATGATGACGATGATGATAATGATGATGGTGATGATGATGATAAATAATAATAAATAATAAATATCAACGATGATAGCAGCTACCATTTATCGAATGTTTTCTAGGTCCCAGGCATTCTTGCTAGTTGATCATTTTTATGAATCTTCCCAAGTGTCTTGCTAGAATGCTAGGTTTGGAAGAGCCCACAGATGCTTTAGCAGCAGGTAAATCAAGATGTAGATGCACTCGAAGGTCAGAGGACATGAGTTTCCCATATTCATCTCCCAGTTCTTTTCAGGCATCCTAACTGATAACCTACTCTTTTACTTCCTTTTTTCAGATTCGAAACTTATCTAGCCCAATCATGAATTTAATAACCGTGGGTTTCAGTGCTTCCCCCCAACCCTCTGCATGGGTCGCAAATGCCCTTGTCAATATACTGGGTCTGCAGAGTTGGAATCATTCCTCAAACTCCTTCAGTGTTATGACAGAGTGAATTTTTATTTGATGGTAAAATATTTTGTAATTCAATCCATGTGTCTATACACACTGGAAAAGGTTAAAATCAACACTTCGGCATAATTCTGTGCTCTCCTCGCTCAGAGGTGATTATCCTAAATGAAATTTGTCAATAATCAGCGTTATTTCTATCAGAAGTTATCAAAATGTTTTGATGCAGTGAGAGAAAAACACTAAATGTTATCATTCGGTACTAACAACAGGTACAGAAGAAATGCAAACCCAATGTCATGTGTTACTAGTAGAATAGTAATCAGTTCAATTGGTGTTTAGCCTTTCAATTTAAAAAGTGCTTTCCCATATAGTCTCTCATTCCGATTTAATTTTTATCGTCCTAACAACTATGTGAAATAAACAAGACAAGTATTATCATGATTGTGAAGGAAGTGAGAGAAGCTGAGGCTATTTGCTTAAGGTTACCAAGAAAATACATGACAGAATTAGGACCACGACCATGTCTCTGATCCTAAATCCAGTACCCAACACAGATATATTTCTTAGGTTCAATAAGCTCATTAACATACTCAATTATTCAACACCTACTATGTACCAGATCTATGATAGACTCTGTGTAGGGCCTACGAAGATGAGAAAACCAATGAATGTTTACATGAGGTTAATATATAAATCAACCTTGGCTTTTTCTAGTCTTATACAGCTCTCCAGAGAGAGAAGGTATATGTGTGGGGAGTACAGTCTTTTCTGTCCATGGGGCACCATGCTAGACAATATGTACAACATGTACAACCTGAAAAACCTTTTGAGCTAGGGAAATTGGGGCTAGTGGCAGACTTAGAAGCAACCCTGGGAAGGAAAACACCATTAGACAGGGATTATTCAATTAAGCATTGCTTCTTGAAAGCAAATTACTCCAGACAACTCTTTTTCTTTTCCTTTTTGAATTTAAATACAGCAGTAGCAACAACAAAAAGAGTCAAAGGGGGTCCACCAAAACAGGCTGAGGAACTATACTTCTAGAGGGAAACACAAAGATTTAATCAGCACCTCCACATACTTAGCTGCCGGAGGAGATGGTAGTGCTTTTTCTCATTGAATTAAAAGGCAACAAACCCCTAATTTTTTCCATGTTTTGGCAAGAAAATTATAAGTAGCTGTGCCCCCTGGGGTTAGCTTGAATCTAAATACAGGCGGATGTATGTAGCCCCAATATGTGAATGCTGTCATTTAGAGGGATGTGCCTTACTCAGCATTTGGGGTGGAGCAGGTGGTAAAAGCCCTCCTTAGCCAGGTGCCCTACAGGAGACACCCAAGCCCAGGTAGTTGCTTTACAAAGGTTGTTTTGCCCAGGCCAGACTTCCTCTCTACTGGATGGAGCCAGTGCCCACTTAGCAGGTGCCCTGGCATCTACATAGAGGTGTGGTAGACTTCTCTCACACACCCAACTTCACCACAGGATCTGTGGTAACTTGGCTTGGCCACTTCATACACAGTACAGATAAATTTCACATGAAAGTTCAGGCCCAGTCTAAGGCTATGCTACCCTGAACAAGCCTAATCCCATCTGATCTCGGAAGCTAAGCAGAGTCGGGCCTGGTTAGTACTTGGATGGGAGACGACCTAGGAAGACCAGATGCTGTAGGAGTAAAAAAGTAAAAAGTCAAAAAAAAAAAGGATTGTAA
>NW_024340698.1:3272901-3295239 GCF_902729225.1 Pteropus medius | reverse complement strand
AAAGAAAGAAAGTTCAAGCCTACACCTTGTGCCCAGGCCAAATCTACCACCAATGCTTACCCTTGGGCATAAGAATGGAGTGAGAAAGTGGAGCCGACTCCAAGTGAGTGAGTCTCACTACTGAAAACATAAGCCATATGGCATGAGAAAGCCTACTAATTATCTAAGCTATCAAATTCCTGGGATTTGCCCTATCTTAAGTGTAACCAGCCACAAAGAGAGCCTGTTAAGGTCCTGCTGAACAAGGTCCCTAGAAAGTTTCCTACAAACCCAGAATAAGGGCTCAGTCAATATTTGTAATTGAATTGCTTCCGTTTGTCCATCTTTATAAAAATGACAAGAGATGTCCCTGTTATCTTTGATGCTCTGAATCATTGAGAGATTTCAACTTTCTTCTACAAAAGTTAAACATAAAAGTCACAACCACAAGCTTCTCCCATAGGGAATCATGTATCTGTTTACAGATTACCTACTCACCACATCTCAATACCCACTCCAACTGTCCAGTTGAACTGGAAGGAAGCTGATCCAAATATACTGAGGTCAGTTGGTAGGTTTGTCTATTTGCTTATTTATTTTTTGAAAATCTTGGGAAAATAACTGGAGCTTGGGTATAAAGGCACAGGCAACACCAAGACCAGTTCTCAGGAGTCTGTGTCAGCATCCCACACAACAGATTATGGCATTAATTGATGACGTTTCTCAATACTAACGAACCAGGAGCCAAGACAATAAACAGGAGTGGCAAATATGCCGCCATATTTGGAGATTGACAAAGACATGGCTGGCTGTGCAAATGATAAAAATAAATGTAAAATGAGGCCCAGGAACACTACAGACACAATCCAGAAGAGTTCAAGGCTTACAGAGCCACTCAGTGAGAAGCACAGCCAACCAGTAGGAGGCTTCAATGAGCAGAGCACTACCTAAGCAAACTACAGCAGTCCCCCCTTTTCTGTTGGGGGATATATTCCAAGACCCCCACTGGATGCCTGAAACTGTGTATAGTAACAAACCCTATATATATGTTTTTCCTATACATACATACATATGTAAGATGAAATTTAATTTATAATTTAGGCAGAGTAACAGATTAAAAACAATAACTAATAACAATTTAACTATATACTGTAATAAAAGTAAAGTCAATGTGGTCTCTATCTCTCAAAAGTTTCTGGAATTTTCCATTTAATAATCTCAGACTGTGGGTAACTGAAACTGGAAAGTGAAACCACAGATAAAGAGGAACTACCGTACTTGGAAAAAAAACACATTTGGGCTGGATAAATGGAGATGCACTGACATCCCCACAACAGGAGGAAATCAAATGAACATATTAGTAAGCAGAATGCCAAAAATAAGTCATTGACTTTTCATAACACTTTTCTCTGGGAGGGCACAGCAATTAGACCTGGGGTCTCTCTCTGACTCTTCTCAGTACTAGTTTTGTGATCTTGGGCAAGTCACCTAAGCACCTGAATCTTTATTGCTTCATCTGCAAAGTGGGATCAACTGTATATCCTCTGCCTACTTTACTGGATAAGTATTAAAGTATAAGATGGCAACTTATACCATTAGGACTATTCTAGATGAATATGGTAAGGGAAGAGACAGGAGGGTAAAGGGGCTTGAATACATGGGATCGGGTTAAAGGAGCTAGACTCCAGCTAAGCCACTGCCTTGCTTGGTTAGCTCTTTCCCCTGCCCTCTCCTGCTTACTCCCATTCTCCCCCAAGGAATCCCTGTCTCAGGATCTGCTTCTAGGGAACAGAACCCAAGAAACTAACTTTCAGCAACGCAATTTTAGAAAACTAATATATTCTATTTTTGTCCTCAAAGGTTGACTTTGGGTTATATTTTATTGAACCAGGCACCCTGGATGGTGAGACAGATCATTCATGCCAGTCTCCACTACCTTCCATTGTCTTAAGGAGCCAGGATGACATTTGTGAGCTAAGTGGCACTAGAGGTGCCATTGTTGACACCTGTAACTGTCTAATTCTGGTCCTCAGCAGTGGAGGGTATTTTAAAACGAGGTTCTTGATTGCATTGTGTTACAGTGATCCCAAAGCATCCCAAAGTATCTTTATACAACGTGAGCGGCCCTGGTCTTATACCTTAAAAGTGGCTCTGTGCAAGGGGGATCATGGGCAAATCTTTGTCAAAAGTGGGTAATGGAGAACCTCAGACTTGGAGATGCCCTTCAGGAACTTGACTTTGCTCATTCACAGCCCATGCAACGGAGAGGGCCTTCAGCCAGAGTTTAATTACATCCATTGGTACAGTTCAGATTTATAACCAAACACTTGTTACCCAAAACTTTTGTTCTCTAAACCTTGTCCCTGACAACAAAGTTAGTTTGCCCACACCCGTGACAAGTAGGGGAAAGGCAAATCAATCACCTGTTATTTTTGAGATGGGTTCAGATTTGCCAGCCACAGCTTATTTCCCCTTCCTAAGGTAGAGTACAGGAATAAGAAGCTCTAGTTAAACAAAAAGTGTGTAAAACACTGCCGATTCTCAAAAAAAAAAAATACTGTATTCACTCAAACACAATTGCAAGATTGCAGAAGTCAATATATATTGATTATGAATTCAAGTAACTAAAATGAGACATCTAAAGGACCTTCCTGTGGTTTCATTTACCAATGAAAAAAAGAATCAATCACTATAACATAATACCATCAGGACCCTAGTTTACAATGGCCGGAATTAGAAAGACAGTCACAGGTGTCAATAGTGGCACCTCTAGTGCCATCTAGTTTACAAATATATTTTCTGGCTCCTTAAGGCAAGGGAAGGTAGTGGAGACTGGCATGAATCACCTATCTGCCTCACCATCCGGGGTGCCTGGTTCAATAAAATATAACCCAAAGTGGACCTTTGAAAAGAAAACAAAATATATTACCTTTGTAAAATTGTGTTGCTGAAAGTTGATTGTCTTAGGTTCTATTCCTGGAAGCAGATCCTGAGACAAGAATTCTTTGGGGGAAAATGGAAGTAAGCAGCAAAGGGCAAGGGAAGGAGCTAACTAAGCAAGGTGGTGGTGCAGCTGGAGTATTGTGTAACTTGATCCCACGAAGAGTTGTGGGGCATGAATTATACCACAGGGTTGGTCCCATCTTGAGGCAAAGGGGTTGAACCAGTTATTGACTAGGGGCTGCCTATAGGGATGAGGAAGCAAAACCTCTTAGGCAAGAAGGCTCCTGCTACAGAGGAGGAGGCAACTATGAGCCTTAGCAACCAACACTCTCAGCAGCTAAGGGATAGGTACACATGACTAGTAAAGGGAACGTGGGCAAGGCACCAAACAGTGTCCACCACACTAGCTCAACATCAGCCAGACACCTTGTAAACAAAACTTCCTACCGTAAGCCGGCCAAGCTTCCTGGCCACCTCACAACCTCATCTCCTACTATTCTCTCCCTTGCTCTTTCCACTTCATCTACACTGGTCTCTTTGCTGGTCCTCGAAAACAGCCTCATCTCAAGGCGTCTATACCTACTGCTCCCTCTGTCCGGAGCTTTCTTTGTACAGATAATCCATATGACCTCCTCCCTTCAGGTCATAATTTAGATGTCATCTTCACAATTTAGCCCTCTCTAGCCACCCCCATAGACAGACACTCCAACACCCCATTTTTCTTCCTTGCTTTATTTTTCTCCACAGTACTTACCAACATCTGACATAAAAAAATGTTTTATTTATGTTTATTTTCTCTTCTTCCCCTCTCGAATGTCATCTCCAACAGGGCAGGAATTTTTGTCTTTTTTTTTTCTTCATTGCTGTATCTCCAGTGCCAAGAACAATGCCTAGATCATTAAGTATTTGTTGAATAAGTGAATGAATATCTCCTTAATTTTTGTGCCCTCTTGCCAAGTGGAATATATTTCCAATGTTCACATCTTTCTCCTCTATTCCATCTACACCATTTCCAGAGCATTAGGTTAGCTTTAAAAAAACACTTACAGTAATGGTCTTGTTTATTCCCACTGCATAGTTTCAAATGTTCACCAAAGCAACTACAGTCATTGTAGCCACATGGGTTATAAGTCATGTTTGTTTTGAAAGTGAAAATGCTTAAAGCTACCAATCCTGCCAGTCATGAGGAATAAGACACTGCAAAAAGAATCCACTGACACTTCCCAAATAGACAAAATCTAAATATAGTGAAGTTGCATCATACATCCTAAAAGGGACCAAAGTTCCCCTTCATCCCGACAAGCTGTATCTGAACAGAAATCCAGTAGCTTCTACCAACTAAAACCATCCATATATGCTATTTATTTTAGGAAACCTAGATAATAATATATGCTAATTTTTGTATTACTTCTATCATATGTAATACAGTGTTTATGAACACAATCAATGCTTACTGAATGAGTTTTTGGATCTGGAATGAAAAAGATATCTTAGTATATCATTGAAAACCTGCATATGTAGCACATGTTTTGAAAATTCATATATTTTACTAACTGGTTTAATTCAGTGGGAGGCACAAAAACAGAATTGCAAGTTATGATAAGATTCTTAAAGGTGGGTTCAGATATGCTTTCACCCATATCCAACAACAAAGGTGCCCGGCAATGGCTCCTAAATCCTTACTAGTTTCACAACCTTGGGCTCACTCAGCCTTACATTCCCTCAACTATAAAATGGGAAAAACCTTATTGGGGTGGTTGTGAGAATCTCATGAGATACTAAATATAAAAGGACTTCAGAGAGCAAGATACACACATAAGGTTTCAGATCAATCTGGCCTTCCAGCACATCTTTAAAATTCAGCTTGCATATGTTTCATAGCTTAAATTACTTGAAAAAAAAACACACTAGGAAGATGGAAGGCTTCATAAATTATGGGCACAAAGTACTATGGCGCAATAGTAGAAAACCAGGATTGGTTTTCAGATGTCACTTGACATCTGAAATTAGCAAACGTGGTCAATCTACTCTTCTAAATCCAATCTTGTGCTTTTTTACCTGTTAAAGAACTATGACCGGGAGTCCTGCCAGGAAGAGCAATCTTTGGCCTTTGTCCCAGACTGCCCCTTTGTCTCTGAGCTAGTGTCATTTACTTCATTCCAGTCTGGTAGATAGATGCAGCATAGTATGGTGATTCAGAGCATGGGCTATGGAGTCAAACGACATGGGTTTGCATTCTATAGCCCTGAATTACTAACTGAGCAAGCTTCACAATGTTGTATAACCTCACTGAGCCTCAGCATCCTTAGCTGTAAAACAGAGAAATGAATATAAGTATATACCTCACTCATAAGGTGGTTGTTAGGATTAGATACATGACACGCATAAAAGGTCTAGCCCACAGAAATAATTCAAAAAGAGACAGCTGTGGTTGTCACAGAGATGCTGTGCCCAAATTCTGTTTTCGTTTAAACTTTACCTTTTATAGTCCTAGGTTCGCAATGTGCTCAATGAAAGTTAAGGAAACACTCACTAGCTGGTAGAACAAAAGCTAAGCTGCCTCATCTGGTGAAGTCATCATGGATGTGACTAACAGGGCCTCTTCCTTGTTGAGTCACAACGTGACAACATGTAAACGACACTGAACTTGGAGTCAGAAGACTTCAAGCTTTAGCTACCTCTTATCAGCACTGTGACCTAGGCTAACTCACTCTACTTCCCCACTAGAAAGTAAACTCCTAGGGGGCAGGAACCATACCTAAACCTGTTCATCTGGCCCCCAGCACAGTGACTGAAACCTAGCAGGTACTTGATAATGACTCAAATGAATAAAAGACAGGAATATATCTGGGTCTCAATTTCCTTCTGCATTCAAAAGGATAATCATAGTTGCCCTCTCTCTCAAGGTTGTTTGGAGACTAGGCAGTAGCTCACAGTATCCTTTCCTTCCCCAGTCCTAGCATATATCCCATTCAATTGTGACAGCCTTTTTATGTGGGTTCCTTCTGTCTACTAGAATGCCTCTCATGATTCCCCTTCCCCTTCTTCTCCCTTCTAGTTAATGCCTATTCATCCATCAATTCTCAACTCAAAATGTCTTTTCTCTGACCCTTCACAGCTCCTCCTGCTATTATAGCTCTTCCTTTATGTCTTCCATGAACTCAAATTATATAATATGTGTATGATGATTTCGTTTTTCCCATTAGGCTGTAAATACAGCCAGAGCAGGGTCCATATCTGTCTTGCTCACTACTGTGTTTCTTGTTCATTGGCCAATTGTTAACCTACATGAACAATTTATTTAAAATATTTCTTGGATGAATGAGTGAACAGGTAAGTAAATAAATGAATGAGAAGCAGTTGAAATCATGGAAATGATCCTCCTTTCTGCCTCATCCTTTTCCAGCACCCTCCAGTTATTCATTTAAGACTATTGCCATTGTGTGGTATCAATCCATTCTGATCCTCTTAGGAATGTCACTTTGCCTAGAAAAATATACTCTAACAAATTCTTAGATACTGAAACTGCGAAAGCCAGCACTCCAGCTCAGTCTTTGCGGGCACCCATGTACCTCATTGTGATCACAAGGGAACTTTCCTGTCTTGGATCCTCACCATCTCCTCTGCCTCTAGCATTTGAGGCCCCGGGCTCCCATTTCTCCAGCTTGCCTGGAACCTGGCTCAGTGCTCTACTGTTCTGATCCTCTAAGATCAGTGTTCAGCAAGTCCTCATCTGAAGTGGTGCTTCACAGTCCCCCTAAGGTTGATGGCTGGCATTTAAGCACTCCTTTTGGCTTAACAAGGGTGGTAGGAAAGCAAAGGAGATGGGAGGGAAGTGGGAAAAGAGGTAATCCTTGTTTGCTTCCCAAGGCACTGCCATTTTTCCTTCTTCCCCATCCTTCTACCCGCTCATATGACTGACAGTGAGGGAAAAAACAAAATTCCACCTGCTACTATAAAGGTCCCGAGCTAGATCCCTTTAGAGGATCATCCCATTGAATCCCTACAATCTTCCTGGGAATTCACTATTATACTTGTTCCTATGTTCCAAGTGAAGAAACTCTATGACCAACCATTCCCCTGGCAGCAGTCTGATGAATGCCACCATCCTTCTGGTATCTGTCCATAAAAAGCCCTTTGTGTGATATAAATGTGATATATGACACAGTAAATGTTTTTGCTGACCACCATGGGCATTAGAATCATTAATCTAAATTAATATTTTTTGAGCACCAATCATCAGCTTAGCACCGTTCTCAGCAGTGGGAAGACAGCAGTGGACGAGACAGACACAGAAATGGAGGAATGAGAGGAGGGGCAGAAAGACAGAGAAACATTACAGTACAGCTAATGCTGTGATGAGAGAAATGAAGGGTGTGTGGGAGTACAGAAGAGAGGTGGATAATCCAGGCTAGGGGTGCAAGTAAAGAGAAAAAGCCTTCTTTACTGTACTACAGATGAGAATGACCAAATCAAAATAGGCCAAAATAAAGTATTTCTTGTCTCTCCCTTGCAAAATATTCACTTAATCAACAGATGTCTATCACATACCTATTCTATGCCAAGCATAGAGTTATGCACTGGGGATACAATGGGAAACAAGGCAAACATGATCCTTGCCTTTACATGGGAATTTCAAGCAGATGGTGCCTCTCAGCAAGAATGTTTGATTGCTTTTCCTCCCAGCTGTACAAAAGTCCTTTGATTTGATGCCACCATAAAAACCCCAAGGGTAATAACAGGTAGTCTGTCCAAGATTAGAAGGGCATCTCCTTAGCTTTCTACAAAAAAAAAAAAACATTAAATCTCCCTGGTGTCTTAGAGAAGACAATGCACGTTGCTTTCACAAACCATCCCATAGCCCAGTGCTCTTGAACAGGCCCATAAAGAAAATGACTAATCAGGCATGGAGAGCTCCAAAAAAATCATTCTCATTCATATGCCAGAGAATAGATTTATTACTGTGGCATCCTTGCTTATAACCATATATCAAATCTAGAACAGAGAACGATCTGTCATAAAGAGGGGCCCTGCCACAGTGTTGAGCCAGAAATTGAATTTTAGGGCATCTGAATGGAGGGAGAGACTGGATGTTAGTGTTTTCTGGAACTCACTCATTTTTAACATGAGGGAAACATGTTATCCAACCTCTCTCTACCTTTTGAACTTTTTCTACTTAGACATTTCAGAACAGTGAGGGTTTGAGATCATTCCACAACTCATTCATTCTCTAACTATTTTTGTAGTACCTATTATGTGCAAAGTTGCGCATGAGTGATAGCATGTTTCTTTCCCCAAGACATATGGATCACTGGTGGCATTATCAAAACCATCCCTCTCCACTTTGCACGAAGTTGCAGACACTAACAACAACAGTATAACAATATCAGTAGTAGAAACTTATAGGGCTTTCTCTTTGCCAAATGTTGTGTGTATGTGTGTGTATGTGTGAAAATTAATTTATTTCTCATAATGACCCTATGACAGAGGTACTATTATTATTCCCATTTTACAGATGAGTAAATTAATGCACAGAGAGCTTAACTAACTTGACCACATATTAGAGTTAGCTTTCTTTTCTTTTCTTTTTTTTTTTTTGCTTAATTACACAATCTGGTATTGAAATACATCATCCCAGTATCAGTAGACTTACCATGTGCCAAACTAAGATATGGAAAGCTGGCCTTTAATGAGGTTCAGTAGCTTCTCAACTATCAGGCAATCAAGCAATATACAAATATTGAGTACCAAAGAGGTCCATGACTCTGTTCCAATGTGCTAAGAAGAGTGACTGAGTCAGCTTGGGCTGCTATAACAAAATATCATAGGATGGGCAGCTTAAAAAAGCAAAAAATTTTTTCTCAAAGTTCTGGATGCTGGAAATTTGAGATAAGGGTAACTTTTTAATTAAATTTATTGGTGTGACATTGGTTAATAAACTTGTATAGGTTTCAAGTGTACAATTCAATATACAATACATATCATATGTATATTGCATTGTGTGTTCACCACCCAAAGTCAAATCTCCCTCTGTCACCATATATTTGACCCCCTTTACCCTTATCTACCTCCCCTTGCCCCCTTTTCCTTCAGGTAACCACTAAACTGTTGTCTGTGTCCATGAGTTTTTGATTGTCTTGCATTGCTTTCAGTTTTATATCCCACATATGAGTGAAATCATATGGTTCTCAAGTTTTTCTGTCTGAATTGTTTCACTTAGCATGATAATCTCAAGATCTAACTGCATTGTAATAAATGGCAGCATTCCATCTTTCCTTATTGCTGAGTAGTATTCCATTGTATATATGTACCACAGCTTGTTCCAATCATCTATTGAAGGGCACTTTGGTTCTTTCCATGTCTTGGCCACCATGAATAATGCTGCAATGAACATCGGGTGCACATATTTTTATGGATAAATGTTTTCAAATTTTGGGAGTAGATACCCAGAAGGATTGCAAAAGACCCTGATTAGCTAAAGCCATCCTGAGAAAAAAGAACAAGGCTGGAGGTATCATAATGTCTGCCTTCAAATTATACTACAAAGTGAGAATAATCAAAACAGTGTGATATTGGCAGAAAAAACAGACACACAGACCAATGGAACAGAATTGAGAACCCAGGAATAAACCCACGTATGTATGGGCAAATAATTTTCAACAAAGGAGCCAAAAACATACAATGGAGAAAAGAAATCCTCTTCAATAAATGGTGCTGGGAAAACTGAAAAGCCACATATAAAAGAATGAAACTTGACTGCTATCTGTCACCATATACCAACATTAGCTCAAAATGGATCAAAGACCTAACAATAAGACCTGGAACAATAAATTGCATAGAAGAAAACATACATGCTAAATTCACAGACCTCGGTTTTAGAGAGGATTTTATGAATTTGACTTCAAAGGCAAGGGAAGTAAAAGCAAAAATAAATGAATGGTATATCAAACTAAAAAGTTTCTGCACAGCATAAGAAACCATCAACAAAAGAAAGAGGCAACCAACTGAATGGGAGAATATATTTGCAAATAACACCTCCAGTGTGGGGTTAATATTCAAAATATATAAAGAACTCATACGCCTCAACAACAAGAAAACAAACAATCCAATTTAAAAATTGGGCAGAAGACCTTAACAGACACTTCTCCCAAGAAGACATACAAATGGTCAACAGACATATGAAAAGATGGACAACTTCACTAGCTTTAGGGAAATGCAAATCACAAATGATGGGGTAAGAGGGTCAAGCACGTGGTGATAGAAAGAAATCTAACTATGAGATGTGAACACACAGTGTAAATATATATATGCCTTACTGTTAAAGTATACAGCTGAAACATTAGATTTCGTTAACCAATGTCACCAAAAAAATTAATTAATTAATTTTAAAAAATCACAATGAGATACCACCTCACACCTTTTAGAATGGCTATCATCAACAAGACCAGTAGTAACACGTGTTGGAGAGGTTGTAGGAATGTAAATTGGTGCAGTTACTATGGAAAATAGTATAGAGGTTCCTCAAAAATTAATGGTAACTTTTTTAGGAATCTCCATACTGCTTTTCATAAAGGCTATACTGTATCAATTTACATTCTCATCATAAGGATTTCCTTTTCTCCATATACTCAAAAAAACTTGCTATCTTTTGACTTTTTAAAAACAGTCATCCTCAAAGGTGTGATGTGGTATTTCATTATAGTTTTTATTTGCATTTCTTTGATGATTGATGATATAGAGCATCTTTTCATGTACCTACTGGACATTTCTATGTCTTTTTTGGAAAAAAAAATATCTATTCAGGTCCTTTGCCTATTTTTAATTGGGCTACTTGTTTTTTTTTTGTTGTTGTTGTTGTTTGCTATTGAATTGTAAGTTATTTATATTTTTTGCATATTAACCCATTATTGAAAATATAGCTTGCAAATATTTTCTCCCGTTCTGTAGGCTGCCTTTTCATTGATTGTTTCCTTTGCAGAAACTAGTTTGATGGAGTCCCACTTGTTTATTTTTATTTTTGTTGCCTGTGCTTTTGGTATGAGATCGAAAAAAATTTATTGCCAAGACCACTATCAAGGAGCATTCCCACTATGTTTTCTTCTAGGAATTTCACAATTTCAGGTCTTACACTTAGTTCTTTAGTCCATTTTGAGTTTTGTTTTTGAGGATGGGATAAAATAAGGATAAAATTTCATTCCTTTTCAGGTGGATATGCACTTTACCCAGCACCATTTACTAAAGAGACTATCCTTTCCTGATTATGTATTTTTGGTCACTCTTTATCAAAAATGAGTTGATAATACCTAAATGGTTTCTTTCTGGGCTACTATTCTGTTCTTATATTACTAATATGTGTCTATTAGTAATATAGTTTGAAATCAGGAAGTATGACGCTTCTAATAGAAAGTGTGATGCCTCTAGCAGTGTAGTAGTGTAGTAATGTAGTTAAGTCCAATGTTTCCTTATTATTATTCTGTCTGAATGATCTATCCATTGTTGAAAGCAACGTACTGAAATCTCCTACTATTATTGTGTTGCTATCTATTTCTCCCTTTGGATCTATTAATATTTGCTTTATATATTTAGGTATTCTGATAATGGGTACATATTTATAATTATTATATCCTCTTGATAAACTGACCCCTTAATCATTTCAGTAGTACCTTCATTGTCTCTTGTTATAACTTTTCACTTAAACTCTTTTTTTTTTTTTTGGTATAAGTTTAGCTGCCCCTGCTCTCTTTTGTTATTCATTGTCACAAATATCTTTTTCCATCACCTCATTTTCAGTCTGTGTGTATCCATATACCTGAAGTATCTTATAGGCAGCATATAGATGGATCTTGTTTTGTTTTTTTTTATCCATTTAGCTACTCTATGCCTTGTTATGTCTTGGAGAATTGAGTCCATTTACATTTAAAGTGTAATTTACATTTATAGATAAAGGCTTGCTATTGCCATTGTGTTGTTTTGTTCCTTTCTTCCTCTCTTGCTATCTCCCATTATGATTTGATGAATACCTCTAGTGGTATGCTTTGATTTCTTTCTCTTTATGTTGCTTTGTAGTTACCATGAGGCTTACATTAAAAGTCTATTGTAAGCTAAAAACTTAACTTCCCTTACATAGAAAAACTCTACATTTTTAATTCCTTTATCACATTTTATGTTTTTTGATGTCACACTTTACCTCTTTTATAGTGTATCCATTATCAAATTATTATAGCTATAGTTTTTGTTTGTTTGTTTGTTTGTTTGTTTGTTTGTTTGTTTTTAGGAAAGGCAACCATTGGTCGACCTCACAGATTGCAAGGACCTTGTCAGCTTACAATCCTTTATTTTTTATTATTATTTTTTACACCTACAGCAACTGGTCTTCCTAGGTGGTCTCCTGTCCAAGTACTAACCAGGCCCAACCTTGCTTAGCTTCCGAGATCAGACGGGATTGGGCATGTTCAAGGTGGCATGGCCGTAGACTATCTATAGTTATTTTTAATAATTTTGTCTTTTGCCTTTCACTTCTTATTAGGGCACCAGTCCCATCATGGGGGCTCCATTGTCATTGGGGATTAGGGCTTCAAGATATGAATTGGTGAGGGGAGACCACATTCAGTCCATAGCAAGGAGATACGTGAAATCAAACTCTTATCTTCCCAGCTAGAGTGTGAGCTCTTTTAAGGACATAAATTAATATCAAATAATGTCGTAGTTAAAAGTATAGGTTCTGGATTCATATGAGAATTGGGTTTAAATTCCAGTTTAACCACTGATAAACTATGTGGCCATAGGCACGTTAAGAGGTTACTTAACCTCTCTGAACCTCATAAAATGGACAAAATTGTAATTCCAAATGGAAATGATTAAGCGATATGATCAATATAAAAAAGTACAGTGACTGACCAAAAGCAAACAATGTAATGAAACATATATGTATATCACAGGAAGCCCAGAATAATTAAGTGTGGAATTAGTGATACTAGGACAAATGCTATAGCAGGTCAGCAGAGCAAGAATCAGTATAAGGAACAGGTGTTAGAGAAGGCTTCCTGGAGGAGGTAGAGCTGAAGGATGCTTAAGAATAAGTGAAGCAGAGAAGGGAGGGCACTTCAAACCAGCCCTCCCTTCAGAGAACAATCTGAGCTCATATAGAAGCCTGAATGTGGGAATAAGCAGAAGCCCACAAGGGGGACCAGGGGTTCAGGATACCAGACAAGTTTCTATTTCATAATATTTGTTATTACCATTCTCATTCCAAAGTAGTTCTGTATTCCAAAACACACTGTATCCCAAGGGATTTAGAGAGAGAAGACTTAGGATCCATACTACCTTCTCTGCTTACCTTATACAATTATTCCGAGCATAAAGTTTAAATTTGCCTGAATATACTGGGAATTCATAAGAAAAAAGGAAGGGCTCTGTGAAAATCAAAGTGATTATCATATATTAGAAATGACACCTATGGCTCAGCTTGTATTATAACAGCAAATATCTAAGTGGTGGCAATGGATGTCAAATTATTGCAAAATAAAAGACTATCAGTTTAATCCCCTAGGAAGGCTGTTGGGACAGTGATTCTGTGACAATGGTCCAGTCTGTTTACTCTGAACTGTGTATTTCACCTCCCCATGCAAAGGCTCCAATGGCTATTGTACAGTCTCTATAAGAATCAGGGAATGGATGAGTGTCTGGAGTCAGCTCCCTCGGTGGTCTCCTTAACCTCTAAATTCTATTTCTTGTGGCACAGAAGCATCTTAGTATTTTTACATATTTTATTTGGAAGCATCTTCTTCTAGGGCCTTGTGACTGATCCCCAGACTCAGTATTTCATTAAAAAAGAAAAAGAAAAAGAAAAACAGTACCTGAGCTATTGCACCCTACTTAGTCCCATGTTCACAGCACAGAATCCAAGAGGTATCTGATTACGAAGATCACGTAATTACTATCAAAGATGTAGTAACAGTTTCACAAATAATTTGACTCTAACTCCCTTTATCAATAGAAGTGAGCAAAGTGCATGTTGTAGCACACTATCTGCAGCCTGTTTTCTTTGCTAACACTAGCAAAGAAATTCCTATTATTTACAGCAGCTCATTTAAATTTTCCTGGGAATCCATAAAGTCATATCACATACATGTGCAATGTCTTTTAAATGTAACCTATAATGATGATTCACATTTTCAAGCTCAGTCTCCAAATTTGATTAATATGGTCCTGATGAATTTGAATTTAATGAATACCTTTAGTTGCTTCTTATTTATTAGAAAACCAAGTTCTTCTTGCCAAAATGACCCCATAAGTATATCATTGCACCTTACTGTATTTATAAGTATCACTAGAAAGATTTAATTCAGCCATTCTATGAGGGTTACAAACAGCAAATAACCAAGAGAATAAAATTCAAATGGCATATTCAGAAAAAAAAAATTAAACGAAAGAGTAACATTAATTTGCAAAGGTTCCTGATGTCTTACTGAAAATTTCTGGTCAATCCAATTTATTTGATATTCATGAAATGTAAATTAAAACAAATAAAACCCAAGTACCACTACTGCCCAAGCTACTCCATTCCAACCAGATTTCTGTTGGGAATGACGTGCATTAGATCAATATGAGACCAGTAATAGAATGTACTGAAGAGGGGAAAGCAAGTACTAACAAAGTTCCTTTTAAGATAATGCTATATTGATATGAGCTAATAGGCACAGAGCTGATCATATTATGTTAAATGAAATCTATGATCCCTATCCTACCTTAAATTAGTGACTGTAATTGGAAAGGACTTTGCATCCTTCCCTGTTTCTAGTCTATGTAACAGATGTATTTAAATTAACTTATTTCTGCTTATTAAAGTTGTACATGCCCATTGTGAAAAATTTGGAAATTAGGACAAGCATAAGGAAACTAACTACACACAAGCCTACCAATAGAGATAACCCTCTGTTGACATCTTGGCATATTTTTTCCTTCCCGTTCTCTTTTTCTACATATTGTTAATTTTTCTCCCATATAGTTAGAGCCAAACTTTTATAACCTAATCTTTTCACATAACATTATATAATAGAATAGATATTGTCCACATTATTAAAATTCATTATACACTTACATTTTCAATGGTCACATAATATGCAACCAAACAATTCCCTAATGTTGAACATTTAGGTTATTTCCATTTTTGTTATAATAAATAAAGTAGCACTGAACATTTAAATAAGATTCGCAAACAAAATGCAGACAAATGACACTGAAATTTCTTAGTTTTTCTTCTAGATGTAGAATTACAACATCAAAGGATATATGCATTTTAAGGCTTTATAAATACATCTGGTCAAAATAAGTTTCAGAATGAATGTTTCCTTTTCAATAGACTATCTCAACCTAATGCTCTTCAATAATGAATATGATTGTTAAAATACAAATTAATGAAACCACCTTTGCCAATATGATAAATATAAAACATGTTTTATTAATTTGAATATTCTTAATAACTAGAAAAGGAAGCTGAACATTTTATCATAGGTTTACTGTCTCTTTGTAGATTTCTTTAAGCCTTTTGAGACTGGGGCCATTTTTAAAACGATGAGAATTTAAATATTTTCAAAGGAGAAGAGATAACACTTTCTACTATCTTCCTAAATCCATCCTAATTATCCAAACCTACTTCCATTTGTGCTTTCATCAATGGGGATAGATGGCTTTCTCTATGCCTATATCTATAGATGTAGACATAGAGACAGAGATAGAAATATATTATACATACACAGATAGATAGACCTTAATTAGTTTAGCCCTCAGCCTTCTCTTCATTAGACAGGAAGATACTTTAATCCAGTGGTTCTCAAGCTTTAGTGCATATAAAAAATCATTTGGAAAATGGATAGGTACAAAATAGACATGGAGATATAAAGTGTAGCATAAGGAAAATAGTTAATTATGTTGTAATAAATATGTAAGGGGGAAGAGGGGTACTAGATTTAGTGGGATGATCACTTGATGAGTAATAAAGATCTCTAATCACTACGCTGTACAACTAAAACTAACATATTATTGTATGCCAACTATAAATTTAAAAAAAACCTCATTGAATTGTACAATGTAAATAAGAGTAACTAATTGCGTATTATATTTCAATAAAGCTGGGGAAAAAAACTAAAAAAAATCATTTGGAGGATTTGTTAAAAATGCAGATTCCTTGGTCCGTCTCTCAGATTTTCTGATTCAGCCCTTCTTGAGTAGGACACAGAAAGTATATTTTACAAAGTATTCCATGCAATTTTGACATAGGTGATCTAGAGACCACTCTTTGAGAAACTCCGCTTTAGCCGTTCCTCATAGATCTTTAATAATCCTGGAAATGCTATAGGAACTCTCCTGTGGCCCCAACTCACCAGTTTCTCTTCAGTGTTTCCCTGTAGGGGCAGCGCTATGGCACTGGGGCCTGGATAATTCCTTCTTGGGCAGGATAACCCACTCAGTGCAGAGCATTTCACAACACTCATGCCTGCCCACAAAATGCCACTAGTTCCCTTTGGTCAATGCGACAATCCAAAAACGCTCCCACGACTTCGCCAAATGCCCTGCAGGAGGGCAACACTGTCCCTGTGTGTGAAAAAATGCCAGAGTCCTTTTGACTCAAAAAGTTAGGGTACATCTGATCACTGCTAAGACTCCTGAGAGACATTTACTCTGTGTGTGTGTGTGTGTGTGTGTGTGTGTGTGTGTGTGTGTGTGTTTAATAACCCCAGATATACTAGTAACTCCTTGGAGAAGACGAAGACATTTGGCACAGAAGTAGAAGTACAGCAGAAAGAAATCTAGGGGGAATAAACGTATGACTGTCTCTCTTTTGGCCTCTATGGATCAGTATCCATTTTAAGCACAATAGAAGAACAATAAATAGTTGGAAAGCTAAACAATGATTTCCATTAAAAATGATTGCTCAAATGCCTCTTGGATAATAAAGGCCTTGCTATACTCTGTCAAAGCTGTCATCCTATGTCTAGGCTAACTCAGATTTTAGGCAACCAGGTTGCTGCTGACAATGGAAGCTAAGATGTATGTAGAATACGCTACCTTGAAATGCCTACCACACAAAGGCAAAGATGGCCAGAGAGAGACAGTGGGTATATATACTGGGCAGTTCTATGCAGCCAGAGGATAATTTGTATGGAAGTGCACTGACATTTTTTTGGTCACTGCAAGTTTCAGTGATCTCTGGGCCTTCCTTCATGGCAGTGAAGCCACAGTGAGGAGGGCTTGTCATAAAAATAGCTGTACTATTAGTTGTTAGTAAGTTGAAAGAATCTATTTCTGCCTCAGTCTATGGAATAAAATGGTCCAGCTAGCATGACGGTTGGCTTCCTGGATTCATTTTATTTTTTGTCCTAAGTGGGTTAGAGGAGACAGACTGAAGAAGTGACTCTTCTAGGGATACCTTCTAGTTAATAACATCATGAGGATCCCGGGACCACTCAATGCAAAGCAGAAAATGTGTGGCGGAGCTGAGAATGAGTATGCAAGGCCATACTGTATATGCAGTTGGGAGGAGGCAGGCATCAATGCTGCCCCTACTGCTTCAGCAAGTGGTGGAGGTAGGCATTTCTGCCCTCTGATAGATGGCCAAGTAGGAGGATGCGGCATCCAAGAGATGACTGCAAAATAATTTTGAGAGCTCCAAAGAAAAATCCCAAAGCAACGGTGACTCAGTAATTATCTGGGCAGCAATACCATCAGGGTGTTCATACATGCCTACTGGTAGCAAGGACAATTAATGAGTCCTTCTCTCCAGGGCATTTGCCAGTATACTTACCGGCCATATGACCTCTTGGCAGCAAAAAACACTAATAATCTCTTTTCCCTTTTTCCAACTCCCACTCACTCAGCTCCCAAGACTGCACTTTGTCTTGTCTGTTAAATGGCCCCAATATGTCCACGCTTATACATTTGGACTAGAAATAAAGAACACCCCATTTGGCTCTGTATGCATGCTCAATACCTCTCTAGGGCCCCCATTACATGACAACCTACATTGAAAGTATGTGTGTGGCTCTACCAAAGCAATCTCCTTCAAAACGAATATCTGGTATTCATATTCTTGCCCAGAACTGTTTGAGAAGAAGAATCTGAGGCATCTGCTCCAGCCCAGGAGATCGATTTGTTGGGAATCTGCCCTACCCAGATGCTCAGCCAGGGGAAGGGATGGGCGTCTACTCTCTAGGCTCTCCTCCTACTGCTCTGGGTTGTCTGTCTACAGGACTCTCGGTGCCCAACTTAGGGTAAAACATATCGTTTGTCAGCTCCCCTTCCTCCTCTAGTCTGCTGAGTAGTTATCAACTCAGATGGAGGTTTTGGGCCTGTTGGCTACACACTCTACATTCCTGGTTACCACCTGTTGCCCCCACACCAATGGCTGCTAAATTTTGAACCCAGCCTGACTTCTCATCTAAGCCCCATTTCTCTGCCATCAGTGGTTTGCTGAACATCTGATAATGTACCAGGCTGGCCTGGTGCTACCTCAAAAGAGGTCTAAACCCCAAATCCTCAAAATCACAGACCAATAAGTCAAAAGGTACCCCAGGGAGCATGGTCTCCCTTTTCTTACATCCCAGCTTCAGTCTTCAGTCCCAACTTCTCCTAGTCCCTAAACAGAATGCTTATAAATATAGTCTTTGGAATTAATCAGACCTGGGTTCTGGCTCAGCCTATTCCTGACAATGTGGTCAAACATTTTACCGCTTCTTTTTTCCCAGCTTTATTGAGATATAATTGACAAATAATATTGTGTAAGTTTAAGGTGTATAATATGACTCAATACATGCATATATTGTCATAATTACCCCAATAAGGTTAGTTAACACATCCATTGCCTTACTTAGTTCTGTGTGTGTGTGTGCGCACGCGCACGCGCACACGCACACGTGTGTGGTGAAGACATTTGAGATCTACTCTCTCAGCAACTTTCAAGTGTACGATACAGTCCCGTTAACTATAGTTACCATGCTCAACTCTAACCCTTCTTAAAGGGAATTTCCTTAGTTTTAAATTATGGATGATAACAGGATATATCTTCCATGGTGGTTATGAAGATGAATTGAGAAAATGTAGTTAAAGCACTTGCTTAGCTCACAACAGGTACTCATGAAATGGGAGCTATTATCATCCTTACTCTAATATTTTAAATGTTTATCTACTTAACCTTACTAAACCATTTCAAATCTTCTTTCTTTGTCCTTTATTCACATTCATTCATTCATTTGTGTATTTATCGTGTATTTACTAAATGCCTGGAACTGTGCTGGGCACCAAGGATGAAGGAGCAAATAAGAGAGACACACTCCCTATCCTCTTCAAGCTTATAGACTAGTGGGTGAAAACCAACTTTAAAAAAGTAGAACTTGGACAAATATTATGAAGTAAATATCAACAGTTCAGCACACAGTAATGAATGCTAAACCATTGTGTCTAGACTTTTTAAAAATGTCCTTCAATTGGTCTCTGTTTCTAATCTCTCACTTTGCTAACCCAGCCTCTACACATCCACCAAATTAGTCATCGTAAAACACCGCTTTATTCATGTAAGTCTCCTCCCTAACTTTTTTAATGGCTCCCCAACTTCTTATATGTCCAAACCCTCAGCCTGGCCTTCATGAGGCAGTGCATGGGCAAATGCATAGGCT
The DNA here is from genome assembly GCF_902729225.1 of Pteropus medius. Taxonomy (NCBI): domain Eukaryota; kingdom Metazoa; phylum Chordata; class Mammalia; order Chiroptera; family Pteropodidae; genus Pteropus; species Pteropus medius. Next base: position 3,275,647 of record NW_024340698.1, on the reverse strand, counting down.
TCAGAGTTAGACACATATGGATTTAAACCTGGGCTCTGTCACTCACCAGGTATATAAACTGGAGCAAGATACCTACCTCCTGTAAGCCTCAATGACTTACTTTGTAAAATGGGAAAACAGCTGCTCTCCTAAATCTGGGACTGTTACATGCTACTCTCCCCGCTTGGGATTGTTCCCCAACCCTTCTTCTGCCATCTCCGTCTGGCTCCTATGTATCCTTCAACCAGTACTTCAGTAGCATTAGCAGATTGGATGGAAGAGTAACAAGATAACATTGATAATGGCAGATGATGGCAAGCTTCTAAATCCCTGATCCAATCAAAAGTTCCAAGGGGTGCTCAATTCAGCCTTGCATGGCTAAGTGAACATGGATTCCAGGCTTGGAATGGTTCACACTCCATTGATCTCTAACTACTATGAACAATTATGTGAGAGGGCCCTAGGGCCACATGATTGCAGACACAGTTGTTAGAAATCTAGAAGAGAAACTCACCAGTGAAGTCTCAGAGCAGCAGAGCAGAGATGCTGTACTACTGCCACACCTCTGTGTGCTGGGCCAGCACTATTTCTACTGTGCTGCTTCCAGAAGACTTTTAGAAGACCATCTGAGGATGGGCACACTTGCTGATTAACCTGGGCACATCTGAGGCACATCACTCCACCAAACCGCTGTGGGGCTGATAGATCTCAGCCCTTATGCCATAGCTAGGACCTGTATGGTCAGCCATAACAGTTTGTCATATGAATGCATTTCAGTGCTGGGGCACTGGTCCGAATTCAGATCTGAACCAGGATTATTCCCTCTGTGATAAAGAAACCCAAAAGTGCATGCTTTTGTTTTGTTTTGTTTTTTTCTCTATGTTGCCAAACTTTCATAGAACTCTCTCCAACTCCTGCTGTGTGAGGGAACAACTTCTCAGGCTTTCGGTAGCACTACTGACAAATTACTCCACATGTACGAAGCTTAGCCATAACATTGGCTGCCTCTGATGTTAAATCCCACTCATCTAAATAAATGTCATGGGATCTTTCTACAGCTACAAGAGACATATTTGCGCTTCTGTTTAAAAATGCTTCCTCTGACATTAATAATAACAACAAAAATTAAGATTCTCTGCTAGGGCTGGAGACAGATGGCAAAAGGGAGGGAGTAAGAGCACTAGTTTACCTTACTGCATACCTCTGAACTACCTGAAATCTGTAAGCTATTTGAGGGCAAGTGCTACCTGTGTTATTCTTCTGTGTCATCAGTAGTCATAGCTAAGAGGAGTTAACCCATAAATATTTCTCGAACATCCAGTAGGGGCCAGGCCAAGTCAGGCACTAAATAGGTGCTTGGTACACGTATGGTGCATTGAACTGATGGTTTTGTCATGCTTCCTTCTACTGAGGCAGATGTTTAAGTGCAAGGATCCTGGAGGGCCCAGCACCCACTTTATACCTCAGTTCCTTGGAGGAGAAACACGGGGATTAGTTTGCTCAGCATGTCCAGACTCCCTTTTTCCTTTATGTATTCTTATGGTTCTGAAGCATTCATCCTTTTTTTTTTTTTTTTTTTTAACAGAAGGTTCAAAACTACTAAGAAATGATTAAGTGCCCTAAGTTTCTTGGGGAAGAGGAGATTCATGACAGGTAGAGAATCAAAAATAGAATCACTTCTTTTACCATCTTCATAAAATAGCAGCACAATTTTATAGATGGAAAGGAGAGAATTTGCATCATCTGCTTTCTGTATGCTATTGGAAGTTTGGGAGAGAAAATTTCAGTGAAGCTGTTTGGTGACTTATTGTTCTCGTCCTTCTCTTCAACTCCAATTTTCTCTCTTAGGCCCATTGCAAGGGTTCAAGAGACTGAACTTGGAACATTTCCTTTCACTGAGGAAAGATCTTTCTGGAATTTGCCTTCATGCTGGAAGGTTTGACCTCACATCCCTGTTCCATCAGAAGTCCAACAGTCAGGTTCACTGAATTAGAACCCAGAATCAATGTTCTTTTTTGTTCTCTCAGATTCCCTAGCCTTATCCAGTTCCTTATTCAGGGAAAAGTTGGTTATTGCAAAAGTTGGTGGCTTGCATATTGGGAAAGCTTAGAAGAGGAAAAACAGACAAGGCTTGTGGGAGGCAGGTTATCAGAACTTGAAGAAACCGATCACTTCTTGGGTGTGAGTTGAGGCTGATATGTGTGGATAGGAGAAACAGGGAAATTAAGCCTATATTTAAATATAATTTTCAATGTCATGATTATTAAGCCAATTGCTATCCCCTCGCCATGTGCAGCAGAGCGCATTGCCCAGGCTGTATACTGTACTCACATCCTACAGAGCAGCCTTTTGGGCTGAGAAATGCCATCTTTTCGGCCTGTTCCTTGGTGCAAAAATCTGATCACATCAACACAATTCATTCCATTTCTGGAGCAACAGTTGCCAAAGTTCCCATTCTAGGAAAGTTTGGTGAAGTTTCAAGAGAAATTGAGGTTTTGGGCCCAGGTGACACCCAGAGAAGCCTTCTGGATCTCCGACCAGAAAATAGCCAGAGTTAGAAAGAAGACTCATGACTATATATAGATGGTAAGACAAGAAAAGAATGAGTTGGCTATCCTCCACCTTGGATTTCTCCAAAGAATAACGCCCCGTGGAATGTATTTTAGGCAAAAAAGGTCACTTTTTAGCCTTTCCTAAGGTAACTCGTAACTGAGTAAGTAACTGTCATATTTCCAGGAAACTGCTTGTAGTTGAAGGCATGAAGCAG
>NW_024340698.1:3255488-3272794 GCF_902729225.1 Pteropus medius | reverse complement strand
AGTGTGTCAGTGTTTTCATGTGTGAGTACACATGTATGTGCCTTGGGTTTATAATCATGGAAATAGCTAAATTTTAGAGAAAATAGGAGAAGAGAAAAAGAATAAGAACTTGAGTTATATGTGACCAGAGGTCTATTCGGGAAGTCAACAAGTTTCTTTTTGCTCATATGAGTCAAAATAATTTCTACTCTACATTGGTCAACATTTCAAGGCTGCCACTGAATGCCCAGCAGCATTCTAAATTGTAGAAGCTGATCCTGTTACTAGTGTCTAAACCTCCACTAACTCAGGGTTTTACACAGGATCACATCCTAACTCTCCCCAACATATGCTTATGTGGTATTTCTGTTATTCCTCCCTTAGTATGTCAAAACTGGGAACTCCCAATAGACACCTCTGTTCCTCCTGATGATCTTCTCCATCTCAGTAAAAGGTACCACCTGAAAACTCAGTAGAAAATCTGGGTTTCCCTCTTTCCAAAGCCTTCAATTCAAATCCATCAGCAGGTCCTATGGGTTCTACCTCAAAAATAGGTCCCAAGCCTGATCACTCATCACCCTCACTCTACTACCCTAGTCTAACCTACTAACACTCCTCTGCTGGTCTCCTCCAGTAGGTTCTTAATTTCTCTCCCCACTTGCATTTCGCCCTTTTCCACTTAATTATTAACACAATCTCCAGAGCAAACCTTTAAAACCCCAATCCAATTGTGTTGCCTCTAGCTTAAAACTGTCCAATGGCTTCTCATGTTGCTTTTTTAAAAAGTGCAAATGCTTTCTCCTGGCCTACAAGGCCTTGGATGGTGTGACACCTGCCCACCGTCCTGGCTTCATCTCCTCGGACTCTACCCTGAGGTCACTGCTCTTTTCTGTCTTTTGGACATAATCCACTTGTTCCTGCCTTAGAGGCTTTGCACTTCCTTTGTCCTCTGCCTGGAACACTCTTCCTTCACCTCTATTTTTGGCTAGCCACTTCATATCCTTTAGGTCATACTCTTAATACCACTTCAGACCCCCCACTCCAAGCTACAGTATCATTCCCCTAATTACTCTCTGCTTGTTCACCCTGCTGGTCTTTTTTGTCTTTTTTTTTTCAGAGCATTTAGGACTTTATAACATTATCTGTCTTTTGGGTTGCATATTTATTACACATCTCCTCACTTTAGCACAAAATCTCCATGCAAAGAGGGACATGGTCTGTCTTGTGTAGTGCTGTATCTTCAGCATAATATCTAGCATGTAATGAGTATGCAGTAAAAGGCATACTAAATCTGCTTCTTCTTTTTAAGTTGGTCATTTCTCTTTCCTCCCTAGTTTCAGTATTTAGCATTTGGACTGATGCAGCTGATTAAATGATAACACAAAGAGTGAGACAATTTGCTAGGATCTTACCCAGGCCTGATAGTTCTGTCACAGGCTCTAAACCCAGTGGCCATCCAACACCTCTATCTGTCATTCATCACCAGCAATCCTGTGCAAGAGATTGAGGAGCTCACTGAGGGCAGAGCTGCCTGTGGAAGGGCCAGGGTAGAGAATTACATGGTCCCCCTTTAACGTGTTCCCTTTATGTCCCTAGTATTCTTCTTGTCAGGAGCCATCAATATACCTATCTCCACAAGCCCCAGGCTCTTGTGAATCTCTGAACCTTTGAATACAGTGTTTCCTTTTTCTCTTCCATGCCTCATCCTCCTGGTGAACTCCTAATGATCCTTCGAAATACTGTACAAGCATTGCTGCCTCTACAAATATTTCCCTGACTCCCAGTTCCTCCTCTGACTCCCAGTATATCTTGTACAGAGTAAATTAACAATTACAAAGCAATTTGATGGCTTCCCTTCTAAAATATAAGCAACATGAGGTCAGGGACTGGGTTTTTCACATTTACACAGGGGAATGGGCTCATCGATTCATTCGTTAATTCATCATTCGTTAGCTATTTATTGAGCATTCCTTACTCTAGTTGAATTTCTAGTTAGCTTGAAAGTGTCAGGAGTCATGAAAATTAATTGATCAATCCCTTGCTATTTTGAATACATGCAGATCTGAAGAACTGGTAAACTGGAAGCTTTCTGAGAAAAGAAAAAAAACTCAGACTGTAGTACAGAGAGATAAACAGATGGAAATTCTGAAAACAAAGAAGGCAAAATGAGGAATGTCAACCAAAGTCTAACAGGATTTTCAAAAGGAGATAATAGAGAGAAGATGGGAGAGTAAACATTTTAAGATATAATGGCAATAATTTCCATGAATTGAAGAAAAAGACAGGAATCCTCAGATTTAAGAAACATACTAAGTTCTGGAAATGATAAATAAAATCAAATCCTTATCTAGAAACCTGCAAGTGAAACTGTAGGATCTTGAAGGAAAAAATATATATATTTAAAGTGAATGAAGAAAAATAAAAGATTGCCTACGAAGGAAAGATAATTGGTTTGACAACAGTGACAAATGGAGTTGTGTTGTTAAAGTGCTGATGTTGGCAATGGGGACTAAGACATCTCCACCCAGCTAATCTATCATTAAAAGAGTAAGGATGAAACGTCAACATCTTCAGACAAGGAAAAACTTATTGTTTATTGCTTGGAAAACTTCACTAAAAGGATCTACCAGAGTTGGAAAAGAAGGTAAGTGCATACAAATGGAAGGAATAGAATGTAAGAGCAAATGGCAAGCAAAGAAGATGCTGGTGAATCTAAACACGACTTTAAATAATAAAAGAAAATGATGGCTAATGGAGGGAATGTGAAAACAAGGTGGAACTAAATACTGGTAGACAATCATTTGGTACATGGTAATTGAGAGATCAAAGTTAAAAATATTTGAAGTTTCTTACATTTCTCCTCTTGGTGGAGAGTAGAGAAACTGAACAGCTTTAGATTTGTGAAGCTAATCATACATCTTAACATTTAAAGAAAAAAAACAGTAAGATAACACAAACAAACACTAAGGGAGATGTTTTCTCCATTGGAGGTGTTTGACTGGTGACACTGAAATCTACTCTCCCTGATGTCTTGATACCATCCAAACCTCTTAGCCTGCTGAGTTACAGATTCAACAATGTCAGATATTTCTGTTAGACTTCTGGAGCAAGGTACTTCATGGTAATTGTTATTTTGATGACTATACCAAGGGGTATGGCACCTGTTTTGTGTTACACACACAAATGTTCTTAATATGGCCTATCTGTTACAAAACAAACTGAGGGAATGTTTCACTTATCATAGCATGTAATTCAATCTTATTCTCATCCGACCTGCTCCTTGTTCTCTGAGGAAAACCATTCCTCCTTTCCTAACAGGATTTGATTGTCCCTGCAACTTCTCTTCCTTTCCACAGATACTCTCACAATCTCATTTTATCTAGTCATTTCAAGATTCTATCCATCAACTTTCTACCTATTTCGGGGGAAGGAAAAAAAAGTCTAAAAGAGATCTCTAGTTCTTCCTCATCTTTCTGTGCATACAAAAAGTAGGAAAGATAAAAGAGAAAGAGTAGAAAATTGTAAGTGATTAAAATCCTGCATAAGAAACATCTTGGTAAAAATATTTAAATGCCATAAACACATATTTTCGGGGAATGGTTTTTTGAAATCTATGAAGGAATTCTGGATATATTTCTCAATGTCTTCTGTATTTAAAGCAAAATACAAATTGTATGCATCATCACCTAATTGCTTAAATAAAAACATAAAAAAAAACCAGTTATAGGTGCTTCTGATGGAACCATAACCACATTTAACTAAACACTCCTAGTTTAAAGAAACACATTTAATCGAATGTCAAAATAATCAACAGATAAAAAGTTATGAGTCTTATATAGAAAAGAACAGCACTTGATGATCGATATTTGAATCTAGAGAACTGGATTAGACATAGAGTCAACTTTTCATTATCTGTTATAGTAAGAAAAGAGCTTAAATGAAAATCAATTTCATAGAAGCTGAGATCTGCTATTGTTTCTAGGAATGGTGAAAAGAAAAATTAAAAAAAGATCTAGTTCCCAGTGAGTTTCCAATCTCTACCAGTTTAAAATCAGCTTAACAATTAAAAATGGAGGGGGTAAAAAATAGAGGGGGATAAAAAAAATGGAGGGGGGTGGGACTGAGTTACCAAGTATTGGTGACTGTCACTTGCATACAGGTTTCTAGGATGTCAATAAAAAGTGGACTCCTAATTCCCATTATTGAATATGCCAACAGTCAAATTTTAATGTTGATACACTGCTGGAAAATGTTATTATAGAACAAAAGACAAGAAAAATGATAAGTCTATAAAAAACTCAAAGTGGAAAAATGAGTAGTGACCAATAAAACTATACTCTGTCATCTGAAAAGCAACTAACCAAGTCTGGGGAAGCCATTTGTTCTGATGCAGTGAGGTCCATAGCTGTTCAACAGGGTATAACTCAGCACCCTGGAGGGTAGTAGAACAACTTTGGGGTTCCCCATGTATCTCGCCCACATTGCAGGTCAGCCTGAGAATTTTCTCAAGTAGTTAAAGGACCTAATTTCGCACGTTTGTACCTTTGTTTCATAAAATGGAAAGGCGTGGTCCAAGAGATCTCATACTGAATCACGATCACTGCTCCTTCCAAACAATAAGTCCTCAAACCCAAAACTAGTAGGTCAAAAACACACTGACTTGTGTCAAGATTCTTTAAGCACAGTTACATAGAAGTAGCTCAAATAAGGTTTCAAAAGATGTACTTTTAAATTTCCAGGAAGACACTGATTTAGTATCTGTATGGGGTGCAGCTGGCGAGGAGAGGTTCAAAATGAAATAAGGTCAGAACTGCATCAGTATTTCTGGTGATAGCACAAGGTGACAGGTGGCAATTGAATTATTTGGACCATCTATTATCCTCTGCCTACATATGTTAGGCATCCGGCAGGTTCTAGGGACATTGCTAGGCACTGGGAAACTGGAACCATTCAAATATCAGACCTGCCCTTAAAATATGTCCATTCCACATCACTGGTTCTCAATCAGCACTGGTCATTCAGTAAAACTGAGAAGGGGGCACTGAAACATTTGTAATTCAGTGGTTTCTGATGTGAGGTACACATTAAAATACCCTCGGCCTATCCCCCAGACATTCTGATTTATGTAGTCTATAGTAGAGCCTGGACATGAATAATTTTTAGAACCCCCACTAAGTGATTTTAACATACAGCCAGGGTGGGAATTACTGAGCTAGCTGGGAGAAGAGACACATGCACCCCAAGAAAACAAGTCACATGGGCTTATTTTCTTCCTTGACTATTCATGACTTGAACTGATAGAATACATTGAAAAGTGAAATTTGGTCAAAACTAAATTTTTCTCTAATGTGACAGCAATCCAAGTGTCAGGAGTCTATACTCCTTCTATTATGGATTACTCATTACTAACAAATCAATCTGAAATATTGAAGAGTACTTTGAAATCTCAGAGATTTCATGATAGATGTAAATACAATTCTGACCCAACTAGAAGGAAAGAAAGAAGAATGGCTGACAAAATCCATTAGTGTTTTCAACATTGAGAAAGAATCTAGGTCCAGACTGGGTTGGATGGCACAAAATTTCCCTCAAATCTGGGACTCTCGGTAAAGGGAGCTGACTGAGCACAGAATCCGGGGGAGAGATGATGCTGGAGCCTGCCTCAGAAACAAGGCGACCCCTTGAATCTTCCCTAGAAACAGAGTCTCTCTCTCACTTAGGTCTTCTCTAAAAATATAACAAAATACTTTAATTAGCTAATTATAATACAAACACATGATAGAGACTTTAATTTTCATAAATACAAGATAATGATGTAACTATTCTGACAATGGTTTGTACCAGGTGCTGCTGTGTGGATAAGCCATGCTCAAGATGAAAATGAGACTCAGCACACTCCCCAGGCCAGCACATTGACTGTACCAGGGAGCCCACAGAAGGAAATGAGCCTCTGCAGGGGCCTTGGGGACTTTTAGATGTCATAAATATAACTGCTCTTGGAAAGCTCAGTGGGCTGCTGTTACTCAGTGTGGTGTTTTTGTCTGATATAGTTTTGCTCTGTTTTATTTTGAGAGGGAGAGTACATCAAATTGCAATTTCATGAATAAAAGTGACTTAAAAAGTGACTATGAGGCCCTAACATGCTCTTGCTTTGTAAAACACTTTAAGTCAGTAAATAGGGTTATCTAGGTCATGTTTCCAGCAGGAGAAAGTCAACATTAGAGTATGTCAGAATGGTCATTCATTTTCATTCCAAATCTTCCAGGAAAGGAATGGCCATTATCTATCAGGTATGGTTTCACCATTGAGTCCCAACTGTGCCAAAGCATGTGGATCTCTCTGACACAGAGCAATGAGGAATATTCTGCTCTGCTAGTTTGGGCTTATGATGACAAGTTCATGGGTGTCACAGGTTATGTAGATACAAATGAAACTTATCCAGCTCATGCGATCATTTTAGTAAAAGAGTTTAACAGACCTGGGTAAGAATCATGAAAAGAAAATCCGAATAATTCAATTCAAAATATTATCAAGTGACTCCTTAGTCTAGTATTTCTCAAATGATTGTCCCCGGGCCCATGATCATGTTGGGACCCCAAGGTCACAAAGACAAGTCACTTAATCCCGAGTTCCTTAAATGCAAAATGAGGTTAAGGACAGTGTATATCTTGCAGAGTTGCTGTGAAGATTAAGTGGATTAATGTGCAGCATTCAATATTTATCAACTGATATTGTTGTCGTCATTGCTATACTCATTGTCTTGTTACTATTAGGCTCACTATTTCACACAATCCACTGATTTATTTAACATGTAATTCCTGAGCATCTGACATTTACTAGGTAGGCACTGTTTGCAGCCCTGGGAACATAGCCGTCAATATAACCAAGTCCCTATTTTCTTGGGCCTTACCTTCTAGTGAGTGAGACAGACAATAGAAAAATTAATAAACACATAAAAAGCATATTGTCAGGTAGCACTGTGTGCAGAAAAAAACAATCATGAAATAAAAAGAGAAAGTCAATGACAGGGGCTACTTTAAACAGCGTGCCAGGAAAAACCTCACTGAGGGTGACATTTGAGCAGAGACTCAAGATTTCAATGTTCCTAGTGATTAGGCCACCTATTTTTTTTTAATTCAGTCACTCACAGGGTACCTTGACCCTCAGTTCTCTGTCTCCTTTCCACAGCATTCGTGTTTGGTTGCCCAGGGATGTGTAATTACACTGACAGCATTGCACCGAGGCAGGCAAAAAAGTCTCATTTGCAGCCCAGCTACAAGAACTTGAATGTTAAAGTCTGGCAGATCATTATTCCACCTGCTGATCCCTAAAGAGGAAGCTGCTGCCTTTTTTTTCCCCTCTTCTAAAAATAGATGGCTGCTGCAGTAAGGTGCTGTGTAACAAAGAGGCTACATGGTTCTCCACCCCATTTATTTCCTGTGATTCAAGTCAGCTAGGACAGTAGCCTGAGCTTCTGCCTCCTTTCCCCAAGGAATTGTGGTCAGACAGTGAGGCACACAGAAGTGAATGCCTCTAAGAAAAGCCTTGGCGGAGGGGGCGTGGATTTCTTACCTTAGCTTAACTAAGAGAGCAAGAGGGAGGGTGATTCTATTCTCTCCCAGTGCACAGGATGCTATATCATCACCTCCATGAAGGTGGAATGAACTAAAAGGACAGCCTGACCTGTCTCAGTTCTCCTCAGTCTCATCTCCACTGGCTCCTGCTCCTGACCCCCTAGCAGACTGATAACAAGATAGTAGGTTAGAAAGAGAACAGGGAGTTAAAATGCAAGATGCAGCTGGAGTTAAAGTAATTCAGCCATGGGAGAGAGGACAGAAGCTGAGTCAAAATGCCCTGGGTCTTAGGCAATGCATTCCTGAAATTAACTGCAAGAAGCATCCCACGTGGTCTTACATTTTCTATACCCTTTCCAGCTGGGAAGAGCACAGGCTTAGAGGCCTAGCTTCAGATAGAGGCCATGCCACTGAGCATGTTCCCTGAGGCCAGGGGGTGGGGTGGGATGTTGTGATTTGGGGATTCCCCTGAGACTCTAGGACCAACTGGGTTTTCTGCTCTGGGCCGTCCTGGTGATCTGATTTGTTCATGATCTCATTATTATACCTGTTTTCTCAATGAGTTACATACATTCGGGGGTTCATTGGCAGCTTTACTTGGTTTTGAGAATTAAAAACCTAAATATCATTTATCAAATATCAAATAAGGATGCTGATTAGAAAAGGCAGCCTGATGTGCTAGAGAAAGCACTGAGTGAGATCAGAAGCCCTGGGTTTTAATATATCCCTAAGCAGGTGGAAGAAAATGCATTGAGAGAAGACAAGAAGGAAGGCAATTTTACACCCAGATAGTAACAGTGGATTTGTCTATGGAATGAAAGTACAGGTGGTTTTTTCTTCTTTATCATTTTCCACATTTTAAAAAATTTATCTAATAAGCATGTCAAATCAGAACACTGACATCACATAAAATGAAAGATCAGGGTTAGAATCTCATTTTTATAATTTGTTATTCATTTCAATTTGGAGCTAGTCCTTTCTTTGGGCATTTCCCATCTATAAAGGGAGAGGCAGAGACTGGAGGACGAGACTTCAGTTCTAACATTCTGAGTTGCTAATGCATTTTTAGGGGGAGTAATATTAGTAGATTTAAGCAATTTAAAGAGCTGGGACATTACCCATCTTCAAGTCACGCTGACCATTGTAGCCCAGTGTGGCTAGAGCTAATCTTTTCTGCAGGGCTCTAACACTCAGTTCAAGAGCTAGCAGGTGCTGCTATTATTCTGCATTTGCTTGTGAGTCACAGTCGTCCTGATCTTGGATCTTCAAGTGCCACTGCTGCGGAAGTATGGGATTAATAACAAACTATTCATATCATCTTCCTTCAGCTGAAGCAATTTCTTTATTCAAATCCTACCTTGGAGAGTTCATCAGAAACATACATAACAAAGTATATCGATTATCTCTTTTAATCCTTACAACCACACGATTAAACAGGAATAAGTATTATTATCCCCTTTTTGTGAAAGATGATGAAACAGGCTCAGAGAACCACACAGCCAGGTACCAGCATTTGGACCCATGTCTGTTCAGCCATGCTAAATGCTACTCTAGGAATTCGACTGTAAAAAAGATGTGGGCAGCTGGGCATGCTGGGGGTCACTGAGCTTCTAGTTGTTTGTATCCAGTTTTCCTGTGACTCAAGCCCTCTTGCAAGAAGGATTTGTTGTTGTTGTCATCAATGTGCTAATTCCCTGATCCCTGGGGCATGAAGATACCAATCAGCATTGAAAAGCCCCTACCACCATTCCCACTCAGAACCAGGGGTTGGAGGTCTGGGAGTAGGTGTGGAAGATGCCGACATCCTCCCCTAGCAGAGTACTGTGGTAATTACTCTGAGCTCCTCCCATTTGAGAATGTCCTCCAAGCCAAGGAAGAGGTAAAGATAACAACAGCCTCCATGGCAAGCTCCTGGGTATAAGACTAAGTGACATACCAGTAAGAGGCTTCCAGCTTTGCTTTCTGGTCTCAATTCAATTCAGTACCAAAGTAGGGCCCATCCATGCTCTAAGATTCTGGACATTAACATCAGCTTCTGATGGACATGGGCAGCCTATGGAAAGGTACTCTTTCCCAACATGTGCTAACATGGCATTTCTATCACAAAGGCCAAGGGCAGGGCTAATGCATGCAGAGACAGAGTGTGGTGGAAGAGCATCGCAATTTCCAACTTGTGCGAGCTCACTAGGTGGCATTGGACAAGTATTGGAAACTCTTTGAATACCATTTTTCTGCCGCAATAAGATGGAAATAGTATATCTTACAGCATGTTTATGAAGACAGAATTAGGACACCTTCCCAAAGTATGGAGAAACTATTTTCTAGATATGTTAATAGGTATTTGGCGGGTGTGTATCTAAATCAAGGTGTACATGAGCAGGGAGTGTACCATGATCTAATAATCTGGGGAAACACTGGGTCAAACAAAGTTAAGTTATTGTATTTTAGGTCTTACACCACCAACTTCCCAGACTATCATGGAGTCTACAAGCTACACAGAAGGCCCATTGGACAGCTCAAGGCAGGCCAAGGTTGTTAGGCTGGCTGAATAAACCATTCTGGACCACCAGTTTATTCAGAGTATGTTGAGACAAAGTCAAGCTATGATCTACAGGTCCTCCTGCCTTTGCCTAAGGGATACCATCTGACAGGAGATGCCAGTGCTGAGGAGTCCAGGTCCAGCTCAAGGTCAACAAGCACTCAGGCTGGCCCAAAGCTACTGCCCAAGGCCCCAGTCATGACCAAGTAGGTCACCTTTGACCAGCAACAGCAATCCATAAGATTGGCTGGCAATATCTGCCATATGCAAAGACTGGAGTATATTTAAGAAGAAAATAAGGTAGCTTGACCCAGTGGTGACAATAGTACATTCCATGGAAGGGTTGGAGTCAGGCTCCCACACAGATAGAACAAAGCCGGCAAGATTAGAAAGTTTAAGTAGGGAGTAGAGTGTCAAAGCATAGCAAGATGGATGCATCAGCTGAAAGAATTGACAAATGAGGAAGCCATTGCATATTCTGAAGGGATGGTATTTCTTTCTGCCAGATCAGGAACATTTAATGGGGCATCTTGACCCTGGCTAAGCCAAACAAAGCTGAAATGTGAAAGAGACACAATAGCTCGTAAAACTGTGGCTCTTTAGAAACCCAGGTGAGAATCAATCATGGCCCTTTGAAACTTGGCCTTTATACACATGACTCAAGCAGTTAACTTACTGAACATTTACTATGTACCAGCTGTAACAATTACACTACACCCATAATATTTAATGATTGCCTAGGATAACACTGGTAACTGGCAGGACCAGCATTGAAATCCAGGTCTATCTGATTCCAAAGCCCAGGCTTTTTCATTTACACTGTAGGAGAGGCAGGTTGCTTGGTTTTCCTAACCCTCTTGGCCTCTTTTGTTAACATGTCCCAGTGCTGAATGCTTACCAGTATCCCACAACTGGCCCCCATGTCAGCAGTGCTACTGCCATTTGTTCATTCCCACAGCTCACAAGCCCTGGTACCCCAGGCTTTTTTTTCTGCAAGAATGGTGTTGAGTTGCCTGGATGCCTAACAACCCCAACTTATGCTAAGAAAGGGACAATTATCCTTTTTCTAGGACAACCTAAAAATCTTTCAGTAGACTTTGAAGACAATTTCAGACACACCTTGCCTGTGCCCATCAGGCTGTTGCTCTGTTTTCTACAGCGGGAATGCCTATGACTAGTCAAACCCTGAGTGTTTTTCAAAATCCATCTTAAATCTTGCTTCCCACCATGAAGTATTTGTTCATTCTCCCAACATCCTGGGACCTTTCGCTGCTCTGATTCTCCATGACAAGTATTTTATCCTGTATCACAGACAACTAGTAATTAACATTTACTGCAAACTTCTCAACCATTACTGTAAACCTGTCAAAGCAGGATTGCATATTCCTCACATCCATCTGCCTTGAACACTCAGAGTAATAAACACCCAGGGAAAGACCTCTGTTCTCAGAAGGTACTCAGGGACAATTCCATGATGTTAATGGATATATAAATGCCCAACACAGATCCTGACAGAACATCCACTTCCCTTTCCTGGGAAGAGGAATAAAAGAAAGTGAGCCTCCTGAGTCACTGAGCAAACAGCTTCCAACTCTCTGGGAGATTGGTCTTTGTCTATGTCCCAGAAGAAGCATAGCACATTTTATAAAAATGTTTAGGATTGACATAAAAAACAGTAAACCAGGTGAATTTGGTCCAGAAAACTATAATTCCTTTTAAGTCACTCTATTTAAGTTGACAAGCAAAGACTGATAAATCCAATGTTGATGAATGGGTAGTTTCATCCCCTAATATGTCTTCCCCTTCATCTGCTGAGTATACATGTGTTATTGTTTCCATGGCAGTTTACATTTTGAACTTTTCACAGTCGTTTTCCTTTTGCATTCAGTATGCTAAACAAGAGTAGTTAAGTCCACATTGAAGACAGGGGAAGATTCAACCATAGTGATGTTAAAGGTCATCTTTCAAATCAGAGGCAGATCTGAGAACAGAATACTGGCTTCAGAGACTTGGGCTCTGAAGGCATGTTAATCAACAAGCCAGTTGTCCATACAAAGGAAAGAAAGAAAAATGGAACTGAATTAGAGTTAGAAACCTCTTCTATCAACGTATCATTATTTAATTGACTTAGACTGAGGGATTGACAAACATTGTGCGAAACTGGGCAACCCATGGAGCAGATTAAAGAACACAGATTCCTAGACCCCATCCAACACTCTCTATATCAAAATCTTGGCAACCCTGCATGTTATAGGCTTCCAGGTGATCCTGTTGTACAGCTATGTTTAAGTCCATGCATTTAAGTTACTGCAAAGGTGTCAGCTTTGCAGTCTCACACCCAGGCTCTGTTCTGCCTTGCCCTGACGTCCCCATTCAAAATGGCAATAGAGCATAGGGGATGGTGGGGATTGTCCTCAGGCAGCATTCAGGGAAGATAAACTCCTTAAAGAGCCCTGTCAAAATATCTGGAAAGGAGCATCCTGACCCTCCCTCTGGTTGTCCTCAATATTTGGCCCTGACATTTCTTCAGAATGTGGTATGAGATGAAAACAAGCCCCTAGCAAAGAAAGACAAGTCATTCAAACTCAGGCTATGATTCCATAGCAATAAATTGCAAACACTGTTTCATTACATCTCAAAACCCATTTGTATTCAGCTGGCATTATTCCCCTTTTAGGCACAGGACCTTGTTATGATTGTCTTCTCTTGTACGTGGGCAGGAAAAGCCACAACTATTTGGAAGCTGGGTTACTGATAGACTTGTGAAAATATGATGACTTAAATTACCCAGAATTATAACAATAAACAGGGCAGAGAGGAAAAACAAACAAAGAAACAAACAAAACCAACCACAACATTGAACAACTAACATTTTTAAACCATCCTTTAAAAAATGATATGATTTGACAGGTTTTGCCAATCTTTAACGATTGGAAGAACTCAATAGCTTGTTTTAGGTTTGTGGTGTAAAGATAAGACCCTAGGAAGAAATAACTTAATACACATGCCATTACCTCAGGATTAAATCCAGACACACCCTGAGGGAAGGCTCTCAGGGCCATCCTGTTAGTATTATTTGCACTGTGCTGGAACCAGGTGAGCTAATGCCTCATAATGACAGCAAGGCTACCACTGAGATAATTCTTTCCCTTTTGGGCCTTAAAAATAAAGAAAATACAAAAAGCCATGGAAAATTTACATGAGCCTTTGACAAACTTCATTCACTAATTACAAATCAATCATCAGTTCTCTCAAAGATGCTGGACTTAGGGCTCCTCCTGAGAGAGCTCCTACCATCCTTCTTGCTGTTCCCTAGACAGCAAGCAGCTAATGGCCAAGATAGTATTGAGACCCAAGCAAAGGGGATGGACCAGATGGTTCAACCCACTTCTGCCCTGAGCAGCCATTGCCTTTCACACAAATCCTCTTCCACTCCTTTCCACCCTATTCCATTTCCTTGAATCCTCCTCCCATCATTATAATGTAGCTACCCCACACTATAATATAGGCCAACTTCCTGGCCTCTACTTGTTCTTCTCCTATTCCGAAAATAAAGTCCAGCCCTTCGTGCTGCATCCCTTATCAGTTCCCTAGGCAGCAGGGCTGGGACATCCAGGGCTCAGGATACATTTCTCTCTGCCCCTTTTCTTTGAAACCAAAGGAACTAGAAAGCATTTTGAGACAAATAGTGGACACGAATTTCCCAAATCTAAGGAATAAGCTGGAGCTTGGAATTCAAGAAGTCAACAGAACACCCAATTATCACAACCTACAAGGCTTTCACCAAGACACATTGTATTAAAGTTATCAAAAATCAATGACAAATAATTCTCAGGGTAGCCAGGGACAAGAAGATGGTAACCTATAAAGGAAAACCCATTAGATTATCATCGGACTTCTCAGCACAAACCTTACAAGCCAGAAAGGAATGGAATCAAATATTTAAACTATTAAGTGAAAGGAACTACCAGCCAAGAATAATGTATCCAACTAAGCTCTCCTTTAGATAAGAAGGAGAAATAAAGACCTTTCCAGACATACAAAAATTGAGGTAATTCTCCACTACAAGATCTGCACTACAGGAGATACTCACCTAAGGGGTCAGCTCACCTAAAACAAAATGAAAAAAAAAATACATAATTAGGAGTAAAGTGACTATCAGATAAATAGAAGCAGAGGCGTACAATCCTTACTAAGAACAGAGCATTATAAGCTTAAATAAGAAGAAAATTGCTATAGCAAGATAATAATGAATGTTCATCATACATAGGGACAAACTGAGATAATGACTGAAAAGGGGAGGATTCAAAGATCCAAATTTGCAAAGGGGAAAGGAAATAAGGCTTGCACAGAAGAAAATGGATGACTGTATATATATTACTATCCTTTTCATATTTGTAATGGTAACCACACACCAAAGATTCAGAACTGAAGTATATTACATAAAACAAGAGAACCAGAGGCAAAACCCACAAAAGCCAACCAAAATAAAGAAAACAGAAACACAAGGACAAGGAAGCAATGGAAAAATCGAGCTACCAGAAAGCAAAAGATAAAGTGTTTATAAGAAGACCTCATATTACAATAATCACCCTAAATGTAAATGGACTGGACTCACCAATAAAAAGGCAGAGTTGCAGAATGGATCAAAAAACAAAACCCAACCATATGCTGTCTCCAGGAGACACATCTCAGTACCAAAGACTAATATAGACTCAAAGTGAAAGGGTGGAAAATGATATTTCAAGCAAATGGCATTCAGAGAAAAATGGGGGTAGCAGTACTAATATCGGACAAAATAGACTTCAAAATTTTCAAAAAGGTAAAGAAAGATACTGAGGGACACTTCATAATGATAGAGGGAATCATGCACCAAGACGAGATAACACTTATTATTATCTATGCTCCCAATCAGGAAGCCCCAAAATATATAAAGCAATTACTACCAGAACTAAAGGAAAAAACAGACCAAAACACTATCATAGTAGGGGACCTAAATACCCCACTGTGGATATGGACAGATTATCCAAACAGAAAATCAAAAAGGAAATAACATCCTTAAATGACACATTAGACTAACGTGACATAATTGACATATACAGAGCCTTCCATCTCAAAACAGCTGCTTATACATTCTTCTCTAGTGCACATGGAACATTCTCAAGGATTGACCACATACTAGGACACAGAGATAGACTCAACAAATATAAGAGGGTTGAAATCATACCAACCATATTCTCTGATCATAATGCTTTGAAACTAGAGATCAAGTGCAGAAAGAAAGCAGGAAGAACCATAAATACATGGAGATTAAACAATATGCTACTGAAGAATAACTGGGTCAGAGAAGAAATAAAAAGAGAGATCAAGAGATACATAGAAACAAATGATAACAATAGTATAACATATCGAAACTTTTGAGACATGGCAAAAGCGGTCATAAGAGGAAAGTTCATATCATTACAGGCTTATCTCCAGAAACAAGAATGAACCCAAATAAACAACCCAATGCGTCATCTTAAAAAACTAGAAAAGGAAAAACAAACGAGGCCTAAAGTCAGCAGAAGGAAAGAAATAATCAAAATTAGAGCAGAAATAAATGAAACTGAAAACAAAACAAAACAAAAAAACAATTGAAAAAATAAATGCAACAAGGAGCTGGTTCTTTGAGAAGGTTAATATAATTGACAAACCCCTCACTAGACTCACTAAAGAAAAAAGAGAAAGGACACAAATAAACAAAATCAGGGATGAAAGAGGGGAAATTACGACTGACATCGCAGAAATACAAAGGATTATACAAGAATCCTATGAAAAAGTATATAATAACAAATTTAATAACCTAGAATAAATGGACCAGTACATAGAAAATTACAACCTTCCCAGACTGAATCAAGAAGAACTGGAAAATCTAAATAAAACAATCAGCAGTATGGAAATTGAAACAATCATCAAAAATCTACCAAAAAGTAAAGTCCAGGACCAGATGGCTTCACCAGTGAATTCTACCAAACATGCAAATAAGATTTAATACCTACTCTCCTCAAGCTCTTCCAAAAAATTGAAGAGGCAGCAATACTTCCCAACTCATTTTATGAGGCCAATATTACTCTGATACCAAAATATGGTAAAGATAACACAAAAAAAGAAAACTATGGACCAATATCTCTCATGCACACAGATGCAAAAATCCTAAATAAGATACTAGCAAACCAAACACAGCAACATATTAAACAGATTATACACCACGATCGAGTGGGTTTCATCCCAGAGGCAAAGGGATGGTTCAACATAGCAAATCGATTAATGTGATACATCATATAAACAAATCAAAAAGTAAGAATCATATCATCATATCAATAGATGCAGAAAAAGCCTCCGACAAGACACAGCATCCATTTATGATCAAAACTCTTCACAAAATCGGTATAGAAGGAAAGTACCTTAACATAATATAGGCCGTATATGAGAAACCCTCAGCCAACATTATACTTAATGGTAAAAAACTAAAAACCTTCCCTCTAAGATCAAGAACAAGGCAAGGTTGTCCACTATCGCCACTGTTATCCAATACAACATTGGAGGTCCTAGCAAGGTCAATCAGGAAAGAGAAAAATATAAAAGGCATCCAAATAAGAAACGAATAAGTCAAACCGTCACTATTTGCAGATGACATGATTCTCTATATAGAAAACCCTAAAGAACATTACTAGAAACAATGAGCAAATACAGTAAAGTCTCTGGATACAAAATCAACATTCAAAAATCCATAGCATTCCTATACTCTAACAAAAAAAGAAGAATTGATCTACCATATGATCCAGCGATCCCTGTACTGAGTATTTACCCCAAAGACTTGAAAACTCATATCCAAAAAGATATTTGCACATGGATGTTCATAGCAGCATTATTTACAGTGGCCAGGACATGGAAGCAACCAAAGTGTCCTATGATAGATGATTGGATAAAGAAACTGGCACATATATAGAATGGAATATTACTCAGCCATAAGAAGAGATGAAATACTGCCATTTGCGACAACATGGATGGACCTGGAGATAATCATGCTAAGCGAAATAAGCCAGATGGAAAAAGTTGAAAATCACACGATATGACTTATATGTAGGATATAAACCTAAAAGCTACAAATGAACAGGACAAACAAACAGAGACTCATGGACATGAAGTATAGACTAGTGGTTACCAGAGGGTAG
>NW_024340698.1:3248445-3255450 GCF_902729225.1 Pteropus medius | reverse complement strand
GGGATCAAATATATGGTAGCTGAAGGAAACTGGACTTTGGATGGTAATCACACAATAGGATATGTAAATGTCAAATTATAACGTACACCTGAAAATTATATAATTGTATTAACTAATGTTACCCCAATAAACTTAATTTAAAAAATTTTTTAAAAGATCCTTATCAGTACCATCCTCAGTCTCATGACTGCCTCTCCCCAACCCCTGTTGTCATTGCTACATGACCTTCCCTGCTAGAAAGCTAACAGGTCTGGGAGCAGTGCTGTGGACAGCAGTCTTCTTGCTCTCTTTCTGAAGACTGCTCATCCATGCAGTTTAGATGCAGAACAGCAGTAGTTTGAGGCTTGCTAGGCCTGTCTCAGCCCTGAGGTAGGGGCCTAGGGAATTACTGAGTCATCATGTGGATTTTACTGTCTACGATGAGGAGGAGCACTTGTAGGGCTGGTCAGAGATACTCACTGAAAGGTGTCATCTTAAGATCGCTACTCAGAGTCACCTGTTAGAAGTTATATGCTAAGATTTCTTGCTCATTCCACCCAACTGGCCACTCTAGAAGATTGTCTAACTAAGGACTATACTTCATGAATGACCTATGCCATTCAACAATGCACTCTATGTATATTAGGGTAAATTTCTTCTGCCATCTTCATGATTCCAAGTGGAGGGATTCCTTTAGTATAACACTCTTGGCCTCTTTCTACTAGCTCACCCACCCCTCCCCTGGGAAAGAGTAACCAGTCTATTTTATACATTTGGAAGAAGAAACTGGGCATATTCAGCTCAGATCATTTTTTTTTTCCTCTTGGAATCTCTTTGCTTGAAGGATTATGTATTCTGGTTGGCTTGGCATAGACCTAAGCCAAAATCTCTAAATAGCTTTACCAGAAATCAAAGTGATATATTTATCTTCATCTACCTCACTACTATGTCTCATTTTGTACAGGACTTGGAGAGTGAAGTAGTTAAATTCATTGATCCACTAAAGACTCAACAGGAGCTTATGTCTTGTCACATTTCCACTGTTAGAAAGGACCTACAAGTAAAGAATCTCAAATCCTCAAGAGTTCAAGCTGATAAGTTCATGGCCTTCTCTTCACTGCTATCATCGATTTCTGTACACACACTTCAGAGGGGTCAAAATACTTATTACTTCCTATATGAACTTTGGAAAACTACTTAAACATTCTCCACCTCCATCGTAGGACTGTCATAAGGATTAGATATGAAGTAAAGTGCCTTTTAAAAATGCCTGTCATATTACAAATATATAGAACAAATGGTAGATCAATTTACATGGTGAACTGTCTTAGTTTCTCCAATTTCTTCCTGGTCCCAGCACCCTCACTGATCACATTACTTCTTACTCATTTCATAGCAAATAAGTCTATAAATATATATTTGTCCCGGATCATAAGAAGCTGCAAAGTGTAAATAGAAAGTAGTCCTGTGATCTTTGTGTAATTTTCCTCAATTGGTCCTGCTTTCATACAAAGTTGCCTCCTGGGCTTTGGGAGGATCGAAGAACAACATAATCCCCAGCGAGTCAATTATAAAACAACAGAAGAGGACTTGAAAATCTCATGTCAGGTCTTGGATGACAAATTCCTAACATACCGTCTACTCTGAAAAGTCTAAGTCCATAGTGGCCAAACAGTCCTCACAATGCATCTGAACATAGATTCCTGATATCTTTCACCAACTGATTAGAGTTGGCAAGTGAAATTAATCCATTTGCAATCTCTGATCCAAGTAAACTAGATCACAGAAGAAATAGACTTCATACTGTGGGGAAGCTTGCAGGGGTGTTTGGATTATGTTGCAAAGAGCTCCCATTGTGATAGATCACCATCAGAAGGTGACAACAATGAGTAAGAGAAGGGTTAGCTTCCAGTGTATCACAGTGATTATAAATTCCAATTTCTGATGTTGACAAAGATATCATTAATAGAAGCATTAATATGAAGCAGGCAAAACATATTAACTTTTCTGACAGATCATTTGCTTTAAAAAAGCTACTTTAGTTGAGCGAATTATCACATTACTGCTTGTTAAGACATAACATCAATATGTAATCGAGTAGTGACCATATTTCAACGAGACCAATATGAGCAGAAGCAGAAGGATGTTTAGAGATCAAGTTATCCAAACCTCCTTTTGTAAAGATGGGAATACTGAATTAGAGGAGAAGGAATTTACTCAAATTCACATTAGTGAGTCAGAGGCAGGATCATGACCACAGCCAAGATGTCCCAGCTTCTGGACCAAAGTTGTTCTTATTAAACCAGATAGTCTCTGAATTACAATAGAGAGCAAGGGTGGTGAAGGAGAGAGAGGGAGAGAAGAAGAGAGAGAAAGAGCAAAACAGTACAAAATATGAAAAAAAAATTTTGAAGCTGTCCCTGAGCATAGTTATACAGTAGCTCAAAGAGGACTACTAATTATGCAAGAACAAAAAGAAATAAAGAATAAAAGGAGCAGTCTACGACTTAAGAAAATACACATTTAGCTTTGGGCCTCCCCCACTCTTCACTTTGTGAGCAGTAAGTCTTGCCTGAGAGAATTTCCTTTCCTATAATTTACAACAAATTCCAAATGATAGTTCTCTTCTGGCCAAGAGCTTCCAGTTCAATAAAGATTACCAAACTGTTCCCCATGTCTCATGCTTTCTTGAAGTTTGCTCTTTATTTTCCTCTATTTTTAAGTTGATTTGCTATGGCATCTTTGGCTAAAGGCAGCATCAGGGAGTGTGTATTTCTTTGGCAACAGGTTGTCATGACATAAGATTAGGCTTTCAGTTCTCTAATTAAAAAGGGCTTTCTGCTTCATGGTGGCAGTTGAAGCCCAGGAGCAGCAGGAGCTACTGGAAAAGAGGCCAGCAGAACAATTTTCAAGAGGTACGATGGGTCTGAAAGGAAAGTTCATGACCACTTCATTTGAAATAAGGAGCTGCCGGAAATTTTATCCAGTCTGACCTATCTTTCTTAGACAGAATAAATCTGTGTCTCTGTGTCTGTATCTGATGAGGGAGGAGAGCCATTACCACTAGATAGTTTAACCATCTTGGAGTAAAGTATTTCCAAAACAATTGGCATAATTCTCTGTCTCCTTAAATAGGGGGCAAAGAACAACATAAGACTTCCTGTCTACTTGTGCTTCAATATTATTTTCCTGTAGCTTTTGGCTTTTAACACGGAGGCTTTTGTTCATACACGCTCTCTTGGGAACTGGACCTTCACCTTGCTTGGCTTAGCTGACCACGTCGACTATCAAGGCCTCTCTCTGCCTTGAGCATAAAACTCCCCACTGGACCCTATGACCTCTAGACCCTATTCTCCAAGCAGGTCAGCCCACAGAACTCTAGCCAGCCTGCTTTCCCATGAAGAAGGAAGTCCTGGATCACAAAAGGGTGCCTTTACTCTAAGTAGAGGCACACTAAGCCACTGTGTTTAGTGAGGTCTAGTGTCTACTTATTTGAAATGGATCTCCCTTATCCCCACATTCAATACAAATAACTGATCAATTACCATGGAACCGGGCATTGCACTGAGGGATACAACTGTTGGACAGGCACAGTCTCTTCTTTCATGGAGCCAAAACCATGTTGGGGGTGTAGGCAAATAATGTGTAGTTACATGCAGTGTGAGAAGTGCTATAATGAGGGTAGCACTGGGTGATGTGGGAACACAGAGGGGGAACTCAGAATAAGTTTAGAAAAGTGTCAAAAAAATCTTCTCAGAGAAGTAGATATTGAGTCCTAAAGGATGAACAGTAGTGAATGACTGGCTGGCAGATAGTGCACTTAATTGAGAAGAGCTGAAAATCATCATTATTTGCTGTCATCAGAGTATCTGTTTCTAGAATTTCTCTTACCTCTTCTTATATACTACTTCTAATGTGTGAAGTACTTCAAAATCGGATCAGCAGGAGTGTTTGTACTGCATATAAATTAAGAGAAAATAGACTATTTGAGACTCTAAGCGGGTTACCTATGAATAAAGTGCAAAAGGATTTCTTATTCAAGACCACAAAAAACATAAACCATTAAGGAAAAGAATGATAAATATGGGTACATTTAAAAAGTTTAAATTTAAAAAGATACCATGAACAATTTAATAGGTCACAGACTGGAAAATATTTGTAGTATACAGAACCAAAAAAAAAAAAAAAAAAAGGGATTACCATTAACAATAAATAAAGAACAGCAATAAGTCAGGAAGATAAGGGCCGAAAAGTGCATTAGAAAAAAAATGGTCAAATTACATGAATAGGAATTTCAAAGAAAAGAAAGGCAAAAGAACATTGAAAGATGTTCCACCTCAAATATAATCTTTAAAATGTAAATAAACAAGAGGGAAAGGTACAGCCACTCCAAAAAATAGTTTGGCAGTGCCTTTCAAATTAAAAATGGACTAGACCATAACAAGCTAGCACTGTGCTTTTGGGCATTTATCCCAGAGAAATGAAGACTTATTTGCAAAAACTGTAAATTATCCAAATATCTTTCAATGGATAACTGGTTAAACTATGGTGCATCCATACCACAACATGCTACATGCAACAACTTGAATGAGCCTCAAGGAAATTATGCTGAATTAGTGAAAAAATCAATCTCAAAAGGTTACATTCTGTATGATTCCTTTTATGTATCATTTGTGTAATATATAATTATAGATATGGAGAACAGGTTAGTTGCCAGAGGTAAGTAAGGGGGGAGAGGGGATGTCAATATCACTAAAGCATCAACATCTTAGCTTCAAGGAACTCAATAAGTGGTGTTCCAAAAACTTTTTAGAATCCACTGGACTAGTTACCTTCAGATTCAGCTCCTGAGGCTATTTATTTTTTGTACAATCTTTTCTATTAATATTTCCCTTTTTCATTTCACACATTCCTCTCTTAAGATATCTGATGTCCCTGCCTTAAAGGGATTTCTTTTGGTAAGATTAATTAAAATAATGATTATAATGTGCCTGGTAAATAGTATGAATGTGATCGATGGCTGGTATAAAAGGATGATAATGATGATGATAAGATTGTTCCTTTTTATATAGCCTCAGGTGAAATTAATTTGACATGTCCCCATAAAGTAAGCCAAAAGAGTATTCAATGTAACCTATGAAGGCTTTCTTAGATGGACAAGTGTACCTCTGATGGTTTTCTTTAATTTAGCAACATCAAGTCATATTGTCTATTAGATAATTCCATAAAATGTTATGGCATAGGAGGTAAATGAAGATAACAGATGTGCTATCAACTCTGTCACTGAGTTGTATAACTATTTTTAAATGATTAAATTACAGAGAAGGTAGAACTCAAGGAGCATGGTGAAAATAGTTACCAGGGAAAATGCTCCATGTTCTCTTGGTTGTCCCTTCTCTTCATCTCATATCCACAGACAAAAGATTCAACAGTCCATGGCACAGCTCCGTGAACTCAGACATATCTCTACCCAACTATGTACAAAAGAACAGGCACTGATTTTAATGCAGTTAATATATCCTGTAAGTATAGCTCTTAAGAGCATGGATCTTAGATTTAGTCCTGGATTCAAGAACAGGCTCTGACACTTGCTTCTTGTATGCCCTTGGACCAATTATTTTACCCCTGTGAGGCTCCATTTTCTTATCTATAAATATATGAATGCTAAAACCTACATCATAGGCTTATTTCAAGGATTAAATAAAATTAGATAGAACACTTAGTATGGTGCCAAGTACAAAGTAAACACTTAAGAATTAGCTAATAGTAATCTACCCAACCATTAAGTATTACTCATATCAAAAGCAAACTCTACTGACCACATCAGGTCTCAGAAGTTCCTGAAGGGAATTAAAAGGTCATAAAAATTAACTGTGTTAGAGCATATATCCACTCATCATTTCTACCAGGAAGAAATTGTACAATATGAACTTCTAAGTATGTAAAAACCTCATTTTACCATAAACTTAAACCATGATGCTATGAACATTTACCAAGTTCTTTGCAAATTTAGTATTTCATTTTATGGTATTAAGTCTAACTCCAAAGTAACCCTGCCTTTTTAGTGACAGTGTTGATAGGATGTGTATTATAAGAAATGCTATTATCAAGTTCCTTCAGGGGAGTCTTACAATTATCCTTTCCCATGTCTATTACTGCCTATTCCCTTGGCATTTCTGACTTCCAGCTATAAAGAGGCCTTGAAGCTATGGTTTCTTTACATGATTTTTTTTTTTTGCCTCAGCCTAAGAAACATACCTTGTAATTTATAAGAAGAAAGTTCATATTTTTGAGACAGCTTGACTGCAATCCTACACATAGGCTGTGAACAGATTTGACAGCGTTTCAAGGATCTGTCTATCTAGCCTCATGATTCTACATGTTGTGGTGTAGTTTTTTCTACAAGAGATTATTTGAATGCATGTTACACTAGTTCTGCACTGTCCTAAGAGTTGTGGGGAGATACAAAAATTATAAGGTAGAACCGAACCTAGGCTTCAAAACAACAGAAAATTCACTGGGGAGATAAAATTTACATACATAAAACAATCAGAGAAATCAGCCAATCAGGTCCTTATCACAGAATTTTAAAAAGATGTAAGACCTCTATATTACTATTCCTCATCTTGGTCTACAGTTCAGGGTATCGATAGCTGATTTTACTATTGGCTATGCCCCCCAAATAAACCTTTCTAAGAAATTGCTTCCCATTTCTGGAAATCTCAAATGTGTAAAAGTATTAAATTAGGGATCCCTCACTGTATCCTGAGTGAAAGCACTGTTTATTCTTAGTGTTTGAGGTTCATCATCCAGCCATCAAACATGCTTTCAGAGGCAGAATTTGAAAGTTCTCATAAATTTCCCTCTTTCATAATATAAAGTTTGAATCTCAAATCAAGATGGACTTGATGGTTCTAATCACCTCATGGAAAAAGGCATGGGGGGTTACTGCAGGCTGGCCTGCATAGGACTCTGTAAGCCTCAATCTGTGGAAATTTCTCCTCTCCTCTCCTCTCCTCTCCTCTC
>NW_024340698.1:3207103-3244592 GCF_902729225.1 Pteropus medius | reverse complement strand
AGCCCAAGGGAAGGAGGAATTTCCTCTTTACTTTTACAAATATGCTCTTCAATGTCACCTGCCAATCACATGGCCAGTTATTCATTCCATAAATATGTCATGCTCCCCCACTGTGTTCAAGACACTGCTTTAGGCTACAGGGATATAGCATGAACAAATCAAAAATCCTTGCTTTCATGAAAAACTGAGGGGAAACAGACAATAAACAATCAGTATAATCAATAAGTAAATTATATGTTATAATAAAAAAATAAAGTATAATTTAATTTTAAAAAAAGGAAAATATGAGCGGAATAAGGGAAAACAGGAGTGCCTGAGCTGGAGAGTTTAATTAGGTTGTGGTGTTGAATAGGGTGGTCAGTGTAGGCTTCACTGACATTGTAAGACATGAGCAAGATTTAAATGAGAGGAAGGATTTGGTCCAGTGGGTATATGAGAAAAGCCCATTCCAACACTGAAGAAGCAGCCAGTACAAAGGCCCCAACTAAAGTGGGAGCATGTCTAGTGTATCTGAAGAGCAATAAGGGGACTTATGTGGCCAGAGAAGAGTGAGTGAGTCTGATTCAGTCAGCCTCTTAGAAAGCCATGGTGATTCTTTAGCCCCAGAGTGCAAACCTGTACCAGCAGTTTGTTATCTAATGCATTTGAACAAACTACCAGAATAGGAACTCCAATACTATATGTTCATAGCTGCATCACCACTAGGAAATAGTGCTAATTTCAAAAATATTTGTGAAATGAATGAATAAATAAATATAAAATTCTTTTATTACTACAGTTCATATGTAATAGGGCCCTGGGAATCCTCAGACCTATCTGCCTGGGGTCCAAGGTAAAATCTACTGATATTTACATTGAAAAAATTCATAGTCTACCTATGCTTTGCTGCATGGACTAGCCCATACTGTACCTTAAACGAGTTTCTCTCCCTGGCCTTATTTGTTTATATTAAGTTCCAGTGCTTTTAACAATATCATTGCTTACTACCTCCTTTACTTCTGAATCCTATCTCTCCACTACTTCCTCCTACACATGCTTATATTAATTTCCTCTTATCTTCTGCACAGACATGGAACGAATCACATATAATCATAATAGATCTTACCACCTTCCCTTTTGGCTATGATTTATTCAACAAACATGCATATTGCGCCTGACATGTGTTGGACACCATTAAAGAAGTAAATGTCATGGTCCCTACCTTGAAAAAACTTTCCAGCTGTCCCACTGATATGGATTACAAGCCATGCTATTAGTACCAGAAAGGATGGGGTAGTCAGCCACTCTCATGTACTGCTACTGGAAGTGTTTATGGGTACAACCTTTCTAGCAAGCAATTTGGAACTATGCTAACAAAACCTTAAAATATCACACCCTTACCCCTAGCAATTTCAATTGTTGAAACTGGACTAAGGAAATAGAGGTGTGGTCAGATGTTTGCATACAAAGATATTTATTTGCATTATTATTTCAGAAGGGGGAGCTGACAATGAAATTCTCCCAAATAAGTAAATATTTAAATGGGTTTTTTTTGTGAAATTCTATAGCCATCAGGAATATTTAATGACATGCTCACTATACGCTACCGATACAAAAATGGATACAAAATTCTATGTACTGCATTGTTATAATTTTATTTTAAATAATATATAACATATATAAAATATTTGAAAGAATTACAACAAATCCTCTTTGGGGGTTTAGTATCACAGGTACTTTGTGTACTTTCCTGAGTCTCCCATAGTGCACAAATTTTCTCATTTCTGTATTAAATTTTTTAATAAATGTATAATTTATAAATTTTAAAATGAAATAAGTTAAATATTTTAAGTTAAGCAATAGGCATCACACAAGAAATTGACCCTATTGGGGGGAGCTGCCAATAAAAGGGGCATCTATATTTCATGTGTGTACTGCATCACATCTAGAGAGCAGATATCAGAGGAGAGTTTCAAATCTCTTCCATTTCTGCCTTTGAAGGATACAGTCCTCTTGTGGGAGGTTGTTAGCGCAGTGCTCTCCAGAGGTAAGAGGCCAGACCCAGTGGTGCCCTCACCTCTCACGAGTCTCCTGAGGGCAGTACCCGCCCCATTGGGAGAGAAAAATCACATCACTAGATTTCCTCAGAGAGAAATCTGCAAGAGCCTGAAATCAAATACCCATATGCTGGGAAGCAATCTCAGAAATTCTTATTCCGGTCCCACAACTCTCCATTCAGGGCAAGAATTTTCTCTACTATTTCCCTGAAAGCTAGGCAAGTCAGAATGTGCCTCAATACCAATGAGAAGTAAAGACCTTCCTTTGTCACACTTAAAACAATCTAAAACACAGGCTCACTCTACTTATCTTTCCAGTCTACATTCTCATCATTTCCCACCACGGCAAGCCTGGTTTTCAATAATACCATTCTCCTCACTGTTTAACAAACACACCATATTCAGGTCAGATATTAAGCCTTTGCTTGGGCTTTTGCTCTCTCTACCAACGATGATGGTCTGTACCTGAAATGACAGTCATTTCTCTTGCTCTCTTCTTAAATCCATATGACTCGTGTCATTAGGCATAGCTGATTGGATCAGAATGGACGATTAATCCAAAGGAGGCCACTTGGGCATTGGGACACAGGAATTCTGGTCAATCGCTCATGGATCTTTAAACAAGGAAGTAGATTTAAACTGAGGCTGATGTGACCATAAGCCTGTGAAAGCAGAAAAAAAAAACCCTAAAAATGTGTGCGGGGTGGGGAAGAGGAGAGAAGAGATAAACTTGAAGCAGCAGTGAGTGTCTATATGACCCACAGTGATGGAATAAGTAATTTTGGCTCTTGATCTTCCAGGTCTTGGATCCTGCCATAGGATCCAGGGCATGCTGTACTCACAGACTACTCCAATCTGATCACCTCCTTTATTTAAGCAGTTCAAATGGATTCTCGATTTATTTACAGCACTTTGCACATTTGTAATAACTCAGACAATAAAATATAATTTAAAAAATTGTCTTCATAGTAAAGGATAAGCTCCACCACAGCCCACACAATGCCTGGCTTATCCTTCACTTGCCCCTAACATTCAGCAAGTAACGGACTCTCAATAACTACTTGCCTTAGTTGGGCAACATCGTGACTCCCTCTCCTCTGTGCTTAAAATATTCTCTTCATTCTCCATAGTCAAGTGCAAGCTCCATTTCACCAGAGCCCCTTCCCTGGCTCCACAAGTCTACAGTGATGACTTCCTTTTCCTAAACTACTCTACAACAACTGTTCACCCTGGTCTTCAGTCATACACTGCTATGAACTATTCTTTCCCTGCCTTAGCTGTGTGTGCATGTATTGTGTGCGCATGTGCGTGCATATGTGTGTGTGTTCAATCTTCTCAACAGCTTATAAGCTCTTAGAAAGTGGGGGCTACTGTGTCTTCCACTTCCCAGTCCCTACTACTGTTTATGGCTAAAGTAGGCACAAAATAAATACTTGCCTATCAAATAAAGCATGCATTCTAAATTTTCCTTTTTCAGTTCCTGAGCCAGTCTTTGGCAGGAAACTGATAGTTTTCAAAGCCATGGACTCAAGCCAGCAGAGTACTGGGTGCCTAGCAAGTGGCCTGAAAGAGTTTGTAAGCTTCATCAAGTCTGAGAATATATAGCGTGTTTACTTTGAGGCCCACATATTCGTCAAACTCCCACTGAAACATGTGCTCTGCTAGGGTGTCTGTTTTTTTATCTACTGTGTTTATGCCATAATAGAATAATGTTTCTATCTGAAAGCTGCTTGAATTCAATGAATAACTACTGTGTTCATTTATTCAGAAAAAGCCAAATTTAGGTTGTAGGGTTTTATCTATTTTAATGTTCACAGAAACAAAGTAGATGGATAGTAAAATGCATGCAAAATGGAAAATGTGATCTACTGCTTTCTGGATGAGACAAACTTCCCTCTCACAAAAGACTTCTCCAAATCCAGAAAATAGGCAGAAATGAAGATATATGAACAAAACATTCTGCTGCTACTTAGGAGGACAAATCTAAAAGTCTTTTAATCTTTTTCCCTTTAAAGTCAGAAACAGTCATTTGGCAAGCATCATTTTTCTTCATGAACCTCAGAACCTGCACTGTCAAACTCTGCCTACTATCATTTGCTAAATCATCTTCCCCATGCAGTTATCTCAGCAGAGATATCTTAGTAAAGAATGATAACAAAAAATGCCAAGCTGCCTCTGTACTGCAGCTGCTTACCAAAAGCTGCAGGGACCACACATAGCTTAAACCACAACTTGACCAAATGGATCTATAATTGAAGTTGAAAAGTCAAGGGCTATGGAGATACCCCAAACCTCCCTTAGCTGCTCTCA
Source organism: Pteropus medius (assembly GCF_902729225.1). Lineage (NCBI taxonomy): Eukaryota > Metazoa > Chordata > Mammalia > Chiroptera > Pteropodidae > Pteropus > Pteropus medius. Next base: position 3,240,246 of record NW_024340698.1, on the reverse strand, counting down.
GCTGAAATACTCGATGTATCTCTAGCAACTTGGGTCACTGAGATACACATACATCCTATACTGAATAATTGGTTATCTGCAGGAAACAAAAAAAAAAAAAAGAAAGAAAGAAAGGACAGTAGAAATGGGGAAGGAGGGGAATCCTTCTAAAATCGATTCTCTTCTGAAGTAAATTTCTTACGAACCTTAAGTTGAAAGAGATTTTCTACCATAATCAGAATTCTAGCCGTGGTTTTTTTTCCATTAAGGTCAATTATTGGGGCCATTTCGTCCCCAATATGCCACAATGCTTAGCAATAGTGAATATGTGCTGTAGTAGATACTAAAAAAGCTATGCAGTGGATACAGCCCATGTGCCACAGCAGACTTGTTTCTTTACTGATAGAAAAGGAGCCTCTTTTTTTAGTAACTGTCGCATTTTCCCCAGTCAGCATTTGAGGGCTGCAGGCCCATGTACAGCTAGGGAGTAGAGACTGACAGAGACTCTTCTGGTTACAGATATTTATGGGAAACAGTCTAGGGAATACTGTCTAGAACAGTACGAATCCCCTTTGCTTAGCAGATGTTTTTGTGAAACTCTAAACCACCAGGGAGCTGAGATTCTAAGCAGAACCCTTTTGTCAAGAATCAAAATGATGAACCAACACCACTAAGCTGAAATAGGAAAATACGCTCATTAAAAATAAAACATGTCACAATATCTAATTTGGGGGCTGAGTTTTCTTCCAAACCTAAAAACAACTCTGGCCAAATTACCCCAGGCCTGCATCATACCTAGTGGAGCTATATGTGAATAGAGTTATCAGCTTCTGTAAAGTGATACAAAAAAAAAAAAAAAAGACACATGTTTCTAGTTTTACCCAAGGATATGGAGATGGGAGAATTTACTCTTTCTAAAAACTCAAGTGTATTCTACTCAGCTATATCTTAAACACATACAAGTCTAGTAATGGGAGCATAATAAAGGGTGATGGGCATTTAAAAATAGGTTTATGTACTTAAATAAAAACAAGTATATAAATAGGAAAGAATGACCACAGCTCAGTTTCTAAGAAATGGGCCCTGAATCTGTATCTAATGTTCTCCCATGTGCATTTCCCAACAGCTTAGGAGGCCATACAGAATGAAAATCCAGAAGCAAATTACCTGTCCCCACTCCCCATTTTATAGGTCGCTCCTCCATGGAGTTTAGGGTAGATCACCTCTCCTGAAGGCAAGTTTTAGTCCATGATGCATTCTCTCTAAAGGAGCTCATTGCCAATGACTGTTCCTGAGACTGGCTCCAATGGTGTACCTGTCACTCCTAACAGTGTTCTTTTAAACCTAAATATCATCATGGAGTTAAGTGGCACATGGTGCAAAAAGTCAGAATTGCTTAAGACCTTTTGAAGCAAACAGCCCACTGATCCCACCCTTCAGCACCAGATCATTGAGCCATTTACTGAGCCATTACAATCAATCTTCTTCCCTGAAATAATCTGAAAAATGACCCCATCAAAAAAAATCGAAGGAGGAAAAAATTGTCTGCCAGGAGTATAATGTTTCAGTTTATTTTTTAAGTTTTGAGTTTGTTTGCTTCTTGGTTGTTTTTAAATTGCCGTACAGGAATCCTCTGTATGCAGAGGTTCAGCCATTTCTTCTAGCCTGTCAGCAACTTATACTTCTTGGCTGGGCCATGGTGGAAACAGTTGGAAGCTAAATTTGAGGCCCACCTCTGGCACTTACCCACTATATGAGACCTTGAGCAAGTATGATCTCTCCTTTCCTCATGTATAAAATGTGAGGCCTCCATGTCTTCTCTAGCTTGAAATATGCCTTTTGTTCTATACCTTTCTGACCAGGAGCATCCAGATTTTAAAGAAAATCAGAGTTTCTTAGAGAGTAACAGAGATAAACTTGGGAAGATTCTCCAAGATATTTCTTAACATGGACACCCAGTGGCTGACTTGCAAGGGTTAAGAATATGACCCCTGGTACTCTGGTTCTACAGCGTAGCCTCAGAGCTCAGCCAGACAGAGAGCAGAAGTGTTGCTTGCAGACCTTACACTGAGAGCCTCTCTAAGCCTCTTGTTGCTCAGTAAATGTGAGGAGAGCAGTGCTACCCTTCAAGTCTCACTCTTGGAAGTCCCTAGAGAGTAACTTGGAAATAGTTACTCTGGTTGAATGACACTGTCTTTATCTTAAGGCCAAATAGTAAAATGTGTGGCCTCTTAGCAATGGCTTCTTAACCAGTCTCTATGCTTCGGGGCCCACTTTCTTTACACTATTCTGCATGCTGCTGTCAGATAAATATTTCTTAAATATTTTTGTCTTGTCAATGTCCTACTCACAACTTATACTGGCTCCCTATTGCCTGCAGGACTAAGTTCATGTATCTGTCTTCCCCACTAGTCTATGAGGTTATGACGATATTGACCATGCCACGGTCATCTTTAGATTAATAGCATCAACCCTAGTAACTGTACAAATTAAACTGGATTAAGTAATAGACCTTTTTACCTAAGTGACAGGTTTACAAATTATGTTAATTTTCTGTTTTGCTTATCAATATTTTGAAGTTTTCTGTAATCGACATATTCAGTTTTGCTTTTCTAAATTAAAAAAAAGTTCTTTTCTTAGAATTCAATATAACATCTTTTGCTTTTAACTTTAAACTCAAGAGCTAAATCCCAGATATCAGCAATGCATAAGGCGTTATGCAGAATCCTCTGAGCAAGACTTGGCTGCCCTGGAGGGGCTTCTAGACTAATCATAGATACAGAAAATAGAGGAACATAAAGAAATGAGGACTGATTTTGGACTTTACAAAATGGATTCCATGGGAGCCAGGACAGTGATGTCAATTTGCACATACAGGAAACACCCTTAGGATATGACTAAAATGCCCCAAACCACGGAAACGTCATCCTCCATCTACAGGAGCCAATAAGCATGAGGATCCCACCTTGTAATGTCCATATAAGCTGAACACCTGAGAAAGACGATGCTCAAGCCTGACCCAGACCGGTGTGCTAGAGTCGAAGGCTCCGACCTTCTGGCTCGTCATAGCCACTGGTTTGAAACCACGTGTAGCTCTCTCTGCACCGCCCATCAACAGAGCTTGCTTTGAAGAAGCTATGGATTTTCATCCCTCTACTCTGTCATGTAAAACTCTGTATTTCCTCCTCTCGGTGTGCTGTGTGTTAACCCACATGGGTACCTGACTGGTTTATCTGAAAAGGTTCCACTCAATAAACTTGGCCTTGGGGAAAGACACAAACGTGTTCAAGGGTGTTACTCCTGTAGCCGCTTTTCTCGCTCACAACAATGTCATAGGCAAAATGTGGTAACAGCTCTAAGAGTGGTCCCAGCAAAATGTCATGAGAGTTCTGTGGAGGGAGTGGTTCCATAACCAAGAAACTGGAGAGGATGTCTTCTCAAAAAGGTCCTAGATGAAGGAGCAAGAACATCCTTCCCCTGTATGACCACATCTCAAAAATGCTAGGTTTGATTGTGGACAAGCACAAATGAATTTCAGTCCTGATAAAAACTGCTTTTCAATTCTGCCTAATTATTCCACAGCACAGGGATAATTTGGCATCTCATCTAACATGTCAGAATATCTTAATAGGAACTTGAATTTTATTTCAAAGGTGTTTTGCTCATGGAATATGGCTCTCTGCTCACAGCTTTGAAAACAAACTGGATGAAATGTGCTATAGGTTGCAAAAATACACCTGTAATTTGGTGGCTTAGTAGGTTAGAAATCAAAACACAAAATTCCATGGGAAGAAATTGTAGATATCAAAGCTAGTCCATCACAAATCCCATTGAACTCACCTTTATTATGACACAAATGTGCCCAGCACGTTAATATTTGATCCAAAGAGTCTCTGTGTGAGTTAAGCAAGGCAGGTAGAGACTGTTATCCACATGTCCCAGGTATGGAAAGAATTAAAGAAGTTTAAGTGGCTTGCCAAAGGTCCCATAGCCAGTAATGGAAAGGATTTGGGAAAATGTTATGCATAGTACCAAAGCTAGTCTAGCTAGAATATAATTTGTGACAAATCATTCCCTCTCTTTCCCTCCTGTGCCCTGGACCATAGCAAACCCTAGACTTCAGGAGGAGAAACAAGAAGAGGGAGAGGGGAAAAAGACAAGTCCCCAATTTGGCTGGTATAAATGGTCCTTCTTCCCTACGGCACCAGAACTGAAATTGCCAGTCTTCAGTCATTGCAGAAAACTTTGTGGGTGATCCTTCCAATGGGTTAAGGCCTATGTAAGTGAAGGTCCATCTGCTCTGCTCTGCAAGTACAAACAAGAACTGAAGTCATGTCAAACACTGACAGAATACTGGGAAGTAGACCATTGAGGACTGTGGGCTGCAACTTAGGCAAAGATGATCTTTCACCCAGCTTCACACAACTTCCCTGGAGCATACACTATAATCATGCATCATCCTACATTGCCCACGTGGAAATTTTTAAATCAGGGCATTCAGCAGCTCAACAACAGAGATGATACATGGGAGGATAAAATAGTTTCTCATGACTTGAAAAGAATCAGGTGCTAATTTCAACCAATCTTCCTCTTATTACTCTTGTTTCAACCCTGCCAAATCCTCAAAAGCTGTGAGTGCCTGTGGTTTTCTACAGGAAATAAGAGGTGAAAAATAAAACCTATGTTGGGTGTGTACTTGGTTCTTTCTCATTTTTTTTAATTAACATACAGTTAAATTGACCTTTCTTGGTGGACAGTTCTCTGAGTTTTAACATGTGTATAGGTTTAGGGAACCACTACCAAAATCTATCACTCCAAAACACTCCCTCGTGCTACCCCAGTTTACACCTGCCTACCTACCCCTAACTCCTGATAACTGCTTTGTTCTACATCGTTATAGCTTTATCTTTTTGAGAATGTCAAATAAACAAGAAAAACAGAACCTATGTGGTATGATTTTCATTTGGGTGTCCATGAGGCACACTTGCAGGCTTTGCTGCTTCCAAATGCAACTAGTTAAGTGTACAACCAGGCTGGGCTAAGGGTTCAGAAAGTACTTGTGAAGAAGACTTAATCTCTCCACTGCCTCCCTTGGGCCCCTGTGTGCATCCTTAGAGCCATAGGCAGGGAGAGCGCATACTGGGTGATTCCAAGGTTCCTAAGTTACACATAAACAATGATGAACTATCTCAAAATTCTCAACTAAGGCTCAATCATCTTTTGGAGAGAAGACCCCATAGTCTACACAGGGTATGTTACCATGAACCAATGAGCCTGTGACATTCTACTGCTCTTTTGTAAAGTTCCATCCCTGGGCTGCCTCTTTCTACACAAAAAGAGCCACTGCTCCCTGCCTCCACCCGTGATCTTACTGATACATGCCCAACACTCTCAAGCTTCAGCCCAGACCCAAAGGCAACATTAATAGCACGTAAGGGCCCAAGCTTTGGAGTCCATCTGCCTGGTTTGAATCATGGCTTTGTCAATTTTTCTCCTCATTTCACTCATTATGACATTCTCTTCATCTGAGGGATGAAGACTAATAAAAGAGCTCACACAGGTTTATTGAAAGTATTAAATGAGATAATTCACATAAAGCATTACCTGAACATAGTAAAGGCTCAATAATCATTAGTTGTTACTTTACTATTTATAACACCATGTAGCATTTACCTGCTAACATTTCTATTTCTTCCATTAGATTGTGAACTGAGATCCTTGGGGGCAGGGACCTGATGTTCATCTCTACATTCCCAGTGTGTAGCATCATGGTTGGCTAGTATACATTGTGGCTAACTCTTGCTCACAGCATAATGCATTCATTCATTCAACAAGTATTAATTGAGCACTCCTTCTGTGGAAAAATTTCCGTGAAATCCCACATATGCTGGTTTCCATGGGGAGCTCCAATGCTTCATCACTCCCCATCATCCCTCTGCGCTGGAGCTCTCAAGGGCTGACAGTATAAAGTACAAGGCCATAGGCTGAAGGAGGGTTGCAATGCTATAGGGAGAGAGTTTACCCTTCGGTGAGGAAAAGGATTGAAGGCAGAGGCAAGAATGGGGGTAGCTTTGGCTTTCTCTATATCTGCTTGAGAGAACACCTTCCTGCGTAGCCAGGCCACCCCTCTCTACCTGATCTCTTACACGACTGGTTTGATAGGAGAAGTCTCAAGCCCTCTCCCCACTTCTGCTTGAATAGAGGTATCCTCCTTTCCCTCCAGCCTATCTCTATCTCTTTCTTTGGAGAGCTTAGCAGAAACCCAGAGAAACAGACTTTAGACAAAATCTGTCCTTCTTGTTTTGGAAGCTTAGTTCAGCTCACTAGGCCAGGGTTGCACAGTCGTGCTGGGAACCAAAACCCTAGAAATTGTTCCTACGTGTATTATCTTGGGGAAAGCTGGAAGAAACTTGGTAAATACCAATATTTCCAACACAACTTATAATAACACACACAAAAAAAGGTAACTAAACTACAGGCTACATGTGAGCAGGAGCTGGTCCTCACAGTATCCCTTAGTGTGCAGCACAGTGCTTGGTACACTGTAGGTTCCCAGTTAATATCTGCTGAATGACTATTTCTATGTAGCTATGCACATATTAATGACTGCACAAATGAACACATATTTCTCTGCCAGCCCTTGCAATCACATATCCCAGTGCACTATAATTTGCTATCTCCCTAACCCCTAATCTCTACAGCAGCTAACACTATGCTTGACATAGTGTAGATAATCTGTCAATATTTGCTGAAACAGTAATTCTAGATGAATGATCTAGAAATGAGAAATCAAAGGTCAGCCCTACTTCAATATTCTGCTTTAGAGAGAATATTTTGCATAACACATTTGAGAAAAATAGTAGTAGTAGAGAAAGAAATATGGAAGTTAACTGCATAAAATATCAAAGCACTAAGAGTAGATGAAATCACCAGGATAGTATAGATGGGGAGAAGAAGAAAGCCCAGAAGCAAGCTCTAAGGAACTCTGTCATTTAGAGAATAGTTAAAGGGGGACAAGCCTCTAAAGGAGATGAAGAAAGAGTAGCCAGGGAGGAAGGAGCATCAGGAGAATGTGAAATCAAGTAAACCAAGAAAAGAATGCAGTCAACTAGTGGATGCTGCTAAGAGATTAAATGAGATGTGGGAAAAGAAGACCATTTTATCGAGCAATACAAGAGGTCACTGGTGACCTTGAAAAGAGTAGTGTCCGTGGAGGAATGACTGGAATGGGAAGAGGAGATAATGGGGGAAGAGGAAGTACAGGCTGATCAGTATCAACACAAAAAGTAAGTCCTTCTCCCAACCTTCGGGGAAACGTAATCTGCTTGCCAAATAACTTTTTAGTACTTCATTTCCTGTCCACTACTTAAAAAGAAATTTCTCCTGGCCAAATCAGAGCAGTTCTAGGATGCAAATAACAGGCATCCAGAAAAGGGAGGCAGGGTGACAAGCTCTTGGCCTGATATGCACTTGATTCTGCAGCCCCAAAGAGCTATAACTTATCTGCCTGTGCTACCCTCTGTTTGCTGTTGAGCCTCTGGCACATTCTTGCTCCCCCCATTCCATCCATTATTAATAACATCACCGTAATCAAAAAAGAGTTAGGGAGAATTTGGCCTGTATCAAGTAGGAGTTGCAACAAAATACTGTGCTATTCAATGATAAATTTTTAAATGAAACATCTAAATACAGACTTCTCCCCAAGAGATGTTCTGATTTGAGGCTGAGCTTGATGTACTTCCAAGAAACTGTCTAATTACAAATGAGGCCCAAAACCTAGATGCTTAGGTAAGTTTCTCATGCAGAACACAATGTAGTCTTTTCTACCCAGCTCCTCAGATAGCTGGAGTTCAGAGCAAGGTGAAGGCCAGAGAAGTTCTGATAAGAAGCTTGTCACATAGGTCTTCAGAGGCATTTGCTAAGGTTTCTCTGTCTTGGAGTGGTTCGGTTTAAATGTAATTTTAATTTTTTTCATTGCTTTTAAAGAAGTTGGAGAAGAGAGGCTGGTATTTAAAGCCATTTTCTAAAACAAAACAAAACCAAAAGAAAATCTAATTTGTCCCAAGATGTTCACACTTGGTTGAGACAGTGCCAGGAAATAATGACTCTGGACCTAGCCTGATCTCCTGTGGACAGTGCCAAAGCTGCTAGTGAAAATTTATTTACGGAAACCAAGCCACAGGTCAACTGGCCCAGGACAGGACCTAAGTCAAATGATCAACCACTGTATTCATCTGCTAAAAGCAACAAACCACAGATATTGTTTCATATCTCACAAATTGCAAATTACCAGTGTTGTACAGAAAATCTCTGCTCCTACATTCGAGGTCAGATTGGGCTGTTTCCATGACTTCTCATTCCCCTGAAAAAGTGGCTCTCCTACTGATCTACAGGTGTCTGAGGACCCCTCTTCTCTACTGTGTATATACTCAAGCCACCTTTCATCGGGAGTCCCTCGAAACCAATGCTTCAATCTAAAGGAGCACAAGACAGAGCTTAAATCTGCAATCTGTAGGCCTGTGTCAGAATTTTCCACTGAGTAAGACTCACTGGCCAAAAAAATGAGGTCTTCTCATTAGCATCATGTTCAAAGAAAGAGTCTATAAGGGAGTCCTTATCCTACAAAACACTGTCATTATCATCTATCTTTCATTGAGTGACTACTTACTATATACTTGGTGCAGTGAGAAGGGTTTTTACATGGAATATCTTATTTGATCCACAAAACAAGCCTTGGAACTCGGTATTATTATTCTCTCCATTTTTTTAGGCAAGGAAACTGAAGCCAAGAAAGGATAAGCCATTTGCCCCAGGGCATACATGTAATCGATGGCAAAGTTAGACCCTGGAGCTCCCTCTCCTGCGCATTCCCTCCTCCAGGACAAAATGCCTACCTGAGTCAATATGCACAGAGTGTCATCTCCGTTTGGAAGCATGACCCCCAAATAGCCAAGTCTAGGCTATGTTTTTTTTAATGTACATACACGTCTACATAACAATTTTGCAAAGGGACATCTTGGAGGTGTCCCTTGACCCTAGGTCAGCAGTGAGTCAGCCACAGCTCCAGGTCCTCATCACTTGAGCAATGGGATAATGTCCTCTTTGCTGCTTCTCTCCTCCCCTGGCTTCCTCAGAAAAGCTAGTAAGAAGAAATGTACCTTTTTGTTGGCTTGCTACAGAGCTAATTCTTCCTGTCCACAGACAGAACGCTTCTCAGAATTCTACCTCACACAACAAATCTTTGGACAGTTAATTAAGAATCCATTCTTAACTAGACTCAAAGGTATTTTTCATCTTCTTAGTTTACAAGGAAAAAAACACTCAATATGGGAAGAAAAACAAAACTGGGAAATTTTCATTATACTAGCTCATTATACATTGTGCTCTCTTCAAGTATTGTTTGTTTTGCCTTTCAACATATAACTTTTCATCTTTGTGATTGCTCTAAGCTATTTACAAAATTGAAAAATTTTATTTGAGCCTGACGAACAGTTTCTGCAAGCATTAGACCCGCATAGATTTTACTTTGCTCATGAAATTTATATCAAGTCTACCTAAAATTCCAAGGTGAGGAAAAGCCTCACCTTGTTCTCTCTTATTGACTCTAAACCTTCCAAAAGAATCACACTATGTATTATTTTTTTGCACGGGGATGAGGAGTGGACGCACAGGACAGGGGACTGCTGATCGAAGACTAGGCAACCTGTTCTTCTCCTAGCATCCAAATGCACTCCAGAGCTGTGCATGAGAAAGTTGCTATCTCACTCCCACAGCCCGTGGTAGGGGTCTACAGAGGCCTCCTGTGAGCTCCAATATGGAAATGTAGTTTAGAACCTTCCGATCTAGTCTTGTAGGCTGCACACAACTCATTCTGGTTGATATGAATGACATCCTGCATGTAGGACAGTACATGGCAATCAAAGCCCTACAATTAAGCCTGTGTCTCAACATGTCACTAAGCTTAGAGAGTACAAACTTGCCAGAGCTCCCAAATATAAATTCCAATGAAAATCACTTAAAGTATATACCGCTGACTCTTTATTATCTCACCAACTGGGAAGCAGGTATAGCTGTCTGTCAAAAATGTCATTAACTAAGAATGACCAACAGATGTGTCCCATATGGTTAATGGCAGGGCATCTGAACAGTAATGGAGGCATATGGTTAAAAGGACAAACCAAAAAGCTAAGTGGGTCTTCACTATGACTCCATCTAGAAGGACTGGGAATGGCATCTTGGGGTATTTGTATTCAAATTCTAAACATTTTAGCAAAAAAAAATCATCACTGGAAAGAGGATAAAGGCAAAAGAAGAGAGTGAACTTCCCTGCTGAGAATAACTTTGTGCCTTTTCAGCCCTCAGGGACAAAATATAACGGGATAACATAAACGTGGCTGCCTAAGTGAACCTTTTCAAGAGCATCCAAGATATTCTATAGAAAGATGCTTAAAATCATTCATGGAAAGAAGGCTAGGTATAAATTCAGGACTGAGAGTTGCCTATTAGTATTATTTTATATTTAATGAATTTATGGTAGATTTTTATTTTTGGCATCTCCTATGTATTAGGCACATTACAAGAACTACATTTACATCGCTTCATTTAATCCAAATCTCATGAGGTAAGCATCATCATCCATATTCTACCAATTAAGCAAACAAATATTGATGGAATGCCTACAGGTGCCAGACACGAAAGTTCAAAGTGAGTAATAAGAAACTGACCCAGGGTCACATGGCCACTAACTGGCAGAACCATACATTGAGCTCACATATTTTTGACTCCTTTCTACAAACTACACTCTCATTTCAGCTTCCATGGTGCCTTCTGTTATCCAAGAGGTCTGTACTCACAGCCATTCTCCAACTTCCCGAAACATAATTTGTCATTTTCTCTGTCCCATTTGCTCATTAAAAAGTCCTTGTCACCAAAGAGTACAAGACAATATGGACCTCTTAGACTTAAGGCACGTAAAAATTGAGAATGTGGAAAAAGAGGACTGAGACTCAGGGAACATGAGTTCTGGTCCTTCTTGTCATTGAGGTACTGTATAAACTTGGGCCAATCACTTTGGTTATTAAATCTTAGTCATCAGGAGATGAACGACTCTTAAAAAAGATTTCATGGTGGGAGGTCATGGTGGGAGTCTACCAGCTATTTTTAACATTTCAATAAGCCTAAGGGAGATGGATTTTAAATATCCCTGAGATCTGGCCGACCCCAAGATAACTCAGTCATTGAGGACTTTTACTTTAGGAAGGAATTTTCTCAGCTTACTGTGGTCACATTGATTATTTTATGCTGACCAGATGCTCTGATGGGCAGTTATCAATGGCTCTGAGCAAGAAACAATGGGAGGGGTGGCTCCATAGTTTAGTGGTTAGCACGTCTGCTTTACACACAGAAGGTCCTGGGTTTGTGCCCTAGGTGGAGCACGTTCCGGGCCCTGGGTGCGCCAGGCCCCGCAAGTGTGCCAAGTGCACCCTGCAAGTGTGTCGGATGTACCCCGCAAGTGTGCCGGGTGTGCGTCACAAACGCGTGGGAGGAGATGCCCTGCTTTCAGAGATCTAGTTCTTAAGGGGAGACGGCAACATCCGTAGGTCAGGGGTGGAAGTGGTGGTGGTGGGGGGAATTAAAGAGGGGGTAAAAAAAAGAAACAATGGGAAAACAAATTATGATGTGATAAATGTAATTTGTTTAGTAGGCCAGATATTTCAAAACAGGAAATGCAGGAGGAAATTAATGAAAGTTGTCCTTCGTGATGAAAACTTTTGGAGCCACTAGACTGAGTCATCTCCAAGGGCCCTTCCAGTTCAGAAATCCTCCAAAGCATTCCTGAGCAGCCAACAGATTGGAGGCTGCACCTTAGAGCCAGGCAGGCTAATTTCAGAATGAAAGATTAAAATGCAGCTTCCATGTTGTTGCTCCTCAAATATGCTTAAATACTAAATATTTTAGTGGCTGAAAAGCAGTGGGAAATTTCTCACTAGTATTTTTCTATTCAGGAAACAGATAATCTAAAATTTTAAGAAAAATGTTTCCCACCACTCTACCACCACCACAGGATTAATAAAACCATTTTAATTTTGAAAACCATCCATCCTTCTGGTCCTATGTATTGAAGTGTCTGTTATTTATCACATATACAGTTTTCTTTTCCCCAATTTATCTCTCAGAAAAAGCTGCTCCTCACCAATGATCTAAGAATTGTTCTTGTTGGTGATAGGTGGGCTGAGATGAGGTATTAAGTGTACAGAGGCAGTCTACACTGAAGGAAAGTCAGAGTGCACCTTCAAGGAGCAGCCTAGGAAAACGAAGCTGCCATAGTCAGAAAAACAGAGTCTCATGATGGACCTGTAGTGTAATGGAAGGCTTAGACTTTCATTTCCTACATCTTTATATCCAAAATGGTGTTTTTACTGCTGCAGAAGGGCACATACACTGAGCCTCTTCACAGGGAAGGTTCTAAGTCCTAAAAGCGCATGGAGTCATTAGAAGGCTTTGCATAAGGACTGCTCCTCTGCTGCTCCAGCACAGATGCTGACCTCTACCATCTTGTGTAATGAGGGTAAATAGTAGGTAGCAAGAAAAGAGATAGTCAGATGTCCACAGATCATTCAGGCACTGGAGCAGGAAGCTAGTTTAGTTCAGTACTCCTGGCTAGCTCTAAAAACAGAGGGGACTATCCAGGGCTCTTTATTATTATGCTTATCAACACCATTTGCCCACAGAAGTGATTAGCCTTTCATCAGGAGAGCATCCAGGAATTGAGACTTATCTCAGTGAGTATGTTTTCAACTAAGTGATTAGGCATGAACGAAAATGACAGGTATATAGAAACAAGATTCAGTGGATTAGAGAGATAGGACATCAGAAATAGTTTTGTATCAGGAATAAGCAAAACAAAAGGCATCCTCTATGCCCTCACAGTGACTACAGGGTACCTCCACAGAAGCTTGGCTTATACCGCAAGCTTTCCATGCAACTATAGAAGACTATTATCTAATTAGATGATGTAAATAAGTTGACAGTTTAACTTCCCATGTACATATTCCATGTACACATGGCATTTTTCTAAGATTATTATTTATGTTTAATCAGTCTATTTCCTTAGGACAGACTCCTTCTAAGTTAAAGAGGTAGAATGCAGTAAGCAGTAATGTAATGGCTAGGTTGAGAGCCAGTGGAGAGAAAGAGCACTTGGGGGTCATTTCATAAACTATAGAAACGTCTAACCAATGTACTGTATACTTGAAACTAATAATAAAATATAATTTTAAAAAATCTTAAAAATAAAACAAAAAAGAAATGGTCTAGAGTCAGATTGGATGATCTGGCTCTACTACTTCCTCTCTGTATAACCTTGAAAAAGTTACTTAATAGCTCTAAGCCTCAGTTTCTGCCATTTTAAGGTGGGTATGATAATATCTCTTTTGCAGAGTTCTTGCAAAGATTAGAAATAATACAAAGATATCACTTGACAGATGGCTAATGTTCAACAAATTGTGGCTATTATGAATTATTAATGAGATTAAAGCATAAGATGGAAGACTGAGATATGGACTGAATTCACTAAATGTTCTTCACACAGCCCAGGGGGGAAAAAAAGAAAAAAGAGCCCCTGTCTCTTGATTGGCATCCACTGGGCACCAGAAACTAGTAAGCAATTATTCATGGCCCCGATTCAATTTATAAGTTTTTCCAGGAGGACAAAATACTCAACAGTTGAAAGTGAATGAACTCAGTGTGTTGGACTGATAAAGAGTAATTTAGCAAGGAGTTGGGAGTGATCAAAAGACCTGGGAGTTTGCTCTGCCTCCATTTAACCTCTTCGAACCTCAATTTCCACATCTGGAAAGTAGATTTAATAATCCCTGACTGATCACTTCAATAGGTTTTTAGTGAAAATCAAATGAAATACAGAAGGTCCATGTAAACCGTAAAGAATTCAACAGTAGGAAGCATTGCTATTATCACTGCCATCATCATTTTCAACTGGATCCTCCAATCCTTTGAAATGTATTTTATCTGTCATTTGAACTACCAACACCCATTCCTCTGCAAAGAATTCATCCTTAGGAACCGAACTATTCACTGGTAGAATAAGTCTCACAAAATATATCACAATAATATGAAATGTACAGAGAACTGGATGCTCCTGACTTTTCCTTCCTAATCTCTGACCATTTTCAGAGTTTGCGAACAAAACTGCATAGGGACAATGCACATAAATAGACCATTTTTGGTACCGCAAGCCAATATTTTATGACAAAACAAACTGGAGCTTGATTACAGAGGCCATGAGACAAATCTGAATCACTTCATTACACTAGCATGGCTAAAAAGGCTCTCTGCACCATCAGCCCCAATTCTTTTTTCAATTTTAATTACAAACTTTGAGGCCACCATTTCCTAATTCTTCAGTTTTGCAATTTGCATGACAAGCTTTAAAACAGAGGCAGCAAGTGAGGCGATCCTAGAAAGAATGCAGTCAAGTATGGGTGTATGATAAATGGAAGTATGAATAAATGATGATTGTAAACATCTAGAAACTCTTTCATAAAAGTTTTTTTTTTTCCATTTTAATTCAACAGTTTGAAATGAAAGAAGACAACTTGGTTTTCAATTCCAGATAAGGGATGCGTACGGAAAGGGCGTGGCTTTACAATCAGACAGATTTATAGTCAAATTCCAACTCTAGTACTTACTAGTTTTATGCCTTTGAGCAAATCACTTTAGCCTCTTTGAATCTTAATTTCATATCATAAAAATGAGAGTATAAATATCTATTTTTCTGGGAGATTATAACGAATAAATACAAAATCCCACTGCAGTACTTGGCACATTGCAGGTGTTCAACAAGTGTTAACTTCTTTGATTCGTCTGCCTCTCCTGATGAGGAAAACCTGTGAATTGTGCCCAAATAAGTTCTATGTATATACCATGAGCCTAAAAGTCTCAACCCTTGGAAGATTTTATATTTGGAGAACCAAGACTAAACAATAAATTCACCACAAAGTGACCTCAAAGCCTTCTGATCCTGGTCATACAACAACTATGGAGCTGCTAAGAGCCAAATTATGTGTGCTTGAAATTCATATATTGAAATCCTAACCCCAAGTACCTCAGAATGTGACTGTATTTGGAAATAAGACTTTGAAAAAAGGCAAATCAGGTAAAATGAGGTCGTTCGGGTAAGGCCCTAATATAAAATGACTGTTGTCTCTATAAGAAGAAAAAATTGGGGCACAGATATACGCTCACACAGAAGAATGACCACATGAAGACATTGGGAGAAGACAGCCATCTACAAGCCAAGGCCTCAGAATGAAACCAACCCTGCTGACATTTTGATCTTGGACTTCTAGCCCCAGACTTCAAGGAAATAAATGTCTGTTGTTCAAGCCACCCAGTGTGTGGTACTTTGTTATGGCAGACCTAGCAAATCAATACAAGGGCAAAGGAATACAGGTGTGTCGTGCTTATTAATTCTGCCATGCTAACCAGAGTCAGTGCCTATAAACACTCCAGTGTGATTTCACAAAAAGGATCTCAAATAATTCTGATGATATGCCTGGAAAAGGAGATAATAGACTAAAAGCAATGAAATGATGTTACTCTTGACTTTTTAAAAAAGATTGGTGAAGGTGGGACCTGAGGGTCCAGACAGCCAAAGAGAATTCAGGACATGGAATACGAGCTGAGCCCCCAACTTTTGGCCTGACAGTAAAGGCTCCAGGAGAGGTAAAAAACAGAGACATCTTCGAAGGATGAGGCCTTTTGGAAGGTGTCCTGGAAGAAGAGAGACTAGAATGCCAGATGGAGGGTTTTTGGCATTATCACAACATGCAGTCAAGTGTAAGGATGTTCCAGTGCCGTGTACAGGAGCCATGCAATTAGTACAGGGCTCTAACATTTCCAAAGTTCTTGTTCCACACTTAGCCACTGAGACCAAATCCACCCCACACCTTACAACTCTGGAGTTCAGGGGCTAAAAGCAGATGTCCCTATTTCTCTTTTATAACTCAGTTTACAAACTTATGGTTAGAACTCCCAGTATGGAAAAATAGACTCGCGATACCCTCACTTAGGAAAGTGTGACTCCTTGAACACTGCTTGTCTCTACCTTTGGTAGATACTGCATTCTGTCTTAGAGTATACAAGGTTGGCTACATGCATATCCATGCTCCCTCCAGTATATAAACTAGGAATAACGGAACTACTCCTAAATCTAAAATTGTTGCAATATGAGGCAGAATGGCTGACTCAATTCAGAGTGGTAGGGAGAGTCATATATATTGGCACAACCCTATTATGTGGGTGTTATTATTCCCATTGTACAGATGATGAAATCCAATCAGTTGCTGGCCGGGATTAGAATCATGATTTCTCTGGCACCAAAGTCTGTTATGGGGATCAAGAAAAGTGAGAAGTTACATGTAGTCAAGGAGACCTGAGACATTGTCATATTTGAGCTTGACCTTGAAAAATGATGTATTAGGTTCCTAAGGCTGCCATTGTTATTTGCTATTTACCATAAACTAGGTCACTTAAAACAACAGAAATTTATTATCAGATAGGTCTGGAGGGTAGAAGCCCAAAATCAAGGTGTTGGCAGGGATGTTCTCTCTCCGAAGGCTGTAGGGAAGAATCCTTCGTTGTCTCTTCCTAGCTTCCAGTGGTTGCCAACAATCCTTAGTGTACCTTGGCTTATAGCTACATGACTTCAATCTCTGCTAACATCTTCATATGACATTCTCCACCGCATGTCTGTGACACTGTGTTTTCAGCAACTTCTTATAAGGCTGCCAATCATTGGATAAGGGCCCACCCTAATTCAGTAAGATCTACTCTTAACTAGTTTCATCTGCAAAGAACTTATTTCCAAATAAGGTCACATTTCCAGGTGGATGTGAATTTCAAGGGAACACTATTCAACTCAGTACAGATGGATACACTTTTAGCAGACATATATGTGGGGGGGTAGTGCACATGAGCGCGCGAGCGCACGCGAACACATGTGTGTGCTCGCATGTGTGCATAGGGGGAAAACAGCATGAACAAATACACAGAAACAGTAAAACATGGGAATTATGTGGAGAACAGTAAATGGTTTACACCTGCAAGAGGTAGGGCTGTAAAGGTAGGTTAAGACCAGAGCATGAAGGGCCTAGAATGAATCCCATGGGGAGAACTTCAGCAGATGTAGTTCCAAAGGCTTGATTAAGGTCTTCGATGCCTTCAAAAGGCAGAGAGAAGGCTCAGCCAATAGTCTTTAGTGCTTTGGCCTGTGTACTCACTATGAAAAGAGTAGGAGTAGCAGAAAGCAATTTACAAGCACAATCCTCTTTCCTCTCCCCGCTACAACAGGAAGATGTCAAAATGGAAGGTGTTAAAGGGAGAAATGTATGGAGTAAATGCCACATTCTTCTCCATTACATAGAATCAATAGAAGGTGTATTTCCATCATTCAGACATGATAAACAGCCAGAAATATTCTTCTACGATTCAGGAACGTATTGAGTCAATGAGTGATCTATAAACAGCCTCACATATCAAAAAATATTTATTTTTAAATATAAATCCTTAATACAGAGGAGAAATCCATCAATTTTCCTCTTTTCGGATGTAACCATATGAAATTCAATATCTCACCTTCGTTTGCTATTATATATAAAAGTAATGATACAAGTAGCTAAAAATATGAGGCTAATAAATAAGTACCATTTTTGAGGGCCTGCTATGTGACAGATTGTGTACTCATATTCTATGAAACCCTCACGAAATATTTGCCAGTACTTACTTAACCACCATTTCACAGATGATAGAAGTGAGGCTCACAATAATCAAGTAATCAAGAATTCTAGTACCATGTTTGTTTCATCACAAAGTCCCTGCTCTTACCACTGTACAATACTGACTTAACCCTCTACACATGTACATCAAACCACATTTAACTAGAATGTTGCATTTCTGAAAAAGCATTACATGCGTTATTGCATACAATTTCAGTTTTCAACCAAATTGTCCTCTATGCCAAGGAATTATATAAACATGTCTGTCATGCCTGTGCTGGGAGATTCTGTTATTAGCATTAACCAAAACTATAAAGATGTGATTGTAGATGTGTATATAAATAACCATGTCCATAACTACAGCTGGTCTCTTCTTGGTGGGTCCTATCTATGTTCAGTGATTCTGTCTGAAGTCTGGTAGGGAGGAAAAAGGCAACTCTCCCTTTATTTGCCTGTTAACATTAAGAATTCTTGGTGAGACTGGTATAATATGGAGAAAACTTATTATATTGACAGTAGATACCCTTGCTTGAAGGCTTACTGTGTGTTATGCCCTGTGCAAAGAAGTGGTCATACAATTGTTCATTTAATATTTATAGTTACCCTGTAAAATAAGCAGGTGGCATCAGCCTCTTTATAAAAATGAAAGAACTGACACACAGAAAGATCAAGTAATTTGCCCAAGGTCACACTACTAGAAAGTGCTGAAGCCAGGATATGAATTCAGGTCTCTCAAACATCCAAGCTATCCTGCTGAATTCTGAAATCTACTGCTTACCATCAGCTCATTCTGATAAAAATCAGCTGATGAACTAATGTATCCACTAAAACAAACAAACACAAAAGTTCGAAAGGGGGGTTTATGTTATAGTGGTTAAAATGGAATCTTTACAAGACACCACAGGAGAATACCTTCATGGCTTTGAGGTTGGAAATATTTATGGTTCACAAAATATGAACCATAAAAGAATTGATGCAATAGACTCCATCAAAATTAAGAGATACTGTATATCAAAAGAGCAGAAAAAGCATAAGTAAGCCACAGTCTGGGAAAAAAATATTCACGAAACATATCTGATACAGAACTTACATCTAGATATGAGATATATAAAGAACTCCTACAAGTCAATAGTAAGAATATAATCAAGCCAATAAAAAACAAGCGAAAGACTTTAACAGGCACTTCAAAAGGAAGATTTATGAATGGCCAAAAAGGGATGAAACTCCTCACCAGAGGCACATCAGGGAAATACACATTGAAATCATAATGATACCACAACACATCTGCTAGAATGGTTACAATTAAAAATATTCCAAATATCAAAAAAATAAAAATAAAAAAGAATGTGCAGCACCCGCAACTCTCATATATTGCTGGTGGCATTCTACTTGGAAATATGTTTGGTGGTTTCTTGAAATGTTAAACATACTCTTTCCATATCACCCAAGAAATCCATATCTAGATAAATACAGAAGAGGAATAAAAATGTCTGTCTACAAAAAGAGTCAGATGCAAAGATTCACAACAACTCTATAGTAACTAAAAACTGAAAATGACCCTAATGTCCATCAACCAGAAAATGATGAAGAATGCTACTTAATGATAAAAAGGAACTACTACTATACATAACAACATGCGCAGATCTTAAAACTATCATGCTGAGTGAAAAATAACTGTAGAAACAAGGGACTTCATAATGAAATAAAAACAGAAAGACCTTTGTCTCCCAGAGTGGGTGGAGAAGTTGACTGAGAAGAAAAAGGGAACCTTCTAAGGTGATGAAAATATTCTATATCTCAATAAGGTTGTGGGTTATACAGCTATTAAGCATTTATCAAGGATCATAAAATTGGACACTAAATACTGGTACATTTCATCATATGTAAATTTAACCTAAGTCAAAGATGTGTGTGTCTGTGCATGCACATGTGTGTAAGAATTACTGAAAAGTGATCTTTGAAACTGGGTTGAACCCAGGTTCCATAATGTAACATATTCCACAAGTATTTATTTATTGAGCCTCTGTTATATGTCAGGTATTATTCTCATTGCTGGGGATACAGCAATGATCAAAACAGACAAAAACACAGCCCTCACAAGGTTGTTTGGCTACTATGTTAAGGATAAATAATAAGTCATGGGAGGAATAAGGTAATCCAATTTGCATTGTCCAAAGATCAGGCTCACCCCTGTTCAGCAAATGAAGATCACTTATCAGTCGTATGGCCTTAGGTAAGTCACTTTACCTCTCTGAGCTTTACCTTTGTTTTAAAATTGGAAAAATATTAATGCCTATTTCATGAATTTCATAAGGGTTACAGAAATATAGGTAGCAACTGACATTTAGAAGGAGCTCAGTAGCTATTATTATGACCTACCCTGAGATACTTCTACTCCATTACATGAACTGTTAAACTTCATTACTTCAGCTGTAGTCATAAAACAGAAAAAAATGCATTTTAAAAATGATCCAAGTGATCATCTGGGGAAGGTAATAGGAAGTAGATTCCTCAAAGTTCACCTTGTCATAGTATTACATGCCCTGGAATCTGACATCAAGCCACTAAAGCAGAAGGGGGAAAAAAAGGAATTCTTTGGAAAAATCTCATCTTTGAGGTACTCTAGAGAAAGTGTAAATACTCTGTGATTTTCTGTGTGAAAATCACCATGTTTGAGTGGTGGGCCTCATTAATGGAGAGAGAGGTTTTGTAAGAGGAAGAAGTTCTAAGACTGAAGGGAGTCCCGGAAGGGAAGATCTTTAAACTCTACTGAATCAATGATCGCCACACCCAACTATGCATCAGAATCACTAGAAGGACTTGAAATATACCATAGATCTGTGACTACACATAAGATCTCAATCAGACTGGGAGGGGCACTTGTGCATCTGTACTCTAAAAAAGGAAGAAGACTCTGCAGTCCTAGATCAATATAAAGAACAACTATTCAAGGGCAAACTACTCCTTCCCTAATGGGGAAACTGAAATGAAACAGAGGAGAGAGAACTAAATCATGGTTCACACAAGTTAGTGGCCAAACCAGTGCTCTTATAACAGTGCCCTGCTACATTGCCTATGTTCTCTTTATTCAATAGAAATATAGATGACAGGTGGTGAATACAACAGTCAGAACACAAAGACTGCTTTAGGGTTCTGATGAAGATAACAAAGGGAGCAAAAGTTTGGTGCTCTATCTCTCACTCCTCAAAACACTCTTCTAATTTGGACATTATTTTCTCCATTTTGAGAGATAAAGGAATTGAAGCCCAGTAAAGAGAAGTTAACTCTCTCAAGACCACACAAATAGTCAAGTGGAAGAGCCATGATTCAAATCACATCTAACTGCATGCAAAGGATGTATTCAACCATTACACCATGCCACTATCCTGGTTTGGAACTCTTGCCTGGCAATTTTCCACTAGTTTTCAATACCTTGGATAGGCTGAAGCTAAGTGTAAGTGGATCTCCGGACTAGCAGATTAGCTATCTTTGCCTCTGATGAACAGAGAAATTCTACCCAAGGAAATACTGATCTTAAATTCAGGAAGTATAGAGACAAGCTTGCACTTAACACAAAGGTGTCTGTGATCTAACTTTTGCTTCTTTGAGTTTGTTTGTTTCTCTCTCCACTCTGGTACCCAGAAATAGTTGTCCTCATCTTGGAACAATATATAGTAAAAGGAGACCAGGACAGACTTGGTTTGGCTTACCCATAGTCAAGTCCATAAGAACTCTAGAGACTGCGGCTAGGGCTCAATCAGGTTTCTTGACAGTGACAAAGTAGGTTGGAAGGTTGGAGTGGAGATTAGCCCAATAATAGCCTGGGTTGTCTAGCTACTGGCCTGCACCCAAGCAGGCACCACGCCAAAGCGATGGCCAGCTGCCGCTTCTTTAAAAATTATGGCAGAGTGTTTGGAAAGCCAACAGAAAGGCACTTTGTTGAGGACAAAGGGAATGTTTTTGACTGTGATGTGCATTCTAATAAAGTACATGCTATAAAATGGATGCAGACAATAGAACCAGGAGAAACGAACCAAAGTGAAGATGGCCTTAATGAAAGTGCAACACACAAGTTAGCTTTATTACCAGTTCCTACTGCTGAAATAGTGGTGAATATACAAACTTGTGGGTTTAAGCTGTGTGTGTCCAGGTTCTTTGTGAAGCTAATGTGGTATTGGTGGTAAGAGAATTGCAATTACAAGAGAAATGAGAAATGCCTGAGGCTCTTCCCTGGTGGTCAGGGCCATGAGTGGACAGGAGCTCTGCTACTGACTGAATGTATAAACTTGCATTAGTCCTTTCTGCTCTCTTTAAATTAATATTCTCATGTGAAGAAATGAAGGAATTGAACTACAACACTGGGTTTCAAACTGTGTTCCTCAGAATCACATATCAATCAAAATGATACACCACATTCATAAAACAAAGGATAAAAATCATATGATCATCTCAATGGATGCAGAAAAAGCATTTTTCAAAATGCAATATACATTTATGATAAAAACTCTCAACAAAGTGGGAATAGAGGGAACATACATCAACATAATAAAAGCCATAAATGACAAACCCACAGCTAACATCAGACTCAACAGTAAAAACCTGAAATCTTTTACTCTAAGATCAGGAATAAGATAAGGATGTTCGTTCTTGCCATTTTTATTCAGCGTAGTATTAGCAGCCTTAGCTACAGCAATCAGACAAGTAAAAATAAGTAAAAGGTATTGAAACTAGAAAGGAAGATGTAAAACCATCACTATTTGTAGATGACATCATACAATATATAGAAAACTACACCAAACACTCCACCAAAGAACTATTAGAAAAAATGAATAAAGTTGCAGAATCCAAAATTAATATACAGAAATTTGTTTTAGTTTTATACACTAATAATGAACTATCAGAAATGAGGAAAATGATCCCATTTATAATTGCATCAAAAATACCTAGGAATAAATTTAACCAATGAGGTGAATGACCTGAGAACTATGACATTGATTTAAAAAAAATGAAGACAACAAAAATAAGTGGAAAGATATACTGTACTCAAGGGTGGAAGAATTAATATTGCTAAAATGTCCATACTACTTAAAGCAATCTACAAATTCAATGTAATCTGCAAGAAAATACAATGGCATTTTTCATAGAACTAGAATAAATAATCCTAATATTTGTATGATGCCACTAAAGACATCAAATAGCCAATGGAAAGTTGAGAAAAAGATGTAGGTATCAAACTTCTTGATTTCAAACTATACTACAAGGCTATAGTAATCAAAATGGCATGTCGCTGGCACAAAACAGACACGTAAATCAATGGACAGAAGAGAGAGCTCAGAAATAAACCTACACTTACATGGTCAATTAATCTATGACAAAGGAGGGAAGAATATACAATGGGAAAAAGACAGTCTCTTAAATAAATGGTGTTGGGAAAAAATGAACACCTACAGGCAAAAGATGAAACTAAACCACTTTCTTATGCCATATACAAAAAATAAACTCAAATGGAGTAAAGACTTAAATGTAAGACCTGAAACCATAAAATTCCTAGAACATAGGCGTAAACTCTTTGACACTGGTGTTAGCAATACTTTTTTGTATATATCTCCCCAGGCAAGGACAACATAAGCAAAAATAAATAAATAGGGCTACATTAAACTAAAAAGCTTTCATGCAGGAAAAGAAACCATCAACAAAATGAAAAGGCAACCTACTGAAAATAGAAGATATTTGCGTATGACACCCAATAATGGTTCACTATCCAAAATATATAAACACTCATACAATTCAATATCGAAATAGGAATAATCTGGTCAAAAAATGGGCAAAAGACCTGAATACATATGTTTTCAGAGAAGACATACAGATAGCCAAAAGACACATGAAAAGATGATCAATAACAGTAATCATCATGGAAATGTAAATCAAAATCCCAATGAGATATCGCTTCATGCCTGTCAGAATGACTAAAATCAATAAATCAACAAATGACAAGTATTGGCAAGGTTGTAAGGGAAAGGGAACCCTCATACACAACTGGTAGGAATGTAACTTGGTAAAGCCACTATGGAAAACAGTATGGAGGTTCCTCAAAGAATTAAAAATAGAACTACCATATGATCCACCAATCTTATGTCTGGGTATTTATCCAAGGAAATCAACATCACTAATTCAAAAAGATATATGCACTCTTATGTTCATTTCAGCATTGTTTACAATAGCCAAGATAGGAAAACAACCTAGGTGTCCATCAATAGATAAATGGATGAAGAATAGGTGGTACATATATACAATGGGATATTAATCAGCCATAAAAAAAGAATGAAATCTTGCCATTTGGAACAACATGGATGGACCTAGAGGGTATTCTGCTAAGTGAAATAAGTCAGACAGAGAAAGACAAATACCATATGATTTCGCTCTTATGCGAATCTAAAACAAAACCAGAAAACAAAACAGAAATAGAGTCATAGATACAGCAAAATGATTGTTACCGGAGGGGAAGTGGTAAGGAATGGGAGAAATAGGTGAATGGGATTAAGAAATACAAAGTTCTAGCTATACAATAAATCAGTCATGGGGATGGAATGTACAGCATAGGGAATACAGTCGATAATATTGTAATAACTTTGTATGATGACAGGTGGTTACTAGACTTGTGATGATCACCTTTGTAAGGTATATAAATGTCTAATCACTATGCTGTACCCCCGAAACTAATATAATATGGTATGTCAACTATACTCAAGTTAAATAAAACAAATAAAAATAAAAGGAGAGCATGAAAAAGATCAGTTCCTATATAATCTACCACATTAGAATTAGAGGAATCATTACAAGATGTACAGAGTTTCCTCAAAGAGGAGACAAGGAGCATTGTTCAAGCTAATATAAAGCTTCTTAGTGACGAGAAACAATTAACACTTCCATAACACAGTATCAAAATGCACAAATGATTTCATGGCATTCAGAAAAGCTTGGCACAGCTGCTGGGTACTATTTAGCAAAAAGGTGGATGAAAAATGAGCAGGCACAAAAATAGATTTACTTTTCACCTCCAGATCATAATTATGTTCAACTCAAGACAAAGAAAACAGATGGGAGTTAAAAGTTCAGCCACCAGAAACAGAATCTCCATTAACTTTCTTGGCACATAGTAGGCACTCAATAAACACTACCTGATGGTTAAGAGAATGCCCTAAATCACTCACTGGTAGGAACATTAAACCCTTTCAGGTCACTAGATTCCTTTTTCATGAGTCATGAAATTCCTACTCTAACTTTCTGAGCATCTGCTTAGAAGCTCCCTCCGGACAAGGCCTTCTGACCACTCCCATTGCTGGACAGCTCTCAGCATTCTTGCAGTTACAAACTGGTGTGTAGCAGTTTGGGGGACAAATTACCTGGGAAAGAGTTAATGAGCATCCCTACACATTGCCTTAGAGGCTAGTGTTTCTTTTGCTAGCCAATCTCCATTAAATGCCTCCCTGGAATGATGCAGCCTACGTAACTCCCATGACTGGGCTCAGTGCATCCCTCTGACCTTCTCTGTGTCCCCATCTCATCACAGCAGTGCACATCTACACACTTGCTACTTGCTGTATACAACATTGGATCGTTGGAGTTATTCTCTGTGCAGTTATCTGACCGGCCTTGTTACACTGCACACCCCATGGGAATAAGCAGAAAACAAACCAAATAGAATCTTCGTAGTTGGTGTTTTGCTTACACAAAGTCCTACTTAACTTGTCTGATTTGCCTCATTTGCAAACACGCCCTTTGAATGTTTAAAATGTTTTTAAAAGAAGTGTGATTAACTGGAAAATTATTACAGTTCAAGTTCTTTGACTTCGGTCAGGATCAACTAGGTATGCCTCAGTTTTAGCATCTGCAAAACTGGGGTAGTGGGTAGTGATATTCCAGGCACTCACAGATATGTTCAACAAATATTTGTTGATTCAACAAGTATTTGACAGCTATTGTCAGCCAAGCCGTTGGCTAGGAGCTAGAGTTTAACTGTCTTTTTTTTTTTTTAATACAACTATAGACCCTACTTTCACTAAGTGTCCAGTATATAAGGAGAGTTAAACATTAAGCAGATAATGTCTTCAAAGTATGATGTATGACTTGATAGGGAAGTTGCAAGGATACTACAGAGACATACAGCAGGAGTGAATTCAGTTCTAACCGAATCTATACAGCAAGATTTCATTGAGGGTAAGGCCAGACCTATAAGAGAAGTGAGGTTGAGGTAGAGTTTTCTAGGCAATGAATAGCAAATGCAAATAAAGGATCTGGGGTCTGACAAAGCTTAACTCTAGATCAGAAATCAGCAAATGATGGCCAAAGGACCAAATCCGGCCCACCACTTTTTTTCTATGCCCTGCAAGCTAAACGAGATACCTAGCTTTTTAGAGGCTAGGTAGAATTTTAGTAGAATCAGAGTTTATTTGAAATCTGAGACTTTCTAAATATCGCCAGAGTTGATCAACCTTCTTAGAGAGAGGGAATGCAGTGGATATTGCTACTTTCTTCTGCCATATAATATCTAAGACATCGAACAATATATAGTCCCATCCATCCAAGGAGGCAAGCACAAGAGTACATAGCTTGAGATAAATGTAAACCATCAGAGTAGAGGCCAGCCAGCTGTTCCATCCACACCTGACCCTTAACCTGATGGATTCCCACTACAGGCCCTTTGTCTTACTAAGGAAAGAACAGCAGGGGAACATGCTGTTTCCTTGATCTGAATGCCCTTCCCAGGTCATGCCCTTACCTGTACATCTTTTCTTCCTCCAGGTCATCATTTGCATTTCAGCTCGCTTCAGAAGACTTCCTTAACTCCTCTTTCAGGCAGTACCTCTGCTCTATGCTTCTGATGCCCTCTGTGATTACCTCCACATTGTATTGTGATCTACTCACTTGAATCTCCACCTCCTTCAGAGCAGCAGCAGCATTCATCTGCTCACCAATTTACCCTGGTGCATAGAACAGCACTTGGTACAAAGCAGGTACTCAGAAAATATATGTTAAGTTAATGCTAGGATATGTGGTACATGGTGCAAGGTGTGGAACAGATAGGTTCCACTCCATTCCCCTTTAAGTCCAGTTTTACTGAAGAGGTGGTTTCCTACGTTCTTTCACCAAGCATCATACAAATGGGCCTGATGTCAGAAGTTATCAATGGGAGCGAGAAGATTCTAGAATGAGTGAAGAAAACTCAGACTGGGTACATAATTTGTGGGGCCACTACAAAACAAAAAAGCAGCGTGAGCCTGGTTCAAAAATTAAGAATTTCAAGATGGCGACAGCATAGAATTAAACCAAGCACATATCACACACTCATGAAACCAGCCCTGCAGAAACTCTTAAAGACCAGAAGTCTCTCTAATGTTCGTAGCTAACAAAAAGGGAGTGTGAAAAGAAAGTTGTTTTTATTTTTGGTATTTTGATAATTTTTTTTTGATGTGTCAAGTCTATCAATCATTTTCTTTGTGATTTCTGCTTTTCTACTTCTTACAAGTTCTGAAAATTATTACATAGCAAGAGGGTATGGAGACAAAGATTAATTCACCTGTGCGTGAGGGCGATTTCATTTAATTTCTTAGGTTAACATAAAGTTGTTAAGACAATGATGTATAAATCAAATCGCAAGGGGGAATATTCACTTCTTCCACACTTTTTAGAAAATATCAACAGCTGTAAAATTCAGGGGCATTGTCTTGACTATACAATCCTACTGGGTCATAATTCAAAACTAGTTAAAACTTTTACAAGCCAAAAAGAAATGGAAATACATTTATTTCCTTCCTTTCTCCCTCCTTAACTCCCTTCCTTTCTCCCTCCTCTCCCTTCTCTTTTTCTTTTCTGTCCTTGTTTTTCCCCTTCCTCCCTCCCTCCTTCCTTTCATTCTATCTTGGACTGAAACACCCTGAGTCCTGATTAAGTGCTGGCACAATTCTGGGTACTGCGAAGCCAAAGTAGAAAAAGATATTGTCTCATTAAGTAGAGAACATCGTGAGGGCTGGGTTTGGCGTGTAAGCAATGAGAAACAACAGCAAAGCAGATGCTACACTGAAAGCATGCAAAAGTACAAATGAAAGAGGAAAGCAGGCTGAAAACTACCTTAGATGTAGTGCTTAAGAGCTGATTCCTGAAAGGGGAGTAGGCAATATCTAGACAGAGGACAACGAAGCTTCCTCAGGCAAAGGGAAAAGTATGTGGAAAGATAACGAAGTTGTAGAAATAATGTATGTGTTTACTGTTTATTTACCCAGTATAATGTAAGTATATGAAGAAAGGAACTTTTGTCTCTTGCTCACTGCAATATAGTGTCTAGACATAAATGTCCACTGAATGAATGACTGCTATATTCTGGAACTATAAGTATTTTGGTATGACTGGGAAATAAACAGGGATGATGAGAGTTGAAACTGGATGGAGAGGTAACGAACTGGGCAGAGGTTTGTATATATCAATCTAAGGAGTTCAGGCTTTATTGTGCATAGGCAATGGGGAGACACTGAAAGATGCTGAAAAGAAAGGTGGCACGGTCAACTGCATTAGAAAATGTATTCCGACATAAGGGTGGTAGGAAGTGAAAAACGTAGAGAAGGATTGACTGGAGGTAAAGTGGTCCTTTAAGCTATTGCCATCATTGATGATTGAGATGAGAGCATAAACTAAGATAGTGGCAGTGGAGAAGGAGAGGAGATCTACTTAAGAAGCAAACTCAAGAGAACTTTGTGATGGAACAGATTTGGGAGAGGGTAGGTGACAGAGAATCAAACTTCTGGGCTGACTTCTAGGTGTCTGACTTATTTGATGGTGTCACAAAGATTTGAAATACATGGGGGCAGAGCAGTATGTCGGGGAGGATGATCGATTAGGACATACAATAGCAATACAGCAATATAACTTGTATAATGCCTACAAAATAAAATGAGTTTGCGGGGTGTCATATTTGTGAAACTTGTCATAAGATAACACAGTATGTTTTTCATTACTAGTGTCATTTTCTTATAAGAGTGCTGGCTTCTGAAATCAAAAGGCAATGTATTAGGCATTCCTTTTAATTAGCACATCACTACAACACACTGGAGAGCTGATGGCTTTCCATTGCTTCTCATGTATAACCAGCAGCAGGAAATTAAGTTTGCAATTCTAACACCAACAGAAACTCCGAAAGCCACCTGATTCAATGGCTATATTCATACATCCCTCCTGCTTTGTTGGCAGACAAGTCACTCAAGCAAATCAATCAGGCCCATTTTTAACTGGTAGACTCACCTGCCATAAGGGTTGTGCATGTCAATGACAACAATCTTGGACTAAAATAAATGAAAGACACAGAGATCTGAGTATGTGTGTGTGCCTGCCTAAGTCAAGGACACCTAATGCTATAATGCCAAAATGGAGAGAAGAAAAGGAAATCCAGGCTTTGTGAGCACTAACAATGCTTTGGCCACCTTACATCCACCACTCTCATTTAATCTTCATGGCAGGCTTAACTGATCGGAAGGTAGATACAATCTGTAAAATTTTAAGTTTCATGAGGGCAGGGAGAGTGTTTTATTGGTCAATATACCAACCGTTCCTAGCACAATGCCTGACACATGGTTACAACTCAATAAGCATTTTTTAAAACAATTTAATGGAGAGAGAGAAGGAGGGTGGGCCTCAAGACCCATTTTACAGTGACTCAGGCAGTTAGTAAGAGGCACAGCTGGGATTTATATGTTATTTACCCCATAATCAAAGCTTGTTTTCTTGCCATATTGTTCCTCTCAATGAGATAGGTAGGGGAGAAGAAGAACAATGTGCCCCCCGCCCCGCCCCGTCTAGGGTTTAGCGGGCTACAGAAACAGTGACAATTCAGATGCTCCTACAAACAGCCTTCTCTAAAAGACTTTGACCCAGAGCTTGCCATAATGTTTCTAGTTCAAGCGTGTTCCACTTCTTCCAAATACACCTTCAGGAGAAATTTCTGTTCCCATAAAGCACCCAGTGGGCCCATTATATCTGCCCATTATATCAAGTGACCAGTGCACTTGAGAGTTGACAGATCACTTCTACACTGACCTTATCTACTTAAGTTTTCAGCCTTTCAGATTTCTCTGAGTCCCCAAACATTATCCAAACTTCTTGCAGTACTCAAAAGTTATTTTCAAATATGACAAGGAATAAAACGCTTTTAAGTATTACACTTGAAAAATTTTAGATAAATACCATATTTAGAGGCTTAAGTAATGACCATATAACAGTAGCACTAATTCTTTTATCTTTTAGCAAACTCATTGGCAACCTGATTAAGAGTAAAATTCAAAACCCTGGCCTCAGCTGTTAAACATTCAGTAGGTTCAAGATGCACTTACTCTCCTGGACTTCGAAAAAGGAGCATTTGTAAGTAATGTAACATAGTATAAGTAAGTTCAAGCAGAACTGATCACAGTGGCCCACCACGCCAGTGTTCCCTGGTAAGATGTAGGATAGAGTATTGCCAAGGGCCCTGAAGTCAAACAAAGATAGATTTAATTCCTGGCTCCACTACTTATTAGCTGTGTAACTTCTGGCAAGGTACCTTAGCCTCTCCCTACCTCAGTTTCCTCACCTGTAAAATGGGAACAACAGTACATACACCTCATAGGGATGTAGCTGGAATTAAATAAAATGTTACATGTACAGCACTTCACTCAGAGCCTATTGCACAGTAAGTACTCAATAAATGCTAACTGTTTTGAATGTTATCTTGAGCACATTAACAGAATCACATGAATCAGTTTGGTGGTTTATTTTTATTTCAAGAGGATCCTTCCTTTAAAGAGTTTATATTTTGGAAGTACAGATAAGACAAATACATGAGACATAAAGGATCACACCATCTGAAAGGTATACGTTCAGTAAATAATTATTCCATGAATAACTGAATGAAAGGCTCACATAGGAAGCAGAAAACACCAGAGTTAAAGCATGGAGGTTATGTATGACCATGAGGCTCATTCAGAAAGCAATTCCTGGTCTCAGGCTAGCACAGTGAACCAGAGGACCATTGTAGGAACCTATTTCAGGTCCTACAATGCCCCCATGGGATCAGTACCCCATTGAAAGGAAAACGATAAGGAAACCAGATCATTTACCGCCTCTAAGATATTGAGCCCCAAATGGTCACCATACCCAATGGGTACTAATTTCCTTACAGAAGCTTCCCTTGGTCTCAGTGGGGGTCACTTGGGCTAATAGTGGAGTTGAGTGCTGGAGCAATCTGAATTGGGCTGATCCAGAAGAAAGACTGAAGGCAAAACCTACAATTTCCTACTGAGGATCAAAGCCACATCAATAGGCGATTTCAGGGATGGAAAGTGTAACAGGGGTAAGAGGCCAGGAGTTCAGTGAATATGGAATTGGAGAATATAGACTAGAACAAAGTTGTGGAAAACATAAGGAGCTGAAAAGACTATGGCTTTAACAGAAGCTGGCTGTCCATATCTCTTTACTGTTAGTTGCTAGGTATATGATGAGTTACTTAAAAGAGTATGAGCAGGAATCATAATGGATCTCTCTGGCTGGTGCCATTTCATTCATTTTATAATACAGGCTGTTTAGGATCCCATGACCCTGAGAACAAGAGCTCAGGCAAGACTGCCACCCTGCAGAAGCCTGATCTCTATAGTTCTGCCAAGTTGCCACACCACGACCTCATTCTCACTTCTCAACACCCTTTGCACTTAATCATTATCTCCTCTCTCTACCTCTAAGTCTTCAATTCTTAAATATTTAATGAAGGTTAGGAGAAATCCTCAACTCTATAGGAAAACTAAGAAAAGAGAAATTTAACAATATATCAGACTGGCACGATATGGGTTTTGGACTTTACCAGATAGCATTTCAGTTATACGTATTATATCAGATTTTTTTAACATTCGTCACACACCTCACTAAAAGAGACCATGGAGACTTCCAGTCAAGATAGTGGAATATGTACATGCTATGCTCACCCCTTCTCATGACCACATTCAGAATTACAACCAAACTACAGAACAACCTTCATTGAGAATGGCCTGAAATCTGTCTGATCAGAAGTACTGTAACCAAAGATATACAGGAGACTGGTAGGAGGGGAGGAGATGCAGAACAAGTTGGTCCTACACCCACATGTGACAGTAAATAATGAGAAGGATATCTCAGCTGTGGAGGTCCTCCATGAAAAGCAAGGGGTCCCAGCCCAGGGTGGGCTGGGAAGAGAAGTCCCCACAACCTCTCTCTGTCCAAACCGGCAAAGATTGTGCCTAGGTGAGATAGAGGAAGGCTGGAGTCTCAAGCATTACTCTTAAAGGGCCCATAAATGAACTTACTCACTGACAGACTCACACACTCTGAGCTCCAGCACTGGGGAAGCAG
Organism: Pteropus medius; assembly: GCF_902729225.1. Taxonomy (NCBI): domain Eukaryota; kingdom Metazoa; phylum Chordata; class Mammalia; order Chiroptera; family Pteropodidae; genus Pteropus; species Pteropus medius. The sequence goes on along the minus strand of NW_024340698.1, from coordinate 3,208,072 downwards.
CGTGAAAGGCCCCAGGGATATATGGAGAAGAACTGAATTGTCTGGCTTCAGGGCAAGGGATGGAGGGGCAGCTTTCATCTAACAGAAGTTCTGGCAGAAGCCATTGTTTCTTTGTTGAGCCCTTCCCTCAACCAGCCTGCAGACATAAGCAAGTGCCATGTCTGAGTCTCCATCAACCTGGTCAACACCATTCACTTCTCCCTACTGATTCCCTGAAACCCTGCCCATCCAAATTCCAGGCCCACCCAAGACACTTCCAGTGACTTTTCCATATAAACAGCCTACTTTGGCTCATGCTGTGGACTTTCCTAAAATCTCTCAAAGGCTCTCAAACCCCAAACAAGTAGCATCTGGCTTCAGCTTGCCCTATACCTCTTGCTAAGCAGCCCCAATCACAACACTAGTGACAGCCTGCTTTAGTTCGCAGCTTAGCTTCTCCCAGGCACCTCCAGGCCCACTACAAGTGACAACTATATGCGGATCACTTTGTAACTCATACCAAGTGATCCCTGGGAAGGGCACAGGCAACAGCTGACCTTGGCCTGCACCAGAGGCCCTCCCAAGAGGCTCCAGAAACAATACACTCAGTGGCCAGCTCAGACAACACCAGAGAATCACCCAACCATTTCCACAAATGACAGACCCAAAGGGCAGATTCAGCAGGCATGAGAGCCCTGCTAAAGTGAATCCTGTTCCATAGGGTCAGCCCCTACACAACAGCTCATCCACTGTAATCACAGTCAGTCCTCACAACCAATCAGCCTGAGGGGCAATCCTTCCCATTGACATACAAACAGCAATCAAGGCTCAACTACAACAGGAGGACATATACAACCCACACGAAGAACACATTTTGGGCACACAGCTCAGGTGACCAGGGAGACTACACCACTGAGCCCCACAGGACACCTACTACATAAGGCCACTCTACTAAGATCAGATGATATAGCAGCTCTACCTAATACACAG
>NW_024340698.1:3180328-3191121 GCF_902729225.1 Pteropus medius | reverse complement strand
TTTCTTTTTTTTTTTTCTTTCTGTCTTTATTTTTTTTGTAAATTGTCTTCTCACATCTTTCCCACATTTTTCTGTAAAGATTTTAGTCATTTAGCCCTCAAATTAAGAGTCCATTATATATTAAGTATGTTGGCCTTTTGTGATACGGTGAAAAAATTTTCTTCCAGTTTGTTAGTTGTCTGTTGACTTTGGTTATGGTGTTTCATAGTGCAATTGTTTTTAGTTTCATGTAGTCATATTTAACAAACTTTCCCATACTTAATTATTTTTGTATCTGGAATTTGAGTGATTGTTAGAAAGCCTTTCCCTACAACAAAGTTTATGGGGTATTCACCCAATTTTTTCTAGCATTTATATGGTTTCATTTATTACATTACTTACCTGTTTCATTTGTTGTTTTTTTTTCTTTTACATAGTGTGAGATAAGCATAATTAAACAATTACAGTAATGGAGCACAATGTATGCAATGAATACTCCTGATCACATGCTGATATAAATAAATAATTGAATGCATAAACAAATAGAGGGAAAGGGCAGATCTTCTTCAATATAGAGTTCAAATTAATAAATGTAGAAGGAGTGATATCAATAGAGCATGACCATTGGGCAAAATCACAAAAATAATTATTACAGTCAAGAAACATCGAATGGGTGGTAAAATTACTGAGCAAATCTATAATAAAAACCAGATATTTACATAAACTCAAAGTATTTCCCCACAAGATACTAATTAATACAAAGAGAAAACTACTATCTTTACAGTGCTATCACCTGGTGACACCACATCAACCAAGTGATCAAAGTTATTATTACCAGTAAGGAGACGAGATGTAGTAAAATAATTACCTCTTAATATGATGCGATGGAAAAGACATGATATTGCTTCTGTGTTATTCCTGTCAAAAATTTGTAATCTGAATTTAATCATGAGGAAACCAGACAAACCCATATTGAGTAACAGTCTGAAAAAAAAAAAAAAACCCACCTGACCAGCACTCCTTGGAAGTGTCAAGGTCAAGCAAGATAAGAAAAGACTGAGAACTCTAACAGATTAGGAGAGACAAAGAAACTAAGGAGACATGGCATGCAATGTGAAATCCTAGATGGGATCCTTGACCAGCAAAAGGACATTAATGGAATAAATGGTGAAATAGGGATAAAATCTATCGTTTAGTTAATGGTATAATATCAAGGTTTGTGTTCTAGTTTCAATAATTATACCATGGTAGTACAAGAAGTAAAATTAGGTAAAACTGAATAAAAGGTATATGGGAACTCTGTATTAATTCTACCACTTTTCAGTAAGCCTAAAATTATTTTAAAGAAGTTTGAAATACTCCCTCCTTGCCAACTGATCTATTTTATCCAAAGTGAACAAACAGCTTAAGGAGTAAAGCAGCTGCCCCCATCGACACTTAATGAGCATGCGTCTCTAAGACAACAGAATACTCAGGTTTAAATTCTAGTTACTGGTTAACCATCAGAGTTAAATACCACCCTTTATAGAAAGGCTTTCTTGTCATGGTGATGAGCAAAGAACAGAGACATAGTAACCAGACAAACCAAATTCTCACTCTTTTGCACATCATAGCTATATGGTCTTGATTAAGTGTCTTAATCTCTCAGAACCTAACTTTCTATATCTGTCAAATTAAGATGACTCCCACCTCGCCATAACTTGTAATAAGGATTAAATGACATACTGTGTTGTTAAAAGGATTAAATGTTTAAGGTGTAAACGTGCCTGTGTCAGGAACTTAATAGATGCTTAATAAGTAATCACTACTGTTTCCATTATTTTTATTATCATGCCACTTGACCCAATCTTTCCTCTCAGGATCAATGCATTTAAAATTATTGAAACTATTTCTAGTGATTAGAAAAATCATGATTTTCCTGCTTTATCAGACTAGAGACTGCTGGATTCTGGAAATAGGATGCAGCCCCTCCAGTTTTGTAATTTATCTTATTCATCTCAGGCTGCTATAACAAAATACCAAAGACTGGGTGGCTTAAATAATAGTCATTCCCTGTCCTACAGGCTGAGAAGTCCAAGATCACGGTGCTAGCATGGTCAAATTCTGGTGTGAGTTCTTTGCTTAGTTTGCAGAGGGCTGCCTTCTCACTATGTCCCCATCTGGCAGAGAACACAAGAGCTCTGTTCTCTTCTTTTTCTTATAGGACACTAATCCCATCATGGAGGTCCCATCCTCATGACCTCATCTAACCCTAATTACCTCCCAAAGGCCCCAACTCCAAATACCATCACTTCAGGGTAGTGCTTCAACATATGAAATTGAGGGGTACATAAACATTCAGTGCATAGCACTGTTGTTGTTTTATTGTCTTTTTAAATTTTCCAATACCATTTTTCTTGGTAGATATGATTTCGAAATTTGAAAATAAAAACACTTGAAACATGTAATTCTTATATAAGAAAAGTCGATCTATTATTTCAAGATACTTTCTCTTATATTTCCCCATACATACAATGTGTGTACACAGATACTATGAATTATACTGAACATATAGTGTGTTTTTTCACTTAACATTTGCATCAATACATTATATAAACTTATTTAGGAAACATTGGGGATTTAGAGTTTTTAATCATGTTTAATATTTCATCGGAGCAACGATTATAGTACTAACTCTCTAATGTTGCATATTCTTTGGTTTGCTTGGTCATTATTCATATAAACAATGTTATAATATACTAAAAGATGCATAAACAAGGATCTCCACCTTTGAGAATATTGCCTTATATCAGTAAATATTGACAAAATGCTTTTTAACAATTGCATTACATTTCATCATGTGTTCTATTTTCTTAACTAACTTTCTATTATTAGACAAAGGTTGTATCTAACATTTGGCTATGAGAAATACCTCTGCAACAAACTTCCTTGAAAAAATAGCCTAATGCACATCATTATTCTTTATTTCAAATGAATTCTTAAAAGTAGAATTGCTGGATCAAAACCTTCACAACTTTTTAAGGTTTTGATACATAATGCCAAGTTGTCCTCAAAAAGGGTATATTATTTCAATCCCTGACTAGGAAGCTATGAAAGTGCTCCCTTCTAACATACACCATTATATTTTTTAATCTCCTCTCTTTTAGTATATAAAAAATATTTCACTTGTATGTGTGGGTTCAGACTATGAGCATTTTGGATCTCTGTTTTACTGATGTCATCTATACGACATGTAGAGAGGTTTGGCAGCATCATCCAAAAAGTGATGTCTGAGTAAGTGTTGCTTTATAGGGACAGTAACGACAATGCAAAAAAGACATAAAGTAGGTCCCTATCTCTCCTATTTTTATAGGGCATGGGGAAGTTGATGTTCAGGGGAGTTTAAAGGTCAGCAAGGAGATCAGGGGGACTGGCATTCCCACCCCAATTCCAACCTCCTGGGGTTGCCAGTGGCTTTGGGGTGAATGCAGCCTAGACCTAAGCTTTACCAAATCAAAAGCTAAAAAAGTAACCTTCCCTTATAATTCAGTTATCCCTAAGATTGGCTAATCCTCCTCCTCATATCTTTCCATGCAGCATGACCCATCTTGGCCAAAAAAAAAAAAAAAGCAGAGGAGGGAGAAGGGGGATAGGGAAAGAAGCGCCCAGCTTCTGGGCTTGGGAGGTCTCCCAAGCATAACTAGAACATATTTTATTCGCTTCAGCATTTGGCTCCACAACAGTACTTGAGATGACAGTCTGTGAGGTGCCTCAGGGCCAATCACATGGCTTCCCTACCGATGTCCTATCTAGGTTGCTCCAGCCTCCCTGGTCCCAGCGTGTCTCCAGTTTGCCTTTTGCATGGAGATCCAAAAAGAAATGGGGCACTCAAGGGACAGTTGCTTTCTCCTACACCGTACAAATATGCTCATTTCTTAATTTTAGGTTTTGTGTTTTTAAGAAAGATGAAAATGCACTAATTCCTTTCAGTCAAAGTCACATTTTGTTTAACGTCTTTCTAAATATATTAATTTCCTTCCCTCATACCAAATACTAAGAACTGACCTCTGTGGTAAATAATTCAGCAGTCTGTCAAATGACTTAATGTTCAATAACTACTCATTTTAATCTAGAAGATAGATGATAGATATACAGATATGTTATAAAAAGAGAATATGTTATGTGTATATGTAAATATATATATGTGTGTATACATAAACACACACAGGAAATCAACAGCCGTTTGGCTGTATGAATAAAGGCACTATGAATAAAGGTAGGGAGGAAGGAAGTAGCATTCATTCAGAGACTATACTATATGCTAGGTGCTATAATTATATTATCTCATTTAACCTTTGAAGTAACCCTTTAAATAGGAACAGGGCCGCACAGCAGGAGGTGAGTGGTGGGGGAAGAAAGCTTCATCTGTATTTGCAGCCGCTCCCCAGCACTAGCATCACCGCCTCAGCTCCACCTCAGATCATCAGGCATTAGATTCTCATGGGAGCACTGGTCCCTAGTGCCATAAAGGTTGGGGACTGCTTTAGAGGCTTTCACACCTCGAGTTTCCCCCAATCACAGAGAATGTTTTCAGTAATTCTGTATAAAGTGACTTCACTTGCATTGTGTTAATTCAGGATGGTTCGAAGTAGAGACAAGTAAGTAGATAGAACTCATTACAAAATCAAGGGCCAAGATATATCATTTCTTTCCAGCCTCACTGATCATGTTTTGCTGTGGAGACCAGTGGATGGAACCCCTTACAAAATAGAGGCCCAAAGTATGTTCCCAACCCTTAAATCTTCCAGAATGTATCAAATGTCTCTAGTAAAGCTGCATAAAAGTAAATCCACTTTGGAGGACTTTTCTCAGTGAAAATGAGTGGTAAACTGAACTCCGTAAAACATATGACCTCAACTCTATCAAATGTCTCAAGTAATTCAGCATTGGAATTACCAGCACTCCCAGGCCAGGGAAGTTTGCAGTGAAGACAAGTAGATCAAATTCTTTAGATGGATAGCCAACCTTGCATAGACAAAAAGGTTGGAGTGGACCTTTGAGCCCCAAGGGACTCTATTGTCCATCATCAAGGATTTTCCATTCTTTTATTTACTATTTTCTAAACATTTTAAAACATCTTCGTTGAGATATAATTCACATACCATATAATTCACCCTTTAAAGTGGACAATTCAATGGTTTCAGTATATTCACAGAATTGTGCAACCGTTACTACGATCAATTTTGGAACATTTTTCATCAACCCCAAAAGAAACTCCATACTCTTTAGCAGTAGACCCCCGTCACCATTTCCCCCAACACATCCTTGGGCAACTCCTAATGTATTTTCTGTCTCTATAGATTTGTTTATTCTAGACATGTCAAATAAATGGAATCATACAATAATTTTCAAAATAACGGAACTCTGAAAAGAAGTCATTTTAACTTCTTATAAAGATGGAAATGGGGGCTTAAAGAAATTTACAACTTTCTCCATGGTCACACAGGTGGAAACTGCTGAAGCCAAGAAGGAAAGTAACCTAAAGCCAATGCTATTCTTATCTTTCCCTTCTAAACTTTCCAAAAGACCTGGATTCTAGCCCTGCCTTAGCCACTGTTTCGTTTTGTGAAATGGAATGATTCGACACATACTTTGGATGATTGGTAGAAAAGACTTGGTGATAGTATATCTACAGGTGTTCAGAGACAGAGAGCTTCTAGATTGAGTAATTGGGTGGATGAAGGTTCCATTTACTGAAATGTGTAAAAAGTAAAGGAAAGGTAGGTCAAGAGAGACACGTTAAGTAAAAAGCCAAAGTAATACTACAGGAAAAAAAATATTCACATTATGAGGATCTCCACAGTGCAATAAAGATTAAAACATGGCAAAAATAAAAAAGATAATAGATATGAAAGACAGAATTAACTTATTTATTATAGGCATTCCTAAGGAAAAAACCAGAATAACTAAAAGACAAACAATAATTAAAAATATAACGATAATTTAAAAGGATAACTTTCCTAAGCCGAAGAAAAAATTGAGCAAATTTCTAAAATGAGTTTCACAAACTTCAAGCAAAACCACTGAAAATAGATCAACACCTAGATAAACACAAGGTGTATATGCATGCACACAAGCACATGCACATATGTGTGTCTGTGTAAAACCATGTAATAATCCAGTCTAGATAAAAAGGTCAGTTATAAAACAACTATTGGCTTTCTCTGGGGATGTTTGTTTTTTTACCTTCTGATATTTAGTACTGCATAATTTTTTTTAGAAAAAAACTAACACCTTAATGGCCACAGAGTTATGGAATAAAAGGACTAGCAACCATTGTTACATCGTTAAAAACTATCATGTTTATCCTGGAGAAGCAGCACAGAGTAATTGAAAAACCATCAAACCAGGGGCTCTAAGATCTGGCTAGTAGTGTGGTCATATGAAATTAGTCGACCTCCTTAAGGCTTGGCTCCTTCCTATCTCATAACAGTGTAATTAAAAAAAAAAACTTTCTCAAGACTTTGTAAGAAAGATAAAATGTGATGCTTTTTACTTACTTAGAATTACAGATTCACTTGTAGAATCAGCATAATGGTTTTCACTTTCCTTTCTTAAAGTGATTGTGCTCTGTTCTTTCCTTCTCAGCAGAGATTTGTAGTTGAGACAGCGCGACCCAAGGAGACATAAAAATTCCTTCCTTCTTTCTCTTTTCGTTGGGACAATAACATAGCTATAAACATCTCCCTTTTGCACAGAAAGTAACAACTCTCTTGACAGTCTAGGTTCTCTAGAACTTGATCCAATCCTGCTTAATGAATCATACCACACTCCCTCACCAGAGTAAAGCTGACCAGTCTTCCTATACATTATTGATATTTGATCTATTTTCAATCACCCATTCCATTTAGTGGGGCCTGGATCATGCCCTCCCTAGTATCTTTGTTAAATGGAGTTGGTTGAGCATTGAGGAAAAGAGCAATGTTAAGAAAGCTTAAATTCCACCTCTGCTATGATGATTTTCCCGAGGACTGCAGCCATCATTGAAATTCTATAATTCAGGGTTCTAGTCAAGGTGGCGTAATAGATAGACAATATGCTGGCCTCCTCCCACAACAACTTCAAAATTACAACTACAGAATAAGCATCATTGAGACTCACCTGAAGTCTAGTTAAACAGAAGTTCTATAACTAAAGACATACAGAAGAAGCCATCTTGAGACTGGTGGGTGGGGCAGAGACATGGAATGAGTTGGTCCCACAGCCACATGTGGTGGTTAAAAATCAAGAGGGATATCATGGCTGCGGAGGTCCACCTGAGGAGCGAAGGGTCCCAGCCCCGCACCAGGTTCTCCAGCCCTGGGTTCCAGTGCTGGGGAGAGAAATCCCTACAACTTGTCTGTGAAAACCAACGGAGATTATGGCTGAGTAAAACGAACATTGGCTGAAGTCTCAGGCATTCCTCTTAAAAGGCTCACACATGAACCTCCTTGCTGACAGACTTACTCGCTCTGAGGCTCTAGCACTGGGGCAGCAGCTCCAAAGACACCAGGGACATATGAGGAACAACTTATTGTCTGGCTTCAGTGTGAGGGCTGGAGGGATGACTTTATCCCGGACAGAAGTGCTGGTAGAATCCATTGTTTCTTTGTTGAGCCCTCCCCCACCCAGCCTGCAGATGCCATATCTGAGTCTTCATCACTGGCGGTGCCCTGAGACCCTGCCCTATCCAACTTGCTGGCCCACCAAAGCCACTTCCAGTGGCTTTTCCATACAAATAGCCTGTCTTGGTTCATGCTGCGGACTTTCCTAAAATCTCTTAAAGGATCACAAATGCCAAACAAGCAATATCTGGTCCCAGCATACTGCGTACCTCTTGCTAAGCAGCCCCAAGCCCAGCACTAGCAGCAGCTGGCTTCGGTTCACAGCTTAGCCTCTCCCAGGAACCTCCAAGCCTAGCACAAGGGGCATAGATACAGACAACATTTTGGTGGTTGCTAGACAGAAGAGGGGTTGCATAAAATGTGTGAAAAAAGGGAAGGAATTAAGAAGTAGAAACTGGTAGTTCCCAAATAGTCATGGGGATATAAAATATAAGAATATAAGTCGATAATATACTAATAACTATGTATGGTGTCAGATGGGCACTATTTATTGTGGTGATCATTTCTTAAGTTATATAAATGTCTAGTCACTATGCTGTACACCTGAAACTAATCTAATATCGCATGTCAACTATAATTGAAAAATAAAAAATAATTTAAAATATTTTGTAATTCAAATTTTCCAAAATGTGGTATAAATAATGCGATTGATGTCATATTCTTTAATTTCTATAACCCACATTTTGATACTGTTCTATTTACTATTTTAAGCATATTTAATTGTATGCCAAAGTCCAGTCTAATTCTCTTGGTGGTTAGGGGTATGAAAGTATGATGTCCAAAAAGAACGTGTAATGACATGAGAAAATGTTTATGGTACAGTGAAGTTAAAACAAATCAAGATATAACATTGTATTTTATATATGATCTCAACTAGAAAAAATATACAAAGAATGAAAGACTGTATGGTGAAATGTTGGCGGTGATTATGACTAGGTGATGAAATTGTGACTAAAATGATAGATAAAATAAATCGATAATAATTCTAATTCCCACAATGACCAAGAACTACATTTATAAGTTTAAAAAATTATGATATACTTCAAGAGGTAAATATTAGGCCTCCATCCCCTAAATATTATAATACTTCTAAATGGTAAGTCATTATCTAAGGTTTAATTTTTAACTAATTTTATTAGAAATAAAGAAGTTTATTATATGGTTACATGTAAAATGTATCTTTAACACAGCAATATAGCCTAAAAATAAGTGACACAATAATAGCATATTTACAGGGAAAAATCGATAAATCCACAATTATAGTAGAAGAATTTTAACCAACATCTCTCAGAAAGCGACAAATAAATCATGCAAAAAATTAATACAGTCATAGATTTGAACTACATAATTAACACGCTTAATCTAATTGAAATGTATAGAACTTTGCACCCAATTACTAGAGAATACACATTCCTTTAACTCACACATAGGACATTAAGGATATTGGATCACATATTGTTTATAAAGGAATTCTCAAAACTTCCAAAGAAACGCTTTAAAAAAGAACACCATCTCTCTCCAAAATCCCAAGATCCAATAACAAATAACAAAGGAGGCGAGAGGGAGAGAGGGAAAGAAGGAGGGATAAATATGTACCAGTCTGTGTGTTTGGAAACTGAAATAGTAATCTAAGTAATTCATAAGTCAAAGAAAATAATGTAAAGGGATTTAAAATATTTTGAATAGAGTAAGCACTTAAAAGGTAAATGCTTTAAAAATAGCTGCCATATCAACTTTTGCATTCCATTGATCTGGATGACTGAGAACTGTTAGGAGACATCAGTAAGTGGTCTCTTTCATCCACATTAGATGTCCTGCCTTGTGTTCCTCCAAATACCAAAGAGGACTCTGTGATAAAATTTCTGTAGAAAATGTCACTCAGAATGTTTGAAGATTAGGGGACACAGAAGGCATAATTGATGAAGAAAATAGGTGATCAACCAGGCAGGGATGAGATAGGAGCAACAGGAGGAAGGGCAAGCAGAACCAATGGATTAGTCTTGGTAGGAAGGAAGGGCCTCTTTTCTTCTAAGATGAGAGAGAAGGAAAAAAATGATGGATGTGGAAAGAAGCGCAGAAAGAACTTAAGTTATTTAAAAAGATCAATAACTGACTTCTGGGTTCTGAAGTCATTTCTAGTAATGTACCTAAAAGCCTATGTTTTCTGGATATTTTTTTCCTGTATTCTTCTTTGGGTACCCAATACTCGGCCATTTTTTAAATGCCTCTCCTAAATCTAGTTAAAGTTGTTTTTTTTTTAAATCATCATATTCCAATGTTTTCCCTTCTGTCTGTTTCCCTATGCTCTGTCATGTTCCTCTTCTCTTTCTTTATATACTCTTAATCCAACACAGTTCTTATCTTTACTTCACTGTCTTCATTTTCTATGAATTCTTGATTTTTTGAGCATTTGTAGTCCATGTGCTGCTGATGGTGACTTTACACCAGAAGTGTAACGTATTCAACCACATTCAGCCACCAGGAGCACCCAAAATATATCTATCTTCCAAGTCCCCAACCCAAAGATGCTACTTGATCAGAGAGAATAATTCCCACCCCAGCCACATGAGGGAGCATCTTCAATGGTCTTAAAAGGCAGATACAAGTACAGCATAAATGAGGTTCACCAAAACAAGAAAGCTTGGACTTTCCTGTTTTAAAAATAAATAGCACACACTCCCAATGAAATACTTTGCTAGTAGCTGTATGCACTCCAGTGACAGTACTTATCAGTTTAAGGCAGGCATCATTCCAAGCACTTCAAATGCATTATTCACTCTTCACAAAAAAAATGTGAAATTATCATTATTATTATTCTCTACAGATGAAGAAACAGATTTACAATATAGATAGACTGGGGCATAAAAGCAAATTATTCTAAAATCAAAATAAAGGATTGGGGTATTAGTTGTATTTACTTTCTAAAGTCCTGTGGTCTAAAGCAGGGAAAATCAATCTTTTCCCATAAAGAGCAAAACAGTAAATGTTTTGCAACAGGCTATGTTGCAACTATTCAACTCAGCCATAGGAGCATAAAAGGAGCCATAGGCAATCTATAAACAAATAGGAGTGACTTTACTCTATACCTTATTAATGAACAATTAAATTTAAATTTCAGATAATTTCCACATATCACAGAATATCATTGCTCTTTAGATTATTTTTAATCAT